>NC_030855.1:23653738-24011074 GCF_000208745.1 Theobroma cacao
ACATAATAAGTAGAAGACAATTAGACAGAGGACCTCACTCAATTACGATAATTTTGGCGCTGACAATGAGAGTTCGAAGAAATTTACTATAAAAAAATCAACATTAAATAAAAAAAACCCAAATCAGTCTCAATCAAAAGGTTCTGAAATCCACCAACTACATTACCATAATAATTTAATTCAATCAAATATATTGCATTGCAAGCCTGACCAAATCATTCTTTTAGAAGCCATAGGGAAGAGGACAAGTAGGCCAATCCCAGGAAAATATGAGCAGGACATGAGCAGTTGGCGAGGAATTTTAATTATGAGAGAGAGAGAGAGAGAGAGAAAGAGCTGTGTGATCTCATACCTGTGTCCACGCAACCTGAAGAGAACATATAACGACTAAGGCAAGTATGCGTGTGGGGAGTTGTATTTTGGGTCATATTATGGAGTCAAACCTTCGTTTCCAAGCAACCCCACAAGGATTTACGACATATTTTCCTTGTTGAAATCCCAGTCAACCTTATCTTCAAATCATTGACAAGAATCATGTATTTTGTTGCGTACATATGTACAATGAAATCTTTAACCTAAAGGAAGAAAAGGTATCTATCTTTTCGTACATTTCATGTTTTTGCCTTTTAAATAAAGTTTTACAGTCAGGATTTTGTGTTTTACACCATGGAAACAACATGTATTGACAAAGGCAAAGAGTAGTAATTATTATCGTATTTATGATGATGCCAGTTCTTTGTTTCCCTACAATATTAAGATATGTTTGACTGTATATGTAGAGTTAGAAATGAAGTGTATCTACATATGGCAGGGGTACGTAACAGTTTTCAACAAAGATAATTAAAACTTGGTTGGCATCATTTTATTGGAGTACTAGAAAAGTTTGGAACCCAATAATCCTAACAAGTTTCTGTCAAATTGTCCAGCAATTTCCAGCAAAATCACACCACTATATTGAAAGTTCTCTGACCTAAATGTTTCAACTTTTTTGGTTTTCAACTTTAAAAGAAAAAAAAATAATTCTAGTGACTGGTCAGAGTTTTAAGAAACTTATTCATTGAATGCTTGCAATCCTACCTTTAAGTTCTAATTTATGACTATTTCTATTTGTCACTAACAATAAATAAATAATTGGGATGTTCTGGACCCAAAATTTATTCTTCATTGTGCACATGTTGTAGGATAGGGAGGGACCAAGAGCCTTAAATTGTTGGTGCATGTTTATGTCTTTGGTAGTACATAGCAGTCCTTTATATGGTGTAAAGAAATCACTCATTGATTTCATTTTCTTGTGGGATGGCGTATGCATGGACCAGCATTAACCTAATTTGCCAAATTCTTGTCAAACAAGTTGTCTGCTCAGACCTCATCATGGCACAATATCTCTTCTAGTTTGTGCCTTTGTTGATAAGTTTTCCTCCTTGGATATTTCATTTAGGAAGCTTTTAACCTCAACTTAATAATTATACACATACTTTAACATTTAGTTCATTAATTGGTACATAGTCTCCTTACTTAAAGAATATAGTTCAAATTTCTCTACCTCCAATTTAAAAAAAACTTAATTAATTATACACAAAAAGAAAAATATTCGATTATTTGATTTAATAATAAGTATGTTGTACCTCCTACTCAAAAAATTAAGTTCCCATTTTCTTTCCCCAAATAAAAAAAAATAAATGAAAAAGAAATTGAATCGGGAGAGAATGCATGAGAATTGGGAAGCAAACAAACTTCCAAACTATATACAAATGCATAATACTATTGATTTTATTACTTAATACTACTATAGTATAAAATTATTTAAAAATTATATATATTTTAAAGATGATAAATGTTTTCATAAAAAAATGTTAAAAAATGAAAATATAAATAATTTTCAAGGGAAGACAAGTGGAAATAACGGGTGAGTTAGCTGGATGTGGCCAAGGGTTCGGGCATAGAGGAACTAGGTCAGGTCAGGGTGGGGGCGTGGGGCGGACGAAAATGAAAAATTCCACCCCTACGTACCTTGGTTGCCATCATTATTTACATAACAGGTAATATTATTTTGGCATTTCATTGATCTCAAAATCTTTTCTAAAAGTTTAATTTTGTATTGTTCAAATTGAAAGTAATTATAAACTTTGACTTTATTAAATTATTTTCGAATTGAAACTAAACTTTCTACAATTTACACCATCTCTCTCTTATCATTTATGTTTGTAAAGTAGACTTATTAATTAAGAAAGATAGATATGAAAAAAAAGAAATAAATATCTAAATAACAATTAAGACACATGTAATCGAATCATTCACGGTAACAGATTCGATTAGACGTTTGTGATATAAAATTTTTTTCTTATAATCTAAAATGCCCTTTGTTAAAGATCACATGTAAACACGTGGATATAGTGGGGGTGTGATTGCCCAAATCCCACTTAGGTACTAATTACTTTGGTACATACATAGTTTGTATGATTACATTCCATGAGAAGATGCTTTGTTGTAATGTGTGAAGAGCAAAATATATAAAATAAAATATGGTATAATAAGAAAATGTTCTCTCTGGAAGTGGGTGTAACATTGGCCTATTCTTTTTTTGTGAACCAGTAAAGTAAAAGATAATCAAGACTATGACATAGCAAGCTATTTTGCTGACCAGAATGATTCACAAGGAAAGGCTAGCTAGTCCACAAAGACCATTTGTCCCGGAAGTTGAACAAATTAACAAAACCGGCTGACCAAATGATGGAGGAATGGGGCCTTGGAGTCCCATACCGATGGGATGTTTGATATGAAAGGGGAGTAGTAACCCACTTACATGCATGCTGATGATATAAACACAATATTATATCTCGTTTCTTTTTCAAAGGATGAGAAAGAAAATTGGTACTCCAAACGGCCAGAGCTCAACATCATGAAATTGTGGATTGTGGTGTTAAAGCTAGACAGTGGATTGTTCCTCCATGCATTTGTCACCAAACCCCCCCTTTAAAAGGGGAATTTGGCAAAACAACAAAGAAAGATAAATGTGAAAAAAGATCCTCTCCCTCTCTCCCTCTGCTGCGCTGCCATAATCACTTTTTTTCATTGAAAATGAACTGCAAAGTTACCAGCCCAATGCCCACTATACAATGTTTCTTAGAAACCTCTTATGGCCTCGACATGAAATGCCCACTAGCAAAAAGACCATCCTCATTTTATAGGTATATATATTATTCACAAAACCATTCACGTTAGGTTATTAGGTTTTGTACAATTTCTATAAATAAGAATTCGAGTTTATGGGATCATCATTTATTTTTTCTATGAGACATTTACATATGGTAGTAGAGGGATAAGTGGTACAAACATCATTGTCTAGCTTCCATAAGGTGCTACTATTGTGATAGTACCTTATACCTTCTTATACACTCAATTTCATAGCCAAATATTTGGAATTTGACTTTTATCTATTGAAAAGTGGTTTATCGTATATTGAGAATGGCATTAATACATTATACTCATTCAAGTCTTTAATTTTTTTTATTAAGCAGAAGATTTATTTCACTCTTAATGACTAACAGTTGATATCATATGTACACTTTGCAAAAAACCCTACTATATGTCAAAATTGACATATCATATACATGGATACTGAATTTATATGTAGAATATTATGTAGACAACTTCAATAACAAAAGAAAAAGAAAGGATTCTTGAAATGTGAATTTGGGGTTTCTCTTTTATTTACTAAGAAATGTGATTATATTCCATCAAATACATTATTAAATGCCACAATTAGTTTTAAAGAGATAATAATGCTACTATTTTTGTCTCATGTGCAATGATGACCCTTTTTCCAATCTTCCTACCATATATGAAATGCTATATGCTAACTAATGTTACAAATTTTTTTATTAATATAGCATGACATAAAGGATAAAGGTTGATAAAAGGGAGAAAGGAGAAAGAAACCAAAAAAAAAAGGACCACTTCCACACGTTCATTAACTAAATTGCACATTATGAAAAAGTTATCACCTAACTAAAATAAATAAATAAATTTACTCCTAATTATTATCTTGACTTCAAAACAAGCTAATGATTCAACCAGAAACTCCCATGTACAAACTGTAATGATGTCTCAGGGGGACTACATGTTGGTCGAGGCTGATCCTTTTGATATGAAATTATTGGATCTAAATATTGAAAAAAGCAAAGAAAAATAAAAGGTGCAAGTCAGGATAAGGGCAATTATTACTTCCTCCTTTAGAATGTATTTGAACCCGGAGCTGATTACTTTATGGTTTGAATCTAATGAATATCAATTGAATTTTGCTATTTGTCAACAATTTGGTTTGAATATGATGCCTTTATTGGCTTCTCCTCATCTTTGGTAGTGTTTTCAACTTAAGCCAATGGTAAATAAGCTAGGCCTAATGCTAATATATACAGTTCTTCCTTTTCATTTTCAATGAAGTTGGCTAATAGTATTTATTAATAGCTTGATGGGATTGGAAAATCTTTCTACTATTTAGTTTGTTGGACTATTCATGAACGGTATAGATCAACAGCCATTCCATTGAATATTTTAACATGTTTCTACCAAATTTACATTATTTGGATGAATGTACTTGAACTTTGAACTGGCTTATCTGATTTTGGTAGGATTTAATTATGGCCTAACCACTCATGCATAGTCCCCATTTCAGGCATAATTAATTTGACCCAAAATGACTGAAATTCTCCATTTCTAAAACTGGGTGTGTCACAATAAAATGGTGAGCTGGTGGGGAGGAATATAATATCCTCATGGGGGTGAGTTAACTTGCATTTTTTCCATGGTGAATGGTGATGCAATCTTCTTTCTAAAACGTCTTATGATTTTTTTTATGCTGGCTGGTGGTGTACGGCAACAAGGCTAGGGCGGGTATCCCAAGAGGTCTCACTGCTTATATTCTCTGTGGACAGAGATCTCGCTATGGCAGACCAAAGATTTGCTTTACTTGGAAACCACAATACCCACCTCCACGCCTCCCACCAATCTCTTCCTTGATCATCATTTTTCGATCTTATTCCATTCCATCTTCTAGACTGAATAGATTAATTAGACATTCTTAAAGCTACTTATTGCTTGGGGAAGGTCAAACCATATAGAGGCAATAACCTACTACTCTATTGAACTTCTTTGCTAATTTCGAGATATTTGGTCACCCCCAATATTGCTTTGGATGTTGCTGCTATGCCCTCTTCACCAAATCCAATCTGACACAGATCAATTGACCATTTCGACCCCAATACGTATCTTTTGCAGGTGATGAAACAAAATCATGCAGGCCATAACTTAGTATATATAGTATATATATGTGCGTGCTTCATAATAGGTCCAAATCCAATTCATCTTGAAACGACAATTTCAAGTTCAATTCAAATTTCTTTCTATCAATTTAAATAGTTCGATAACAGTAATAGAAAAAGAATCCAAGTCAAATTTGTTGTTCTTTCTATGTTTGAGTTTAGCTACTAGGAATGTATACACAGAGAGTCAAAGAGAGCGAGAGAGAGAGATAAAGTGAGGGCAATTGGAATAGTAAAGTGAAGGACCAAAGCATTGCAAATCGTCAGTCAGCCACATGCACCAGACGAACCATCTTTGTCTTAACAACTTTTACAAAGACAACAGCTCCACTATCCATGCACTCTTTGCCTATTCTTCTTCTCTCTTTTAGACCTTTTGCAAACCCTACTTAACTACAAAGCAAAGTCCTTGCTTTTTCTGAATGGATCCTAATAGGATCTTTTTTCACGCAACAAAGCAGAGGGTAAAACAATCAAACGAAAGCTCAAACATGAAACTTGTACTCCCCTTACAATATCAAAAAGTTCAGAAACAAGCAAAACCCAACTGAGAATATATCTCTATAACATAAAAACAAATGGCTATATGTATTTGCCGCTATTCTTTCATTTACAGGAACAACCACACTACAACATTCTCCCTAAATATTCATTTCCTCAATTTGAACCAGATTAAAACCAAACCAAACAAATATAACCAAACAGACAACGAATGTAGCGAAAGAAATGTGAGGTTCAATGGCTTTTTGTACACGAAAGGCAAAAAAATTCCTTTTAGATTTATTAAGCTATCTACCTTTAGGCGTTTTTTTTTCTTTTGGAGGGAGCTACAACAATGTCAGAAGAAAAAACACTATGGAGGAGCACCATAGCCTGGAAGATCAGGCCATTGATTTGGATTCAAAGATGAAGCACCCGAGGTGTTGCTGGGGATAGTGTTGCCAGCGGTGCTTGTGCTGCTGCTGTTGTTGTTGATACTCCACAAACCCCCTTCCGAGACTGTAGGGTTACTACTGTTGATGAAACTTTGATGCCAATTCTGCTGAGAAGAGCCTGCAGCTGGCCTGCTAGACTGAATTAAGCCCTCTTGATCAGCTGGGTACATATTTCCAGTCTTTTCTCTGTTTCCCATATGAAAGAATTGGGTCTGCTGAATTGGCTGATGCTGTTGTGACCCAAAAGAAGGGACACTGTATCCCTGCAAAAGACCCAAATTTGAAGAACCCCCCAAGTCACCACCAATACTAAGAGCCTGATTGCGAGGTTGATTAAAAGGTTGTGGTTGGTTCATTGACTGAATTGCTGCCAAAGAAGACAAGAACCCACCACCAGGATAATACGATCCCATCGAAGAAATAGCAGCCGATGAAGCCAAACTACCAGACTCCTTGGTTCTCAAAGCAGTACTTGCGCCGATCATTGGATTAGAAGAGATCATACTTTGTGGTGTTGTCAAGTTTTGTTGTTGCGCTTGCTGCTGAGGTATCTGCGGCTGCGACCTTGAATTTTCACCAGAAGAAGAAGTCTTTGTGCGCTTCCCTTTCCTGCAACCACCTCCCACAGGCACGTTTCTTAGGGTTCCACCCTGAGTCCAGTACCTTCTACAATTCTTGCAGAAGTAACGCGGCTGTGACAGACTGTAATTGTTGTAGTAACAAAACTTTGTATTGAGAGACTCACAACGAGGACACTTTTGAGGTGGGTGCTGTTGTTGTTGCTGCTGCTGCGGCTGTTGATTCTCACCCGTCAACGGCTTCAATCTCCGGTCTTGCTGTTGATTCTGTTTCATGTCTTGATCGCTTACTCCGCCGCCTCTATCTTGCTGCATCTCTATAGCTATATATTCCTTCTTTCTGATGGTGGTGCTGTTGGCTGATTTTATTAATTCTTTTTCCGTTAATCTGATATGGAATCAAGATTTTGGGTTTGCTTTGGGTTTCGGTGTTGGGGTTTGGTGCATGCAGGTTTGGGATGAGGCCTAAGAGAGGTGAGGCGTTTCAGATATAGAGCTGTATGCTAACTCTACGTGTCTGCCTCCGGGTCTTGAGAATCTCCACTGTGCAAACAAAACCACGGCGATCGTTACCTTGTGTGCATGCCTATTTTCTTTTTTTTTTCTTTTTCCCTCTTATCTCTACCTACCAACCCACCTCAACAAAACCATGGCTCTTCAGTATTCCCAAGTCTCAAATATATAACTTTTTTCAGCAAAAAACCAAATGGTAATCAAGAACCTAAATAATGAAAATATCCCCTTAAAACCCAACAAAATCTCCACAGATTTACATCTCCACAAAGAGGAGAGAAAATCACATGCATACTGATATGTACATACAAATATACTCTAATCTAGATACGCAGAATTGATGTGAATGTATTAAGAGCGAGGGAGCGACTGACCTGCTTTTAAGAGAGGTAAAAGAAGAGAAGATGTACGAGTGTCGGGCGTGGACAAAGTCCACTAGGGAAAGGTCTCAATCTGGAGTGAAGAGAGAGATAGAAAGATATTAAGAGGAAAGAAAAAGAAAAAAAGAACTGGATGTCTGTTGGTTCAGTGAAAGTACAGTTGATTATAGAGAAATAGTTGTGTTTAGGTTCAGTCCCATATCACACACACGAATCCAGGAAGAAACATAAAGCAAGGACAGGACCAACAGAACCCCCAGTTTCTTGACCCTGATTCATTCAGGGTCATCAGAATTGCATGAAGTAGCAGATAAAGTCAATACACAACAAATTAAATGGCTAAAGAAACTCACACCCCACAACCTTGATTCAGTCTTTAATGTGTTTGTGAGAGCCAAAGATTTTCTGGCCTGACAAGAAAAACGAGATATACAGCCAAGAACGGACTAAGAAAAGAGAGGGACAAGGAATTAAGTGAGAGATAAATAGCTAGCTATAGGGGAGAGACAACATAATAGGGAATGGACCAGTAGACAGTGGGCAAATAGGCGGCGCGGCCCAAGAGAGGGTGGCGTGGCGGTCGGCAATGGGGTGGTGGGCTATGTCAGACCTCAGTTAACTACTGTTTTCTTCGCTTTGCTTTTCTGTTCTTTTCCTTTCTGCTTTCCCTTTCCTCTCTCCGCCTTTCTCTCTCATTCCACTTTCATATTTCTGTGTATGAACATTCTCTCTCCTGAGTCTTCCATTCTCTATTATTTTATTTCATATTTATATTTTTCATTTTTTTATTTCTTTTAATACGAAAATTCCTGTTATGTTGTGTTTGGCATCGGTTTCATGCCATTGTCGGAGGATTAAGTCCGTAACCCTCGACCTCCTACTCCTACTTGCCGAGAAAGACCATTTTGTCCTCGGTAGCCATTCAGATTTCCATGTGATTGCCAACTGAACCTTTACCAATTTTATTCTAATTTTAGTAATATGAAACTCTATTTTTTATATTGTAATGTTTCTCTATGTTAATTCCATTCAAGGAAATCTTGAAATTTTTTCAAACTTTTTAATATTGCATATTCATTAAGTCACTTTCAACGAAGCTTGTGTATTTACAAGTGTAACAGTGGATTAAATGCAGTCCTAAACAAAGTAATAGCTACTCCTACTTGATCTATCCTTCCATCGTTGCATACAACTACTAGATATGTACCATGTTATTATTCATGATATCTACCAAGTTATTTATTGTTATAATAATATTGTGAGTTGATTTTTCACTTAAAAAGTCATGTTGAAGATTTGACTTGAATTGAATCAAGTTTGAAAACTTGAGATACTATTCGTTTTGATGGATAATTTTAATATTTTTTTATTATTAGTTATTTTTCATTTTTTTGACACATAGCTTTGGTTTACATTAAAACTCCTCTACTGAAAATAATCAATTCATAATACATAATTATCATTGAGAATAAGAGATTTTGAAAATGTACACTTACGATTAAAATCAAATACTTAACTATAAAGTTAATTATATTTCTTATGAAATGTAGACCATCAAATCTCAATAAATGGAAGGTTTGATCCAAAGTTTTTATACAACCAGATGTACCAATTGAGATAACTAGCTCGCTCTAGAATCATTAATACAAACAAAAATCAGTAAAAACAAAACTATATGAAAGGGTAGTAATGGTATTGAAATACCAAGTTAAAATCTTATAACAATCACTTCAGGATTTTTGACTCTGACAGAAATGGGGGACGTTATAAGGGGGGAGGGGCACGTGCGCCAAGCCACGTGACCGAAGAAGAGAAGGCAGAACAGAACAGGGAAGGGATCACAACTGCTCCCCTAGGCCTCCACTTTGAAGACAAAACATTAGCGTATCTGTTTCACTTCCGTTCCATTTGGGATTTGGTTTTTGGTCAAGGAGAAATGAAAAGAAAAAACGCTTGCCTATGTTTGAGTTCATCATTTTCTTATGTGTACGGGGACATTTCTGTGGACCCCATCTTTCTACGTGGTCCCCAAGGTGGGGGTGGCTTCGGCAGCTAGGTGGCACTTGTTGTTGGTGTTTCGCTGTTCATGATTTGATCACCATGTTCACCACCATTTTTCCCTGTTTTCGAGACTTGAAAAACGGGATGTTCGGGCCAATACGTATTTTTCTTTTGGGCTGCTGGATTACTACTTTGCTATGTTTTTAAAAGCTTGGGCTTGTGTTTCGGCCACTGCTCGAGCTAGACCAAGAATTGTAAGTTTAAACGAAGTGCAAAGCTTGAAGGGTGTAAACAGGGGGTATTCTGTGTTCATTGTTTGGGCTTGCCTTGTCTCTTGGTGCCACATGCACTCGTCAGAAATTCAATGCCATCAGCTTGACAATGGCCTTTTCGAACTAAAAGTTCCTCTAAAGCAAACACTATTATGCTTGATTCAACACTATATTGATGATTTTAACCCATCAAATCCAGATAAACCCTTCCTATATTGGTTAGATCTTAGGAACCTAAACAAAGGAATTAGAACCCAATATTCCTCCTCCATATTCAATTGCACCGTTACTATTTTTAAACATAAATGCTGATAGTTTTAGCAGATTAATGTGATAAATATTAACTTGTCATGCTTACATAAATTAAACACTATGATAACCATTAGGCCACCACACTTAACTTATTTGCTTTGAACCATAACGAGAAAACACCCAACAAACTCCTTTTCAGTACTTTCTTTCACCATCTTCTCTTCTGGCACGCGTCCTCAATTCCACAACATCGTCACCCATCCTCTTCACTTCCACCTCCTCCTCATTCTTCCCAACCAGAGTCTCCTTGATCTTCTGCGTCGTCCCCTTGGCGGCGTCCCACGCTCCCTGCACCGTCTGCTTTGCCTTCTCCCCAATACTTTGCACTGTCTCTAAGGTCTTGGTGGCCACAGAACCAGAAATCTCCTGAGTCTTCTCCTTCACACCGTGTGCTTTTTCTCTGGCTTTCTCCTTCAGTTCGTATGCAGTTTGTGAAGATTTCTCTGTGCCTTCTTCTTGGTATCCTGCGCATATTCTTTGGCCTTTTCCTTTGCGTTTTGGGCAGTCTCGGATGCTTTCTCTGTTCCCTTCTCCGCCATCTCCTTGGTCTCGTGCGCATACTCGTTGGCTTTCTGTTTCGCTTTCTCTTTGGTGCTTTGGGCAGTCTCAGCCGCTCTGTTCGTTACTTCTTTTGCTTTCTCAGCTGCCGATTCGGCAGTTTCTTTTGTTTTCTCCTTGGTTTTGTGTGCGTATTCTTTCGCTTTCTCCTTCGCTTCCCGTGCTTGTTCTTTTCCTCTTTCTATGGCTGCTTCGGAGTCATCTTCATCTACATAGGCCATCTTAGCTTCTTCGTCGGATGATGATGAATAATCCTTTCCCCTATAGGCCATGTCAGCTTTCGGGTCTCTTTCTTCATATGCATTTCTGCCTTGAAATTGAAAACACCAATTCTAGAATCAGCGGAAACGGCTTCACCAACAAACCAGAAAGTGTTTAGACATGAAATCATCACTGAAAACTTCACCAAATACATTCAAAGTGAAGAACAAGAGCAAAGCAAAGAGTACTCCTCTAGGTTTTTTGTTTTGCCTCTTGGTGTTTGGAGGCGGTGGTAGTGAAGCAGACTCGTGAGACTTTGTGGGAGGATCTTAGAGATGAAGTTTGAGGAAACGCTTTCGAAAGACGGAACATCGTGCTCTTGGCTATGAACGTGGCTGCCATGATTGAGGATCTGTACTTTCTTCGAACGGTGTCTTCTTTAGGTAGTTTTTTTTTGGGCATTCTTAAAGATAAGATGTTTTTAAAAATAACACTCTTTATAAGTTTAATTATTTTAATTAAGTTGGATAAAATTATCTTTAATGAAGTTGCACGCTATGATGTTACACGCCATGTACCTGTGACAAGCTATGGTTAGTGTGTTATATGCTATATACAAAAATATGTGACACGTCATGCACAAAAACTTATGATAAGCTATGGTTAACTTGTTACACGCCATGTACAAAAACCTGTGACAAGTCGTGGTTAGCGTATTACATGTTATATATAAAAATATGTGACACGTCATATACAAAAATCTGTGATAAGTCATGGTTAGCGTGTTACACGCTATGTACAAAAATATGTGCAAAGCCAAGTACAAAATCCTGTGACAAATTATGATTAGGTTGTTACACGCCATGTACAAAAACTTGTGACAAGTCATGATTAGGTTGTTACACGTCATGTTGAAAAAAAATACTGTTGTTACACGCCATGTAAAAAAACATGTTATACGTCATGGTTAAAAAAGGTTGTTACACGTCATATTGAAAAAAAAATATTATTGTTACACGCCATGTTGAAACAATATTATTGTTATACGACATATTTAAAAACATTTTGTTATACTTTAATGTCTAAAATATTGTTGTTGTTACTTACGAACCAAAATTTCAAATCCTCTCAACTTTTTTTTTTTATTTTTCTGACAATTTGGCACAGATTAAAGTGTTTCTAACATGTTTTCATAAATCAAAATACAAATACTTTTTTTTATCTAAAACACCTACTTTGACTAAAAAAAAATTCTTTGAAAACCTAGATTTATAAATTTCAAAATTTTAAGTTTATAGGTATTTAGGTCTCGAATTGATTCAACTAAAAGCTATTTTATACATTTGTGATTATTTTTTCAGTTTTATTTTTATCTAAAATACCTAAAAATCGAATTTTTCAAACAGTCAACCACTCACCAAAGCACGTCAAAACCATTACTTGGTGTCTTGAAAGGGTAAGAAAGAGAAATTTGAAAATACGGGAGAGAAAAATCGAAAGCATAATAGATGAATGCCGAACAGAGAAATTGATAAATTTTGAGAGACTGAGATGGTGAGAGAGAAATTCGAAGCACAGATGAGGAGTACTGGAAAAAAATTGTGATAAATAGTTTAATTTATTTAAAATAATTTAAAGAGTATTTTCATCAAGTCAAAACTAAATATGAATAAAAACAATTAAACTTATTTTGATAATTACTTTAAAAATATCTTTATAAAAAAAAGTCATCTCTCGCAATTTTCTCTTTCTTTTTTTTTTCAGTTCCTTCCCCTTATTTAGCCATGCAAACTATGTGGAGGAAGAGAAGGAGAAGGTGGCAGCCTAACTGATTGACATGTCGTAGCATTTGATGCCACGTGTTGGACATGTGTAATTTTTGAGGGTCTTGTTCTGTTCAACAAGTCAACACATGTTATTCATTTCCAAAACACCCTCCAAGCCCCCAGGGTCCAGGTTCCCCTGGCTAAATCGACCCGGCCTGAAATGTCAGGTCTAGGTTCACAGACGTTGGCCCAAGGGATCGAGCTTTGTTGGGTCCATCCCATCTCTGTCAGTATATAACCTAATACATTTCTCTAGTCGTATAGGTTTCCTAATCCATGGCCTAGGGAGATTTACGTTTGTGAGTCTAGACCAGGCATTGGGCCTCAGTCTCAACTCAGAACTTCATTCAAGATCAAAGCACGAACCGACCCACATGGCTGGCAACGATGCCAAACCGGTGCTATACTCTGTCATCGAACTATTGTAACGGTTCGAATGGTATTCAACACAAGACAGCAAAAAGGGGAGGCTATAATCAGATAGTCAAATGCACTCTCGGATATCACAGCAATTCAGCCAATGCTACTGAGAATACGGTTAGAGAAAGCACATGATCAGCACTTTCAAATATGTGGTATCTATCTTTTATCTTTATCTTTTATTAGTAGTACTTTATGTGCTAAAAACATACAAGTTCTAAGCCATTATCTATTTTACTTTTCTTGTTTGAAGCCATGAAGGGAATTATCACTTTTTACAGGCCAACCCTTTACTTCATTTGAACCAATTATGAATGTTATTCTCATTATACTTCATTTGTTGAAATTGAATAATCATGACATACACAATTGTCCTTAAACTTTTCCTTAGTTGAAATTTAATTCAGAGAGGAGCCAAGTGCTTTGCTCAGATAGGGAGTTCATTTTTTGCTGTAATTTGGTCTCAAGTTAAAGAATCACACAAACAGATATTACATATCAGCATAGCTAATACTTCAATACTGTGATAGGTTTTCTATATGATACCTTTCAATGAAAGACATACTAGGGATGAAAGGAGCTGTATGTTTTGACTTGATGTAACTTCAGTGTGTATATAGAAGTAGAGCCTGTTTAAGGATGACATTATACATTCCAATTTTCAAAATAACAACACTCATCCTGATGCTAGATAGCCTTAACAAATAAAGCTTTAGAATCTGGTCCTTGGTCCTGCACCAGTCAATTATAAGCTTTTTCACTATAGGAAGGTGCCTAATGTGACCTTTTGAATAGTTAGTCTGGAGATAAGCTATTGAAACCAGAGATCAGATTGTTTAAAGGGTTAATGAGATGCTGGTCATAGAGCTCCACCTTTGATCATCACTTAAATTTTGTTTATTAATGCCCCCTTACAGTTTTAGCCTCCTTTTTAAAGTTAGAGCTTTTTAATATCTTCCCCTCCTTCCTCTATGCTTCTAAGAACTGCCAAATCCATTACCATTTCATACATATCTTTCTGTCATCTTTATTTGTAATGCTACCTTGCTGTTCTAGTTTATTGTACGAAAAGCCAAAGTCCTTGAATCTCCTCTTGCATAGGTATCTACAAAAGATGATATTTCTAAACACCAGTGTGAACTGGCCTGTAGGATATACTTGTCAATCTATGATTCTGAGCAAGTATTTTGTATATTTATTCTAGAATGTAAAAATAAGGAAGTGGACATGAATGATAAAGTGATTCCCCTTACGTAATATTGTCTTTGTGGAGTGAAAATAATGGTACTCATTCAACGTGCTTAGCGTTACATTCTAGATGTTGACAGCTATCGGCATCTTAGGCAGGTGTTGCTACCTGGGCTTCTTTAATTGCATGAAGCTCCTCCTCCTGGTCTATATAGTTCAAGGTTGTGCC
Organism: Theobroma cacao; assembly: GCF_000208745.1. Lineage (NCBI taxonomy): Eukaryota > Viridiplantae > Streptophyta > Magnoliopsida > Malvales > Malvaceae > Theobroma > Theobroma cacao. The sequence continues at coordinate 23,668,473 of NC_030855.1, forward strand.
TGTATCGCCTCACAAGCCCATCTATCTCTACTCTCTCCTGAAATGCTCCTTGTCTGGTACAATACCAAATTTGCTTCTCTTGTTTCAAAATCCTCAAAGCTTGAAGTTTATAATTGTTGTAGAACCATTAGTTTCATATAAGTAATGGACAGAGGTCCTTTCTGATGACATGGAGACTTTTCTCTATCGTTCCTCTGCAAACAGAGAATTGTGACTTGCTTTGTAAGTAAGTGCAAAAATTCTCCATAATCAGGCTTGTGCTTGCTATGGCAGTTCTTAATCAAATGGCATTCTTATGGTAGCTAACATATTAAGTTGTTTTTTAAGTTCTCTTTGTCAAACCCTATATGCCTGCTTTTCATTTTCTTAGGCTGCCTGTTCACATTTTCACTGAAGATTTTAGAATTTACAGCCTTTATTTGCATTCTATATTTTTATCTGCCATAATTTTGGACTTCCTGTGTGCATACTCATTACTGTTGGTAGAGTCAACACTACCTGTAAAGCTTCATTTTTTCTTGATCTTGGCTTGGCATTACCTTATACTCCCTTCCCCCCCCCCGATATTTGATACCTTATTATAAGATCTGTTTCTGTATATGTGGATGATGTGATGTAGTGAGAATAAGAAACTTCAAATGGAAAGGCTAGGAAGGAAAAGGAAATAAAGGTAGTAAGAGATCAAAAATTATTTCTTTCTTTAAATGGGAGACATAAATGTGAAAAAATTACTAAATTTCATGTTACCACTGCATATGCCATATATTTTGAGCAAAAAGTACATGCATGTCTTGAAACATCATGCTTATCTTAGGATTTTGCTCTTGAACTGAAGATTTCTTATTTAAGGGCTTATTGGTAGAAACAAGATATAACATTGTATTGATGCAAACTGTTAGGTCCACAAAGACCACTATCACATTTCCTGCTAAGCATATGGTTATGCTGTTTTTGCTTTTATTGATACAAGCTATACCTAATGCACTAGATTGTAATGATGGACCGAAATCCAAGTTTATAATCAGCTTAGCAACAGAGAGGAATTTTGCAGAGTATGAAATTGTCAATGCTTGAATGCTATACTGTACTTCATCTTCACACAAAAGTTTTTATGCTCATGCAAAGATCATTCTTTCATAAAGATACCTGTTTTGTTGTAACTTTGCATGTTTGAGATCAATTTTAACCATAAATACTCAGAATTTGTTTTGATACCTTCATGTTGGATGGCTTTCTTGATTCTTGACATTTTCATACTTGGCATCTGCCCCTGCCATTATTCCCGATTGCTGTGTTTTCACCCGAGCAGGAAGAACAATCTCTTACACTAGATTAGCGATATGGCGACATATATTGAATGATAATAAGTATGCTGAAATGGCAGAGAAAAATCTTCAATGAATTGAGAGTCAGAATATTGTGTATGAGTTAGCTCGGCCGTAAATCCTAGACTTCGAAGTTAAGAAAGCATTCTGTAAATGTTGGTCATATGAGATATATATATATATATATTCAACCACTGGCATTCATTTGTTTTCATGAAACAACAGATGAAATGTCCACCTCATAAAACTGACGATGTGTTTATTCTATTAGTTTTCTCCATTTTTAGTTCTTTTTGAGCGCTTCAATGTGTCAAACTTGTATCAGATAAGAATATTTTTCTCTTTTCCACAGGTTGAACTTGAGGGCAGCTTTGGATATGGCGTCCGAATGGCAGTGCAGTGGAGCGGATAATGGACACTGTGAAGTTAAACAAACAGCTAAGACAACTCTCAAGGACGCAGATATTCCTTCTTCGATTTCAGCCTCACTACCATATGACTCACCTTTCCACGAGCTTTTAGTCACAGTAGAGGAATTACCTAAATCCGATTTAGAAAAAACAAAAGCTAGAGATCACAACATATCTCCCCACGATTTTAAGATAATCAACTTCAAACCCTCAGACTACAAACTTTTATCCGAAACTCTATTATTAGAACAACTTAAATTTATCATTTAAGAAACATAGACTAGGTAGTATGTCTGCTATTTTTGCAGGTGACTTTTAATCTCAATGCAAGTTTGTGGGACAACTCGCCTCTTAAGAGGAAGCCATCCGCTATGGAATAGCAATACTATCAAATCACGCACTTTTTCTCTTACAAAGTTTTAAAACTCAAAAAATCCCAACCCACCATCCACATATATAGTTCAATGCAGAAGGTTGCCTTTGGAGAGAGATTACAGAATTAATACAAGGCCATGGATATTAGTTTGAGTTAGCCAAGGATGCATGGTGTTTTGTGCAGGATGAGCCCAAGACTGCCACATTTAATCCAAAGGTGGCGCCAACTCTCTCTCAAGCTCTCTCAGTGGTCAGATGGGTATCCCAAAACCACCTTTCGCCGGCCACCTGTCACCCACCCCACCCCATTGGCAACCTCTCCCCTCTTCACTCTCTTTACTCTCTCTATATGCAATTTCGCGGCCTTTTTCTCTCTCCACACCGACCCCTCTGCACCACTTGACGCGTTTCTCATACCTTTTTCACACCTGGACTCACCCTACTGGTAGCATCTTACATCCCCCACGACCTTCTTGAACCAGATTTGTACTCACTACAAACACAAAATAAGAACACATACAAAGTACACTCTCATCAACCCTCTCTGATCACTAACATTTCAATCCCCTGGACTCATCATCACATTGCACCTTCTTTCAGATGGAAAACTCTTACACACCTTTTACTCCCACCACCACAACAACCACCAATACCACCCTGAGGCAACCAGACATGGGTTGGTCTCAGAATTCAGAGTTTTCCATCTATGAACCAATGAACTTGAAAAACTTCAGTTCAACACCCTTCTCAACAGCATCAAACTCTCAGTTTCATCATCCACCACAGTTTGTAGCACCTTCCCAAAGCCTGCAACCCCCATACAGACATCCCATAGAGCAGGCTGGTCACTCTTTAGCATATCCTATGTATCCTTTCCTTCTGGGGCAGAATGGGATTGAATATGGGGTATCCAGTTCGATTCATGCTAATAATGGGGTGCAAGGATCATGTTTCATGCAAACAGACGGGCTATCGAAGGAGCAAGAGAGAAGAATCATGGATCCTTATAGAACAAAGGTTGCAAGGATTAAACGAAAGCTGGCACGCCAAAGAAGCCTTAGCTTGCAAAGAAATGCTTCCTCAGGGGCTTCAACTCAGGTGGATGCAAGGAGACTGACCAGCTCTGGTGCTGACAATAGTACTGATGTGAATAACAGCAATGATACTAAAAGGGATCTGTACAAGTTTTGCACACCAGACAACAAGGTGCATTTTGAAAAGTGTTAATCTGCGATTTTAGATTGTTTTCTTTTCCTTGTCAGTTAATGATGTTTGGGCATATTGTTTTCATAATCTTGAGTTCTTGACTGATGAGTGAGATTGTTTAACTTGGGATGCAGAGACTGAGAGTGTTGCTGAGGAAAGAGTTAAAGAACAGTGATGTTGGGTCCCTTGGGAGAATTGTCCTTCCAAAGGTGAGGTTTACTTGATCCATAAGGGGAATTCTCAAGGCCAGTTCTTCCACCTATGATCCTGCTTGTTTGGTTTTCAGATCTATATATTCTTTTTTTTTACCCCCTGCAAAGATATAAGTGAATTTTGAAAGAAGAGAAAGAAGTAAAAGAGCCAACCAATGACTATTCTTTCGTTTCCGCTCATTGACTACTGCAACTTGTTGTCATCTAGACTGCAGCAATAACTAATCAATCCTTTCTTGACTGCTCGATTCTTGCACAAAATATACAGTAAAAGGAAAAAGAATGAGTTAGTAATCTTGTTAAGTCATTATCTTCCAATGCTATTAATGAGCAAGCACAATTATGACTATCTTGCATGCTGGTTCATATTTTATAAATGATGCTCTTTTTGTTTCTGTCTATCCAATTTCTTTTTCCCTTATGTTCTTCTCCAAAGTGTCATAGCCTCTAGTGTTTGAGCTTTATCTAACGTGGCTTCCTGCAATTTAATCAGAGAGAGGCAGAGGGAAATCTTCCAACTCTTTCTGACAAAGAAGGCATCCAAGTAATGATCAAAGATGTATACTCTAACCAAGTGTGGACCCTTAAATATAAGTAAGTAGTGCAGGTACTTTATTTTTGTACTATCTTCATTTCCTTTGGATATGCTACTCAAAGATGTTAAAGCCACATAGAAATGCTTTTGTTGATTGATGTCACAGGTTCTGGTCCAATAATAAGAGTAGAATGTATGTGCTTGAAAACACTGGTAAAACCCTTCAAGCCAAATGACTCTTAGTTCAGCCCCAAACCCTTTCTTTTTGTTATTACTTACAATTTCATTATGTTCATAATCTCATTTGCAATTTACCAGGGGACTTTGTAAAGCAAAATGGACTGGAAATTGGAGATTCCCTTACCCTTTATGAGGATGAAAGCAAGAATCTCGTGAGTCTTTCCTTCATTATTACCATGATACTAGTAATTAAGATTTTGTTTAAAAACTAAAAGTGGGATTGGAACAAGGAAAGGGTAAAAAAGATGCTTTAGCTTAGCTGGAGGACAGTAATGCCCTTTGATATATCCCCTTTGGAAGGATGTGAAGAGAAAAGGACAAGAATGGGGGAAATGGTTGGAATGGTTAAAACAGGCATAGCTTTAAATGACACGTAACAGATGATGTGTTGGCAGTAGACTTGCCTTTCTAAAAGACAGCTAGGACTCTGCACGTGCTTGGCACGAGCACTGCAGCTTTGTGGGCTGAGCAACGGTTCGCCTTTGTAGCTGAGCTGGACTAAACCAGGTCATAGACTTAGTCGTAGCATCACAACCGTACCTATCTTCATCAGTTTGTCTCATATAAGCACGTTCCCCTTGACAGGAAAACTCATATATAGACAAAATCTGTTGAAAGTTTGAAGAAAATGGGGGAAATGCTTCTTTTCAGTGGTCCTTTTTCAACTTCTGACAGCATAAGAGAGAACTAAGAACACCCAATAATTTATAATGCAGAAATAGCATATCTTAATTTTATTAATTGCATGAAGTAGAGAAGTATAAATTCAGCATGCTGAAGCCTTTCTTTGTTATACTTTTGACCCTGCATGTGCCATGGCGCTGAAACTCAATGTCTTTCCTTTTTTTTTTTTCCACCCGAGGGGGAGTAGTATTTCTCCGTAATAAAGTTGGAAAGGATTATTGCTGCCAACCCTCCAAGCAATCATCAGCACTCCGACAATGAAAACAACTACTACAGCAACAACGACCACCACCATATGTACTTGCCTTTTACATGCCAATCCAGAGATGAGGAAGAAACATCATTAGAATTACTCATAGAACAGCTCAAACACAAGGAACAACAAGAAACTAACGACCTTATGTCTTTGCCTATGGACGCTGCTTATTCGCATAGACTGCCTGAGGAAGCCAAGAGTTTTCTATCCGACGCCGACGGCGTTGCTAGCATGGAAACCTACACCCCGATAGCTGCAACTACACTACAAACCTCGTCGACGTTGTTACGAGGTAAGGCCAAGAGTGTAGATGATTTTCAGCTCAATAACTTCGACGACTGCTATGGCGGTCTTGATATGCTACCTGATGTCAATCACTACAATTTTTCACTTTGAGCATGTCAGCAGCAAGCTTCATGGGATCAAAGAGATTCATAGTCAACTAATTTCTTCTTTTTTTTTTTCTTTATTTCTATTTATTTATAGATACATAATTGTTTCTGGGGTTGTGAAGGGTACAGGAAATAATTTTTTTCTTATTTTTTTTTTGGTTTTGAAAGGCATTAGGAAAGAGAACATTGAATCTTTCTCTTGCTTAGATGTGTGCCTGCTTGAATGCTTAATTTGTTTCTTCAACTTAATTTATATCCCAAATGGGATTGAAATAAAAGAAAATTATACATAGCCTTCTGTCTTACTCTGTTGTGATCATAATATTTACGAACATGTACTTCTTCCCTTCCTTTTTCTTTGTCCCTCCTCGATTTTCATTAGGATTAATTAAAAATAAAGATTTTGATTTTAATGTATTTTAGATTAAGAAAAAAAAAAAGAGTATTAGATGTCTAAAACTTAAAAAAAAAATCATTTACAAACATCTCAAAACAAAAAAAAAAAAGACGAAAGAAGTTCTACATTATATTGATACCATGAGGTCCAACTTTTTAATGTTTGAACCAAAAAATTTAACAGTAAAATTTTGAAAATGTCAAGATCAAATATTCATGTATATTTATTATTCAAACAGCATAGCATTTCAAATTATAAATGGAAATTTTACTATAATTCTCTTTATACGTGATTGAAATTCATGAAAAATATGATTAAAATGAAAAAAATAAATTTATTGAAAGAACTCAAAATGATAAAAAGGATTAAGACAAAATACATCAAACAATTTTTTGTAATTTTCATTTTTTAGTAAATAAATTTTTTTAAAACAAAATAAAATTGTTTGGATTTTTTTTAGTAATTGCAATTAAACTATGACTGAATTAAATTACATATTACAAACGAAAAATAAAAAAATTCTCATTTTTGGTTTTTTTTTTCATTTTTTTGGCCTTTTGTAATTTTCATGGATATAAGTACAAATGTACAATTTTTTTGCCAACATGGCACCAGATTGAAATTGTTCGGACTTGGTTGATGGGTCCATTTGGTAACATGTTTGAGTTTCGCTTTTACATCGTCTCCCGACCCGTTTAGACAGTGCTGTTCTTTTGGGGATAAGCCCTCTCTTTCCGTTCACTCTTTTTCACTTATCCATGGCAGCAACAGCAGCAGCAGCAGCCCCGGCTCTCTCTTCCCTCTCTTCTCTCACTGTTCGCACCCCCACTCCTCCCTTTTCCTTCGTCTTCCCCGGACCCTTAAAACCCTTTTCTCTCTCCCGCTCATTTCCTTCCCTTTCCCTCATAGCCCATGCCAAAGCCTCCGACATCGACACTTCCTTCTTCGACAACGTCAACCCCGAAGAAGACGTCGTCTTCGACCCTCCAACGCCCCCAGAAGGCTTCACCCCACCACCTTCTTTCGACGATGGCCCCGACGAAACCGAAGACGAAATCGCCGCTGCCTATGAGGAGCTCTACGGCCCAGCCTACAGTGGATTCTCCGTTTTAGGCAACGATGTTTACGTGATGGACTCTAAAGTGAAGAAAACAAGTGCGTTTGGGAAAGTTAAGAAAGAGAAGGTAAGAGATGGCTTTGAGGAAAGAGTGGTTCAAGTTAGGAGAGTTACTAAAGTGGTTAAAGGAGGGAAACAATTGCATTTCAGAGCTATTGTTGTGGTTGGTGATAAGCAAGGACAAGTGGGTGTTGGGGTTGGGAAAGCTAAGGAAGTTATTGCTGCTGTTCAGAAATCGGCCGTGAATGCTAGGAGGAATCTTATAACTGTTCCTATGACTAAGTATTTGACTTTCCCACACCGGTAAGGAGTTTAATTTCTTGCTTTGGTTTAATTGGGGCATGGCATTTCATTGGAAAAGTTATGTTTTTGAGTTGTTTGAATGATGCAATTGGTCGTTTCTTTTTGGGGTTGTTTTAGTGATAGAGAAACTGTTCTGTCTTGGCCTCATGGATGTAAATATGATTTCTTTTTATGTTTAATCGAGTTTCCCTGAGCATTTCTTGCTCATTAATTGGATCGGTTGGTAATTCTTTGGAGTTTTATGTAGTTTATGCTAATTTATTACCTGATTCGTAGTTTTTAGATCCATTATTTTGTTTAGTATCTAAGACTAAAATGTTTTCAAAATGTTTATGCAGTGAATTTGTTTTAAACCTTTAATAGTGGTCCCTTAAACTCTTCCTCTATGGTAATTGATATGTTGTGATCTGGGATGCAATTTGGTCTTAAGTTTTCTGCTGAACCTGAAAGGCCCTAATTGAGGCTTAATAGAGCAAATGTATATGAATTATGGTTCTATAATTCTTGTAATTTCAATTGAATCATATGAGACTTGATAGATTAGTCGTGTCTGAGGAATTTGTTGAAGCATCTGTATCAAAGTATCTAGCCTACAATCTTTTGCAGTTGCTGGAAGTGAAAGAATGGCAGGCTTTATAATGTTGAAATGTAGACAATGATTTCCTATGTGGGAAACCCTGTCATCCCTATTTCAGATCACTTGGTAGGATCATAGGTATATATCACCATGGGAGCTGACTTATCTTGGAATAATATAATGGTAAATAGGAGGCATGCCAATCTGCATTTCTTAATCTCATCGGGAATTGGTTGGCAGATCTGAGGGTGATTTTGGGGCAGCAAAGGTGATGCTTAGACCTGCTTCACCTGGTACTGGAGTGATTGCAGGAGGTGCTGTGCGAATTGTTCTTGAAATGGCAGGTGTTGAGAACGCGTTAGGTAAGCAAATTGGAAGTAAAAATGCCCTTAACAATGCCAGAGCCACAGTTGTTGCAGTGCAGAAAATGAGGCAGTTCCGTGACGTTGCTCAAGAACGAGGGATCCCCATGGAAGAGCTGTGGAAGTGATGGTCCTGTAAGCAGGTTCACTTTTTACCCTCAACCTCTTCTGGCAATGTAGATTCTGTACACAAGGCTTTGGTAGTGTAAGTCTACCAACTACGAGATTTAGACATTTCTTTTGTTGATTATAATTGATGCTTTGCGTTTTAATCTTTTGAAAATTTGTTTCCGATTAATGTTACTCTGAGCTTCTATTAACATTTTCCTTTTTCTTTTCCATTTCCATATGTTATCTAATGTCAATACAAAACTCTTATTGCTCGAGCACTTGCCATTTATACTGATATTGGCTGGCATTCTTTGCATTGATTTCTGAGTCCAAGTCTATTGAGTGTCAATTTATAGATTGTAGTCTGCAAAATCTAATCTGCAATGAAGATGTGCCAGTAAAATCTAGGCATGAGCCAGGCTAACCTACTGACTTAGAATCTTGTCCTGGACGATCTAAAGTTAAAAGTTAAGATTATCACTGCAGACTTAATGGTAAAACTGGAAGCCATTAGCTGAAGCATAGCCGCCGTCACCACCATGCCTAGACCCGTTCCTCTTTGCAATAATAGAAAGCAGCAACTGAGACTGCCTGCCTTGGCACCTTCATAAAAGGGACTCTTGTTAAAGGATCCTGCATTTTGAAATTTTATGAAAATGCATTCAAAGGCCTCATGTACTGAATAGCTCCTTCTCATCTGATCGCATTGTATACTCGAGAGCTGAAACATGGACATTTTTTCTTTCTTGATTGCTGCCAAAACTTGGCTTCTATAGATATGTTAGCTTGTGCTCTACAGACATGTTCTCTTTGTTTTCATATTTTCTCTAGCGTCAAGCAAACCCTTAATCTGTCCAGCACGTGCATTTTATGCCTACTGGCCAGGATTCTTTACTATTCACAACAACTGCCATGAAAGAATCTTAAAACTTGTAATTTTTAACTATTGAGTTTAACCGTCCAGGTTTATTCTGCATGGAACGTAAATCAATAAGGGAGACTGTCATGGTGCTGCTCAAGGATTGTGGAAGTTTAGAGCAATGCAAAATTTAACAGTTCTATGAGCAATGAAATGAAAGTAGACGAATGAAATATTCCAAATATGTAACACACACTGGCACATGTCACGACGACACAATTCTCATAAAGGTACCATACGAAGAAGAATTTTTATATAGGAAATCGCAGCAGAAGTAGCATACTGAACTGAATTAGTTATTGCCAGGGGAAAGCTATGCCGCTGTGTCAAAATCAAACCTAATGATATCATACCTTCCTTGCTACTCTGTCAATTTAACAAGTTTCCCAGCTTCGTTTAACCAAAAGACGATAGAACAAATGTTTCTCAGCTCAGAAAAGAAGGGAAAAGAAGGTCAAAACTGAACTTGGAATGAATGGAAGGCTAAGATTTTATCCATCATGACTGAATTGACTGCTGCCGTCACTGCCCTGTCACTTAACCCCGTCCTTCTTCCATTTAATGGAGAGAGCGAAACCAGGTCGGCCGCCATCACCCCCGTTTGCCATTGCAGCAAAATAAGCAGCATATAGGTGAGACAGTAACAACGCGTAACCCTTGAAAGCAACACTTACAAGGATATCTGCCCCTGCACCTTTATAGAAGGACTCTACACCCTCAGTTTTGAAAATTTGCGCAAATGCATTCCGTGAGCTTTTATACTTGACAGCTTCTCCTGAGGTCATCATCATCCTCCTACTCACTGTGCCCAGAGGGTAGGAAGCCAGGCTGCCACTACAATCAAACACACAGTCCAAGATAGCTTTGCCCAAATCATTGTTCTGCAAAAGACAAGCATTTCTTAACCATAAACCAGACAACGTTACCTATTGAATCAAATTCATACAAACAGTTAATAGCTAAAAACACGGGTTTATCTGTTGGGAAAGTCTCACCTTTGAGTTTTGACACAAAGATTCAAAGACAACATTCAGAATCTTTTGGGAAAAAGAAAAAGATATGAAACTGCAGTTTAATGACATAAAAGAAAAAATCCAACTGACCTGCGATTGGATCGACAAATACTGATACCATGGCCTTAAAAGAGCGGATAGCGCTGTAATCACACCAACCTGAGCTAGTGCCATAGTATATCCACGGAACAATCCAGAAATGCCATCTACTTTCAGAGTTTTTCTGTACACATCAAGTATACCATTAAACTGCCTTTTGCTAGAGTAACCGGCAGTTTTGACATCATTTGCAGTTTTGACATCATTTGCCATGCGTGTTCCGGCATAAACTAATGGATAAACAAGAAACAGATTTGCAGCTGTAGAAAAACCACCTGCCGCTACTACCTCAAAAATACTCCACGAGCTATCTATACGACTTGCAAAATATTCGTAGGATTTATAATGTATGGCCTGTAGCACATAAAGGCGTAAGATGTTACAAAATCCTAACTCTTGAGAATAGGACAGCAACCTACAGGACAACTTTGGTGGAAGTTACCTTAGAGGAAACATATGCAGTGGCGATTGCAATGTTGCCTCTCCAAAGGGAAAGGATACCTTCCTTTCTGATTGTTCTGGCAAAGCAGTCAAATATTCCATTGTATGGTTGGGGCAGCCGACCTGACCTGATCATCCCGTTCTGGTTTTGCATCAGGAGCTTCACTCGCTCAAATGGAGCAACTGCTGTCCTGACAATACCTGTCGCAGCCAAATCAATCAGAACAGGATCTTTAAGGTTCTCCAATGGGGCTCCTGCAAAAGCTGGCGGCAAGGGTGTTACAATAGATGAAGATTTCCTGTTCACGAAGGCACCATCCCCATGAATATTTTGCATTCTTGGAGTGTAATTAAAATGCCTGACTGGGAGGTCAGGTTGCCAATGTATCTTTTGAGATACAGATGGATGCATTGGCCCATGTTCCATTCTGCAATTCACTCTTTTCGCCTGCAAAGAAATAGCCAAACGGGTAAGATTTTCTTGGTTTAAAAACTCAATGAAGCACATTCATACAGAAAACATAAAGTTTGAGAAGCGTAATGCAAAAATAGATATAAAAGCCTCAAAAACTTTATGACAAACTCATGTGTCGTTTCTATATCCTGTTTACTAAGAAGAAAGATGAGGAAAAAACTTGGAAGAAAGAACATGAAGCTCAATAGCATATACGTCTTCTATAGAAAGAAAACACCAAACAAAATAAAAATGAAGGTTTCTGAATATCATCTGCACAGCAAACTATCCAAACGGAGACTAAGGAAGAAGAAAAATGATTTAAGATTTGCTCAATAACCCTCTAAAGTACCATTCTAGATCAACGTAATTAGAGCCAATTAAGATTACTAGTATTCTCCTACAAAGCAGCGTGTTAGCATTCTATAACTACTTCTGCTTGGCCAAAGTGTTAGGTTCCAATGTAGCAATTTAATAAGGCAAGAAAAGAACAGAACAGGATTGTGGCTTACATATATGACCAAGAAGCGATGCAAACATTCACTAGAAACTAAAGAAAAGAAGAGAAGCCAATAAAATTCATGTCAAGAATCATGAATGGCATAACACAACATCTCTTTTCCTACCCAAGAAGGAAAATTTCACGTCCTACCCAAGCAACGAAAGTTTCGAAACCAACAATAAGTTCTCACATAAGATTCAAGTTCAAGAATCGAGTAAAGTAATTTAGCAGCTACTTCCTCTGTTTGATTCTTGGAGAAAGGGAGAAAAACTAGAAAAGAAATGTATGTGCCCATGTTTTAGATTATTTATTTCCATTCAACAAGAACCAAAGAAATGTCTAAAGAGAGGGGTAATCAGAAGAGAAACCAATACGAAGAAAGATACTACCAGTTATTACAGAAGAAGTTGTGCAAGAAAAGCAAAAGAAAGAAGGAGAGAATACCCAGTTTTCCATCTCAGGCTGGAAGGAGAAAGGAGATGATTGCTTTTTGCATGTCGAAATGAGAAGCAGCTATGAGACGTACCTTTATATACAAGGTCAACCCAAGGTACGTTTAACGAATTAGCGTTTAGCTACAGTAATTAAAAGAAATATCTTTTATAGCACCCTGTATAAGATATAATGGTCCTAATGTAGTATAATACCCTGTATTAGACCCCTTTACTAGCTACTAAGACTCTTTCTCCTTCTCGCTAGTTGCCTTCATTAACCAAAAATGTACAAAATAGGTGAGGAGAAACGAGCATAGAAGCACATACTAAAAAAGCTACCGGTAGTTGGAGAAGAAGATGAAGAGATAGACAGCAACTGAGACTGCCTGCCCTGGCACCTTCATAAAAAGGTTTGAATTTTATGAAAATGCGTTCAAAGGCCTCTTGTTCTGTATAGCTCTCCTGAGCTAATCGCATCGTATACTTGGAGCTGAAACATGGATATTTTTCTTTTCTGATTGCTGCCAAAACTTGGCTTCTAATTTCCTAAAATCTGTTCCAATTGATATTAGTTTGAGCTCTACAGAATGTTCTCTTTGTTTGCATATTTTCCCCAGAGTCAAGCAAACTCTTGATCTCTGCAGCACTTGCATTTTATGCAGACTGGCCAGGATTCTTTACTACTCAGAGCTACTGCCATGAAAGAATCTTAAAAACTTGTAAATTTTAACTTCTGAGTTTAGTCGTCTAGGTTTATTCTGCATGGAACGTAAATCATTAAGGGACTGTCAGGGTGCTGCTCAAGGATTGTGGAAGTTTAGAGCAATGCAATATTTAAGAGATCTATGAGCAATGAAATGAAAGCAGACGTTTGAAATATTGCAAATATGTAACACACATCACAACGACACAATTCTCATAGAGATCCCATACAAGAAGAATTTTTATGTAGGAAACCGCAGCAGAAGTACCTTACCATTTGGTCTATTTAACAAGTTTCTCAGCTTTGTTTAACCAGAAGAAAAAGGAAAAATGTTTCTCAGTTCAGAAAAGAAGGTCAAAACTGAACTTGGAATGAATGGAGGGCTAAGATGTTATCCATCATGACTGAAATGACTGCTGCCGTCACTGACCTTTCACTTATCCCCGTCCCTCTTCCATCTAAAGGAGATAGCGAAACCAGGTTGGCTGCCATCTCCCCGGTTCGCCATTGCAGCATGGTAAACATCATATAGGTGAAACAGTGACACCGCGGAAACATTGAAAACAGCACTTACAAGGATTGATGCCCCTGCACCCTTGTAAAAGGACTTAAAACCCTCAGTTTTGAAAATCTGCGCAAATGCATTCCTTGAACTCTTATATTTGGTCATCATCATCCTTCGAGTTGCGGTATCCAATGGGTAAGAAGCCAGGCTGCCAGTAAGATGATACCCACAGTTTATGATAGCTCTGCCCAAATAATTGGTCTGCAAAAGACAAGCATTTCTGAACCGTATCATTTATCAGATTATTCCCGTAATTATAAACCAGATAAAAAGATTCAAAGACCCCATTCAGCATCTTTCGGGGAGTTGACATTGATAAAGGATGGCAAAAAATAGTAATGGTGGAGAAAACTGCAGTTTAATGACATAAAAGGAAAAATCTCACTGACCTGCGTTTGGTTCAACAAAGACTGATGCCATGGCTTTAAAGGAGCAGATAGCACTGTCACCATACCAAGCTGAGCAAGTGCCATAGTATATCCACGGAACAATCCAGCAATGCCATCTACTTTCAGAGTTTTTCTGTACACATCAAGTATACCATTAAACTGCCGTTTGCTCAAGTCACCGGTGGTTTTGACATCATTTGCCATGCGTGTTCCAGCATAAAGAAATGGATAAACAAGAAACAGATTTACAGCTGAAGAAAGAACAACTGCCGATACTATCTGAAAAGTACTCCACCGGCTATCTGCATGACTTCTAAAGTATTCTTGGATTTTAAACTGTATGGCCTGTAGCACATAAAGGCGTAGGATGTTACAAAATTCTAAATCATGAGAATAGGACAGCTACATATAGGACAACTTTGGTGGAAGTTACCTTAGCAGAAACATGTGCCGTGGCTGTTGCAATGTTGCCTCTCCAAAGGGAACGGATACCTTCATTTCTGATTGTTCTGGCAAAGCAGTCAAATATTCCATTATATGGTTGGGTCAGCCGACCTGACTTGATCATCTCGTTCTGGTTTTGCATCAAGAGCTTCACTCGCTCAAATGGAGCAACTGCTGTCCTGAGAATACCTGACACAGCCAATTCAGTTTGTATAGAAGGTCTCTCCAATGGGGCTCCTACAAAAGCTGGTGGCAAGGGTGTTACAACAGATGAAGATTTCCTGTTCACCAAGGCACCATCCCCATGAATATGTTGCATTCTTGGAGTGTAATTAAAATGCCTGACTGGGAGGTCAGGTTGCCAATGTATCTTTTGAGATACAGGTGGATGCATTGGCCCATATTCCATTCTGCAATTCACTTTTTTAGCCTGCAAAGAAATAACCATACGGGTAAAATTTTCTTAGTTTAAGAATCCAATGAAGCACATTCATAAAGATAACATAAGGTTTTAGAAGCGTAATGCCAAAATACATATAAAAGCATCAAAAAGTTTATGGACAAACTCATGTGTGATGTCTATGTCCTGTTTATTAAGAAGAAAGATGAGGAAAAATCTTGGAAAAAAGAACATGAAGCTCAATAGCATATTCGTCTTCTATAGAAAGAGAACACCAAACATAATAAAAATGAAGGTTTCTGACTATTATCTGCCCAGCAAACTATCCAAACGGAGACTAAAGGGAAAGAAAAGTGATCAAGATTTGCTCAACAACCCTCTAAAGTACCATTCTAGATCAACGTGATTAGAGCCAATTAAGATTAATTACTAGTATTCTCCTACAAATCAGCGTGTTAGCATTCCAAAACTACTTCTGCTTGGCCTAAGTGTTAGGTTTCAATTTAGCTATCTAATAAAGCAAGAAAAGAACAGAGAAGGATTGTGGCTTACGTATATGACCAAGAACCCATGCAAACATTCACTAGAAACTAAAGAAAAGAAGAGAAACCAATATAATTCATGTCAAGAATCATGAATGGCATAACACAGCATTTCTTTTCCTACCCAAGAAGGAAAATTTCACGTCCAACCCAAGAAACGAAAGTTTCGAAACCAACAATAAGTTCTCACATAGGATTCAAGTTCACGAATCGAGTAAAGTAATATAGCAGCTACTTACTCTGTTTGATTCTTGTAGAAAAGGAGAACAATAATTAGAAAAAGAAATACATGTGCGCATGTTTTAGATTATTAACGTCCGTTCAACAAGAACCAAAGAAAGGTCTAAAGAGAGGGATAATGAGAAGAGAAACCAATATGAAGAAAGATACTACCAGTTATTACAGAAGAAATTGAGCAAGAAAAGCAAAAGAAAGAAGGAGAAAATACCCAGTTTTCCATCTCAAGCAAAAAGCTCTGTTGCGGTTGTAGTTGGAAGGAGAAAGGAGATGATTCATTTTTGCATGTTAAAATGAGAAGCAGCTATGAGACGTACCGTTATATATAAGGTCACCCCAAGGTACGTTCAACGAATTAGCATTTAGCTACAGTAACAAAAGAAATATCTTTTATAGTACCCTGTATAAGACCCCTTTACTAGCTACTAAGATTCTTTCTGGTTCTCTCTAGTTGCTTTCATTAACCAAAACGTACAAAAATGGTGAGGAGAAACGAGCACTGCATAGAAGCATCTACTACCCAGTTTTCCATTTGAAGCATAGCTTACTTGCTCTGGTTGAAGTAGGAGAAAGAAAGGAAATGCATATAAGACAAATGGCCGTACAATGATATTCCTCGTGCTATTCATTCACAATTGTACTGCACGGGCATGCTCTCAATCTGTCTTTTATTATTGGATCAATGTTTCATGGACATTGAGCTTGATGAAGATGATGTTAATGGAAGTTACACCCTCAAATAACTTCGATGAATTAGACCAACCTTTCATATTGACAAAGAAAAGAACATCTTAAATCCAAATGCTTGTCTCTTTAGGACTTCATTGCTTTGAGATGAAAAAATGGAGTAATTTTCTTTTGTGGAGGTTAAACTATTAAATGCTTTATTGGGCACAAATAATCCCCAAAACAACCAGTTTTAACACTCTTTCATTTCCCATGTAAAAGGAGAGGATCTAAAGTTCAAAACTTAGCCAACAAGAAAAGAAAAAAAAAAGGAAAAAAGCAGCATATTATGCTGCAGCTGTGTTTCATTCTTCTAACTTTGGTTGTAGTTTTTTCAGCCTGTAGGTAATATGATTAGATATGAGTATATAGTCCACCTATACTTTTCAATATTTTGACACAAAAAAGGGCGCATCTTTCTTCTCTGCTACTTGTCCTGGCTGTTTACTCTACTTGCTGTTGCCATTAACTTCTTCATTCCAAAAAATGCTCCGTATGTACACATGCCACTGGTTCCAGCAGATGCATGAATTCTCATGAAGAGACATCATTACTTCCAAAGCTTAACACACTGGTCATGGCTTGCGGAGGCAACCATTTCAGTCTGCAGAGAATCTGCCAGTGAAGAAATTAATCCCCTGTGTGCTTCAACTGTCCATGTTTTATTGCTCTCAAGTGGATTCCATAATTCAAGAGACTGACAAAATTCGAACAATTAGATCTCATGAGAGAGGAACATCAAGGACAAGATCACAAAAATAACATCAGCAAAGATTGCAACAGGATGGCAGAGAGATATACTAAACATCAGGCCAAGACAGCACTAGTTGTATCAGCCCATTGGAATTAGCCAACCTTGTGTTTTAATGCAACCACTGGTTTCTGTTTAGTTTATTCTTAACCCCCTTTCCTTAACAAGAGGTTCACTTACATTTTTGTGTATATGTTAACACATCAAGAAATGATAAACATCTATACCAAAAATGGCTTGCAAGCTATTTACTACATAATTCCAGACATATGAGAAATAAACAGCATTTGTTGAGAATGCTGTATATAAACAGCATTTAGTAATACTGACAACAATAATATTTTGAATACTTTACCTGGTAGCCACCAATGACCAAGAGTAGTGAGTACACGGGATGAAATGTGCAGGACTGGAACTTGTTGCCTGTTGAACACAATTCGTGTATGCATTCCCCATCAATCATTGACCAAAGACGTGCACTGTCTTCACTGACGGAGGCAATATAGTCGCCACTTGGATCCCAGCAAATTGAAAGAACTTCTTTGTTATGTCCCTGAAAGAATATAAAATTCGTTCAGACAGTAGGGAGACAATGGACTTGGATGCATGAGTAGAGCTCAAATAACATATAAAGTGAATCAACCTTTAAACAGAACTGGGGCTTGTCAGTCTCAACATCAATTACATTGACAACGTTTCCTGAAGCAGCTGCAATTAACTTTCCTAGTTGAGGCTGGAATCTAACTTGCTTAGTAGCTCCCTGCAGTCAACTCACAAGGAAATGGAGGTAAGTGAAAGCAGGGTTAAGTTTGGGAACATAGAATTCTAATGGAGATAACACCAGATGTAAGTGTGTTAACAACAAGTACCTAAATATTTTCCAAGAAAAATGAGCAGGTAAATAAAGCTAAGCCATGCAAGACAAGGAATATTTTGATGTTAAACTTCCTTTCAACAAAGATTTATTTTATAGAAAACTATAAGCATTTAAAACTGAAAAATTCTGAAAAGACAAATTTTAACCATTTGCAATTTTTGCTAATAAGCATAAACTGCCTTTCAAAAGGTCGGCTGAAATGCATTGACAAGAAGAGACTTTACAAGAGATAGAAGCATCGCCAAATTTCACAATCCACCACAAATTTCCGGGGAAATATAATTAGACATCCTCATAAGTCTAATGTGATTCAATGCTGTATTATTCTCAAGAAACTAAGAAAACCAGGATCTTTTCCAATCTGAATTATAAGTAAACTTTGATGTTTCTGAGAAATTCTAACAGATACAAGGCTCAGGATCTGACCTTAGAAACATGCATGCAAGAACGTTGGTTGACATTCCACAACCGCATCTCATTATTACTATCACAGGAACAAAGGAGATCCATCTTTCTAGGATGGAAATCTAATGACAACACCTGTTCAGCATGCCCCACAAGCTTGCAAAGTGATTTGCTTGGCTGCAATAGCAAAGAAATGAAGACCAAACATTTACTCTGTGGTAATCAATTTTGGCTAATCATAGGAAAATAAGAGCAACTAGTCTGCCTGTCTATAACACCAAAAAAGGAATAACAGCATCCTATAGAGACATGAATTGCATACAACAGCCTTTTTTTCTTCATTCTGAACAAGCACGCAGAAATTTAGAAAAATACAAAATAAATATCTGAAGTTCCAAAGGAAAATGGTTACTTTGGTAGAATCCCATATTTTGACGGTTTTGTCAAAGGAGGATGTTGCAAATATAGTTGAACTTGGTCTAAAACGAACTTCAGTAATGAGAAGAGAATGGCCCTCTGAAGTTCTAACAAAATCAAGAGTTTCCATATTCCATATCAAGACCTGCCAGAAGAAAACTATAATCAACTCTAAGCCTCTACAACATATTGTGAAAAAAAACCTGTATTACTCGTTGATACTACCTTCTTTTCATGTCCAGCACTAGCTAGAAACTTCCCATCTGATGAAAAATGGCAGCACAAGACTTTGCTTTTGCTTGAGTGAAGGCAACTAACCTCTCCAAAGGTGAAGCCTACACCAGTGATGACATATCATTGTGTTAGGATTACTGAGTAATATCTTAACTGCTATACTGACACAAGTGCATCCTTGCTGACAGAGTTCATGTTATTTTCATATGACCAAACACAATATATATATATATAATATACACCAAGTTTGGTGGAAAGGGATGTGAGAGAAAGCTTTCTTTGTCAACCTGGATTAGGGGGTACAACCAGATATAGTCTTCCCACGCTATTAAGTATTTTTATGCAATACAACATGGTTAGGGGAGGCTAGCAAAGATTTGGGAAGTGCTTAGGCAGTTGGAGGTGGGTTGCACTTTCTCTACTGAATAAATCAATCATTATAAAGATTGATGTATATTATCTTTCATTTCCATTGCATCAGTACCTATTAAAGTAGACCTGCAAAGCATTTTTCTGTCTAGTCTTAAAAGAATTACCTTTTTGTTCAATTTCATTGGAAGGGTTAGAACGGTGTCTCAAAACACTGAAAGGTGTGCTTGTACTAACAACATTATCATGATCATGGGACAGAAAGGACTCAACAGCGTCATCAACAGGTTTATTCTCCTCAGCTTTGATACGATCCTGCAGATGGACATTCCATGAAGGAGGCAACAATCATGAAGCAGATATAGACAAAAAGTTCATACTGGAATGTGTAGATCAGCAAATATGATTACACTCTCCACTGACATGGAATAAATCCCCATATATATAACAGGCAGATGAAAATGGAAAAGCTTTACCCAAGTTTTTATGGCATACCAATTTCTTATCTGGCACCCTTGAATGTAGTACTTTCTTCTTCTTTCTGCTAGTCTAATCCAGAGCAAATACAATTATAAGAATAAGTATCATACTAGACATGCACATAGACTCATACATTTGACCACGATTTTCTACCAAGTTGGGGAAAGCATTAGCATTAGCTTTCCTCAAAAAGCTGATGACTCACATATTACCTGCTGTTGCTGTAGCATATTATGTTGGTTTTGTTGTTCTTCAGTTTGCATCGTCTGGATCATCATCTGGTTCATCACCAATCAGTCACTAATGAGGAAAAGAATTATGATAGTTTTTTATAAATGAGAGTTAATGAGCTTCTAACAAATAAAACTAATAAACACAAGCATTCAAGTTAAATGTTACATGCAATTACTCCTCCAAAATCTCTTTATAATTTATGATCATCATATCTATTGAAGGGAGAGGGTTGATTCTGAAAATATTGTCATGCATCTCATCATGGCATCTTACAAAGGGTATCTAGTAACACATCCATTAGATGCTGAATAATTCATTTTTATAAAAAATAAATAATAATAACCTTTTAAAGAAATCAACTGCCCCAAAAATTTTTAAGACACTGTTTCAACTGACCTGTCTGTTATTCCCCTTTATTTCAGTCTTAGGAAGTATCGTATTACGGTAATTGAATTTGGCAGAGCTTCCAGGAAAAGTAGGGGTCAGGTTTCTGGGCATATGTGACAGCCCTTGAGCTGATATCTCAGGTTGAGACTTCAATATCTGAAGTTGCTGCTGATAGTTTGATGCCTGAAAGAGTAAATTTAAATCTGATAGGCTGATATGCAAACCATGGTAACCAGGCTCAACTAAAGAACTGTTTGTGAAAGTTTAAGCACACTTCTATTCACACTAGGAAGGACTTAACATTTACTAAATCAACAAGAACACAAAATTGGTGCTAGCAAGGCTCCAAAAACAGTTACTTAACATGCCACTTACATCCAAAGGCCATCCATTAATGGGTGCTAGGTTGATTGAGTCATTCAATCCTGAAAGAAAAAGACCATGCATCAGATATATCTAACATATATAATGTTACAATGCCAACAAAATAAAATAATCAAGGCCAACACTGCGTGCATCTCCTGTCTTGTCAAAATAAAGCATATATGAATAATTCATCACATGTCCTTGAATAGTATAGCATAACTAGAAATTGCAAAGGTCATGTGATACGAACAGTTTTGTCAGCATTAACACTGCATGAACTCAAATCAGAAAGATGGCCAAGCTAACCTGCAGTGTCAGGTCCAGTTGCTGGAAGTATGCCTTTCTGTGCCCCGTAGGGGGTGAGTGGGTTTACAGGAATGGTTCTCCCCAAGGTAATGCCTTGACTGTGTTCCTGCACATTGATGAACATTTTATATTTACTGAAATTCACAATAACTTGGTGCTCTTGTGAACACAAGTAGATACTTCAGAACATACCCTCTTAACTTGATGCTGGGCAAAATTTATCTGTTGTTGCTGACGGCTGGTACATGAATGAATGTTAAAGAGAAAAAATTAACTCTCAATTTAGCAATGAAGCAAATTACCATTCACCAGCATGAATGATAATATATATACTTCCTTTCTTAATCCAGATCATACTTTTTCAATGGGAAAAAATTTTCCTATAATTGTTTCTACTTTCAAATTGCAGTGAATCATGAAATATGTACCAAAGGGTGAAACTCTTTGTCTATTAAAAAGTCGAGTATTTCCATAATAATATCTTAGTTAATTTTCATAATAAGTTCTGTGTTGGTATAGGGGAAATAAAGAAGCCAAAGTGACTGTCAACTGATTGTCAATTATACAAACCTTTAGTTCAATTAAAACATATGTATACCTAGAACTGGCTGCAAAGGAGCTTGGGAGCATCAGTTGATTAGCTTCAAGGAACCGCAAACTGGAATCAAAATCTCTGGGAATGAGAACCGGTCCAGGCCTTTGCTGACTTATCATTGATGGCGTCAATATTGAACGCAAATTTAGTGATTGATTCTCCAATATTTCAGCCTGAGAAATGGACAAACAACACAAGATAAGTTTATAGAGTTACGATAAAAAGTTCGGCTCAACATGATCCCATAAACAATCACCTTATTAGCAGAGGTTTCTGCCTCAGAGTACTCTTGATGCTTTGGTAGCCTTGAGGCAAATATGTCATAAAATACTGACCACCATTCTTGTAAGAGCCCTTGGGGAGAATCAATCACTGAAAACAATGACCCCTTTTACTCTAATCAGCAAATTACACGATTTATAGCAACAATGTGAACTGTAAAAAAAATCTGAAAAAAAAAAGGGGAAACTCTAATGCTTTCATGCATTAATGCTAAATTAAGAATAAGCCTTGCAAACGGAAGTAACAAAAGACTCATGTAGAAGAAATTAAACCAACTGGTTTATATATCTTTGTTCTTGGAGAAAGATAACAGAAACATTAATGCACATTGATATACATATAGATGCAATTTCATCAACTGCATAACCTTCAAGACATTTGAAAGGAAAAATATATGACAAGCATTTCCAACATTGATAATTATCTACTAAAAATATATAACTGTAGAATCAGTCATTAGAAATAAGTTTAATTGACGGAATTTATATGTTACAAGAGAGAAAGAAAATAGGGAAAAAAAAAAGAATGAAAAAGAAAGAGCTCATACCAACAGAATGGTTAGAAATACCGGCCTCTTTTCTGAAAGCTGTAGCAGTCTCATGCATGTTTTTCTTCATCAAATAATCGTGCAAGTAAAGGTCCAGCCTTTGCCCCCCAAATCAAACAAACATAAAATTCAAGCAGTAAAAATTCTTGATACAATGAGAACCATAAAAGAAAAAAGCAAAGCAGAAGAACTGAACAGCCTAAATCCCACGATCATGGTAATGCCAAGAACACTCTTTGAGCAGAAACTCACATTTTTTCAGCATCCCAACCATCACTTGAAGCCATTATTACCTTAAAAAAAACGTTCACTTCCACTGTAAAAACAAAACAAAGAAAGACCAAAGCATGAAGTAGACTACGTGGGGTATAAACATTAATGAGCACAGAAAGAAAGAAAGAAAGAAAGCAAGAAACGATGAAAACAAGAATACCCAGATAAAGATTTAGCCTTAAGGGGTAGTAGAAATCAAAATGAGAATGAAGAAGAAAAGAAAGGAAACAACAAAAGAGGGGGAAGTTGTTGTGTTCTGAAAATTTACAACAGGAAGAAGGAAACGTAAGGGAGGGGGGGAGAGAGGAGGACGGACAGTCGATACCCAGAGGTGGCTAAGCAGCAAGTGACAGTGCCATGCAAAACAGAACCAAAATTGAATGAAAATGAATTGGCCACTAACAAACAAATTTGGCTTTTTCTACAGGAGAAAGAGAGAGACGGTGAGGTTTCTTTTCATATCTTCATGTGTAGGCCATGGTGGTC
Organism: Theobroma cacao; assembly: GCF_000208745.1. NCBI lineage: Eukaryota > Viridiplantae > Streptophyta > Magnoliopsida > Malvales > Malvaceae > Theobroma > Theobroma cacao. The sequence continues at coordinate 23,691,852 of NC_030855.1, forward strand.
TCAAGGAAATCGTGTGGTGGACCCTTTAAATCCTTTTGGCAATAATAGTTTTTATTATTTCTTGTTTGTTTTTTCCAATTTTGTGATTCTTTTTTTGGTTTTATTCATGTGATACAATTGAAATGGAAGGGACTAGACTTTTAATTGGAACAGATTTTCCCCCATGTAATAAAGAGGCTTAATTGGAAGTCTTATTAATGATTTCTTTTCTATTTATGGTAAAATTAGAGAGTTTTTAGCGAAGCAGGAAGCTTTTGGCAAAGTGTCGTCCGAGGCCAATGTATTGTGCAAGCAGTCAAAGGAAACAATTAAGATTTCAATAATCAGTATTTATTGTATTTCTTAGTTTATTTTCTCAAAAAAATCTCTATTTTCATATTTTTTATTTTATATTGGGATAATATTTTTTTACCAAAAAAAAAAATAATTATGTTGATTACTATGTATGAACAAAAAGTTGTTTTTAGAAAAAAGCACTCATTAATTTTTTTTAAAGAAGATATAACATCTAAAAAAATTAAATTATAATTTAATTTTTTTTATTTAATCAAATTTTTGTACTTTTATTTGAATTTAATAATCTCTTATCACTAATGGTTGACTAACTGAATTGTTATTTTTCACTTTATATCACGTGACATGATATGCTAACATGTTATAGTATATGATTTTATGATATATTTATGTGTTATGATGATATAATTCCATTGCATTTTAACAATTCACGTCAATACCATGTATGCGTAACGTATATATAAAATTGTTATTAATCAAACATCAGTTATTAAGGACTTATTTGACTCTAAATAAAATTACAAAAAATAATAAAATTTTATTTAAATTTTTTTAATAGTTCAAAAACTTTTTAAACTATTATGTCAAGAAAACATAATACTTACCATAATTGATTAAATTACCATATTGAAATATTCCAATCTTAGATGCTACTTACATTACTATGCCTTAGGAGGAGTCCAAAAAAACTATTATTTTATCTATCATTACTTTGATCACAAACATCCATCAAAATAGTTTCGATTTTTATGATATTATTTTACATTAAATATGAATGTAATTATTAAGACTTATATAAGTATTCACGTCAACGAGATTTAAAGTTAATCCTGTGACCTTTTTTGGATGGGATGGGATGAACCAATTTCCTAGAGGTCAGAACCACCTATAAGATTCTGCCTTGCACATTAGCATTGCAAGTTGCAGCTGCTTATTCCTTGCCAAAACATAAAGCTTGTTTTCGCCAAGGAATAGAACACAAAAGCATGGCCTTTTTAACTCTTTTGCAAGATATATGTATATAGTAACATGATCCGCACAAAAAAGCAGAAGACATCCAATGGCTGTGAATAAGTCATTGTGAAGTTAGGCATCTTCTTTATCCATAACAATGAGGAATACGAATAGCATCCAAGAACAGAAATGAATATGAGAATAAAATAATAATAATAATAAACCGAGGATGGAGCTCTATATAGACATTGGTTTTCTGCAAACATTCGAACCATCAGTTCATGAAATATGAAGTTTTTGCTTCAGCTCCCTTGCTGCTCATGCTTCTGCTTCATCAAGAGCAAGAAGAGCAAACACAAGGAGAAGGAGCCAAAGAGCGACTAATGAGGGTGTCTCTGATGCGATTCTAGAGCGAGTGGAGGAAGTACCATGATTCGCTCACCATTTCCTCAACTTTTTCTTCTCATTCCCTCTGTAGGAATGCCTCTCATTTATCATCTTGTTGCCGTTCCTCCTTTGTTGATGAAATCTTCACTTGTAAATGCTATATAAATATTAAGAAAAAAAATGGAAATTGTTAATTCTGTTTACTTGCTTCTTATTGATTATCTCCGACGATCATTTGGTACCAAGTCCATCTCTTGCATTTGACATTCAACAGAAACCAAACCAGTCTGTTCAAGAAACCTGCATGAGAAATCCAATCATACTAATTCAGGGTGTCTGCAAAGTAACAGCTTCCAACTATAGAAGATTAGAGATTCAATTATGCAGCCCCAGACCCTGTTCCTGTAACAAAGGCCAAATCCCTATGCACCCAATGACTTGCTATCATAGAAATCATCATAGGATAAAACAATCACCTCTGCCTTCTACCTCCAATTTGTTGTTCTAAAACTGGGAACAACTAAAGCATGCATGTAGCAATTGATACTTCAGAACATGATTTAAACAAAATTAAGCGCTCCCAGCAAGCTTACCCCTGCTATTAAACCATGCTATGGGGCATAAGAACAGGGCAGTGGTGCAATTGCAGGTTCAATCCTAACTGCCACCTGATATAACAGATTATATGACAAGAGCATGCTCTTCTGGTGTAAGCCACAATATTCATCCTGTCTGTGAGAATACACCCAAAATTTCACTAGGTGGCATTGCTTAGATTGCAGCACACATATTACAAAACCAGTTCCTTTCAGAGAAAAAAATCAGAAAATAATTAAAAACGAAAGTCATGCAATTGCTGCTTAACAGCTTAGGATATATGACAAGAACTAAAATGCCAAACCATTAAAGTCTGAGGGAGTCATGATAATTACAAAACAAATTCCTTTGACAGTCCAATATAGCTTAATAAGTATAATCTCTGATCCAATGAGAACAATCGGGCAAAAGATAACGCATATATATGCTTAGCTCAAGATGAAAGAATACGCATATTAACGAAATTGTCCAATGATTATAACTATCCCATAGTTTTCTTTAAATAATGATCAAACCATGAATAACACAAAGCATCCGAAAATTAATGGAACCAGAAAACATAAATCAATGTCCAACTAAACCAAAAAACAATGAAAATTGGGTCAAATAATAATGGGGTTCTAGCATAGAATTAAGAAATAGTACCAGTCAAGAAGTAAAAAGAGGGTGATGGTGATGAGAACAAGGAAGGCAACATGAAGAATCAAGGTAGAGTCGCTAGAGGAGAATGCTAAACCGAACATAACAGCAAGGCAAAGACCCAACATCAAAAACGCTGTTTTCAGTGTATTCCATGTGGGACCCTGAAACACAAACAACAAAAAATCCGAACTTTTATTAGTACTACATAAATATGCCTGCAAATTATATGTGTATATATACACAGCAAAAAAAAAAGGCAGAATCTTTGAGGAGGAATTGAACGGACGTTGACACCAGGAGCTAAAGCTCCAAGTAAAACTGCTTGGGCAGATGATATATCTCCTCGTGCTGACTGTTTCTTTTCCATTTGAGTTTGGTTTAGGATCTTTAGATCTTAAGGTTGAGACCCAGGAAGCAAAAAGGCGGAGGCTTTAATCAAGGGCGAAACTGCTAGCTCTATTTGACAAATCGACATATAAATTCAACAGGGATCACTTATAAAAATTCCGTTGTCGTCCAGTGGCTAGGATGTCTGGCTTTCACCCAGGAGGCCCGGGTTCGATCCCCGGCAACGGAATTGTATTTTTTTTCCACCCTATAGAAAGTGACCAATCTCTCCATTTTCATGGCTTTTGATACACTCTGAAAGTCCAGAATTAGATATTGGAGATGTTAAAAGCTTTGGTAGTTTATTCACCCAGAAAATAGTAGTAACAATAATATGGTAGTTTGGCTTTGGTCGCCTTATTTGATGGGATTCTGGACCAATTTTCTTCAAGTAAACATAACATCTAGTAAAGTATATTGAGAGGAGAAACATTTCTGGTCAGTAAGAGAACATTATATTATTATAAAATCATCCTAAATCTGTGAGGCTTGTGGACAAGCTGGACATTTCTTCACACTTGAACATCTGGCTAAATTATACATATTGTCAATTTCTGTCGATATATACATGCATGAACAATTATCAACTTGTTTAAATTGACATCTAAGTCCTAGGGGTAATGCTGTACTGAAGCCCTGAGACAAGCTTTTATCATCTGTTTGATTTGCAAGTTTTATTTTCCCATATAGTAGGATTTCTCAGGGTTGGATCCTGCTGGAGTAGCCATTCTCTCTCCTTTAGATACTGCAAGAGTGGCTGTGGCTCGTCTCTAAGTTCAGTCACGGCACCACAACCATAAGGGCTTGGCCTTTGGTAACCATGAAACAGCTTCTCCCTTCTCTGATCATCCACGCCGTAAGCAAGGGGAAATCCTGGATGCACTATTGAACTCTCTGTATTAACTGTTGGATTAGAAACAGAAGGAACTCCATACTGATCAAAAAGGCCAAAGCGGGAAGCATCAGGAGTGGGGAAGTTCCTGGGGTTCCCCGGGGCAAAAAAGTTGATAGGACTCACATGGTTGTTGGCCCGTACAAGATTGCGACTTTCTCTGAATTGACGAAGCCATTCCGAAGAAGTCATCCCTCTAAATGGAGGGGGGTATTTTTCCATGAAACCTGGAATAGCAGAACCATAATTAAGTTCCCCATCAGGAGACCAATTGGGGTAGCCACTTACCCTTGATGCATCATAGAAATTCCCTGGTTTACTAATGTACCCTGAGCCTTTCACCTCAGATATACTAGATTGAGTACCATTATACCAAGCAGCATCATCAGGCAATAAAGGGGCAGAAGGCACAGGAGCTGAATACGGAGGAGGTGAGTAATGGTTGGTTGAAGCTTCAGATCTTGAAGAAGAGACAGAATCCACAGTTTGCCAGATGGAGAGACCACTCAGGGATGGAGTAGCTATTTCATCGATTGGGCTCAACCCCTGTCTACTCATATCACTTCTCCCCTCTTCAGTACTGCTTAAAATTCCTCTATTTAGAACCCAAGCACTAAGAGAAGGAGGCCCAGCAGAGACGGGGACTTCTGAAAATGAAAAGGCTGTAGTATCTTTTACAAAAAGCTCCTGCTGCTTGAATGGCTTGCTGCGACTGAAATTAGAAATGTCAGAATGAAAATCTGAAGCATCACAATGGGCCTGGTTTTGGGCTATAAGTAGTGATGTAGCGCGGCGCAAACATTCATCAGAAGGAACATTTTCCTCCATCTCTTTTGGAGATGCAGGGTCTTTCGCATTGTTCCTTAAACCATAGAGTGGGGCCGAATTATATCTTGTAAGAGGCTTGAAGAGAATTATTTCTTCCTCTTCCATGACAACAGCTTTCCCATTCATAGCATGGTTGCTTTCATTTTCATTGGCAATTTGTGTCCTGCACTCCTTTGTGGCTTCATCAATATGAGAATGCACCCCTTTGACATTTACATCAGAACTGGTAGACCCTACTTTTCCTGATTCTGGTCTCTCAGGCATTACATTTGTATCTTTCGCATAGAATTTCCTTCCAGAACTATCATAGGCGATCCACTTATAGGAACCATTTGATCTGTCTGCAATCTTCATCGCAGCATTGATTATACGCTGAATACGGCATTCAATCCCACTTTCATAACTGTCTATGTGATCCCAGTTAGTTGAGAAATCTAATGAAACATGTATTTGAACTAATGGTGCAAAGCCCCTCAACTCATAATCTTCCCACAATGCAGCTCTTTCACGGGACAAAACTCCAACGCTAACATTGAACTGCTTCAAGAGGTCAATAAAAGTATCAAAAAAATAAGATATAGAGCTTGTAGTTTTGTCATCCACCCCGTATGCTTCGACTTCATCAAGTATGCTCACCAGCCACTCCACAAAAACAAGTACAGTGGGTAGAAGGGGACAAGAGTCCAAAAGATTTGCCTTTAAACATCTATCAACAAGACGTCCCATGAATATGAAGGTAGCAGTCAATGCCAATTGTATCTTCTCAAGATGTTGCTTACTCCTTCCATCTTTCGACCCTTTGATTTCTGGGCTATTAATTAGATAATGGAAGACAAATATGAAAATGGAAACAGCTTGAAGAGCACGGAAAGGACCTGTTCTAGCCGAATCCATAAGCTGATAGGATTCCAACATGGCTCTTAGTTTCATATCATCTAACACCATCATCATATCCAACTCTCTCATGGTAGATGCAAAAGCACAGGGGAAGTCCTCCAAACTGCCTCAAATCATAAAGTTGCGAAGAAAATGAGAACTTGATTTAAAATGGAATGTAAACACCTGACAACTCAATACCTTATCCTTAAAACAACATAATTACATCTGAAACAAACTAAATCTGTTCATTAGTGGTTAAAGGGTTACCTTGATTTTAAGAAGAAGAAACTTAGTGTTCTGATAAGGAGTGGCCAGAAATTCATTTCTGCAGAGTGATCATGTTCACCCTTCAACAGACAGCAATCTGAAATATTCCTACTTGATCGTGATTTGACCGAGGCATCACTTCTTTCAGATGGTTTTAAGAAATCAAATTGGGCCTCACTTAAAAGAGTATGCAAATGACTTGACCTGCTCTGCAAAACCGCAACAAGCATTAGGAAATGCAATATTTGGATATCAGAAGTTGGCATGAATATCTAAAAGGTAAAATTTATTTGCAATAAATGAGCATATAGAATAAGTCTTACCCTTTCAAAAAGTAAAATGAGGTTGTTCTGGGCATCAGGGAAAGGTTCTTTTACAGCTAAACTTCTTACGCAGTGGTATAGAGCAAGAAACTCATCACCAACATATGTTGCCAAGACTGCCAACTAAGAGTGAACATGATGGGTTATATATGAAGAAATCATGAAATCAAACATCAAAAATGCAACTCAGTTCTATAGTATTGGCACAGACTACCACGTTCATCGAGATATATCAATAGAGAAAGTAAGAAAAATACATAAAATTACCTGATTTTGGGGGTTCCCACTATCTGGCCAAATTGTGGTAGCTTCCAAGTAGTAGGTGGCTGCAACTGACCAGTTATGTTTCTGGACACCAGATTTGTCATATTGTTCCATATATCTAGCCAGATCCCCAAGACAAACTAAAAAACGATGACACAAAAAGTGACATTTCTGCAATTTCTTTGGTTCAACAGAAGCAGCGCTGCCACCACTTTTATACAAGGAAGATTCTTGTGGAAGCCCATAATGACTTCGGATTTTCACAATCAAATTTTTGTAAAATTCAGTGGCTTTCAGCAGAAATGACTTAAACCCTTCTACATGTTTGTCATCAGCACAACTTGGGGCCATCACAGATGTCACACTTTCTGAATTAGCAGAGCTTCTTTTTGTTCTTTTGCGAAACTCATCAATGTGCTTATAGTGTAGCTTCCACAGTGAATATTCAACATCTTGAAGTTCTATCAGTTCTTGATCGCTCAAAATGAAACTCTCATAACTTAAACAGACTTTATGGTACAAGTCCCGAACATCAGAGTGCAATAAACCTTTGGAATGGATTATTGCCCATAACTGCTTTTCTGTCTTAGCAATCTGAAACCAACATGATTTCGAGAGTCTAAAACTAATTGAAACAAGAGGGATTTGTATCAAAAAAGAAGATCACATGAAATTCTAGCTACAAAGATGTACCTCAAGAAGGAAATTTGCCTTCTCTTTCTGATCTTTCAGGGGAACAGCTAAAGTACTACTCATGGTTATAGCCGGGACACTTCTTCAATATCTTTTTATCTCATCAACTGGACACAAATATTTATAGCATATTTGACCTGTCATTTGATAATGTTGGTAGTTAAAAATGAGAAAGAAGTGGAGAGATAGAGAAGAAGAAGAAACAACAACAACAATGGGAAACTTTATAGAGAAAATAAAGAATATTGACTTGCACTTTTTATGATATCTCCAAAACTTGGATTTAAATTTAAAGTATTAGTCCTAGCTGGGAGTATAATAATGTATAATTCAAGTCTTGGGGAGTCTAAAACGTAATTCTACGAGATTTAACTAACATGAATAGTTATAAATTCCAAACTAGGTTAGTACATCAGCAAAACAGACTGGCTAAAGACTAGCTCCTTAACAAATAGAAGAATTTGGACTGCCAGCAGCCCACATTGGCTGTATGGAACTCAAAACAATATGGTTTTTAAGTCAACGAATCATGGAGTTTTCTAAATTATTGTTTATCAAATCCCAAGCAGAATTTTTTATTTCTCAAATTCATATACCAATCACATCTCAAATCAATAGATACATTGAACCTTTACCAATTTCAGTACATTTTCTATAGTCATCCCACTACTGATAACAAATCAAATTCATATCTGCAATCACAAATCCTTCTTTCCAAATGAGCAACAAATGCCACAAACCTACATCTCTTTGACAATACTTCTTACACTGGAAAACTGTGGATTTGTAAAGAAAAATTGGGCTCCTTAGACCAAGGTTTTAACTTACTAGTTGCATATTCTTGTCCGCCAAAATGCTAACATACATATCAGAAAGTAAATTGCTATTGAAAGCAATTCTTTGCTTCTTTTTCCCCTTATATGTCACAGACTCACTTATGTAAAATAAGAGTAAAGGACTTCATCTGCAAAATCATCCAAATGCCCTTGACATCGATGAAAGCATTATTTTAGCACATGCAGCACTTAGAACAGTTAAAAGTCTGATTCAAATTTTACTTTGAGTGGATTTGACATCTTAAGCAGAAATATGAGAAAAGATCACAATAATGGAGTGAACTTGAAGCCACAAAAAAAACCAAATCCAAAAGTACTAATACCTCTAAAATTCAACTAAATTTCCCAGTCACTATCACCAGAGGGGAAAAAGAAAAGGAAAGGCAACAATTAACTTTTTTCAAGCAGATTATGCATCCAGAAATTGACCATCATCATCACCATGAAACAAGTATTGTATGTTCAGAGGTGAGAATTGCTCAACAGATGCCCCGACGTTTTCAGCTTTATAAGCATAAAACTTCTTGTTTACTAGCCATAAGAAAAACCATAACATTAAACTAAAGAGAATTACAGAAATTCCCTGAGGATTTAAAGAAAACAAAACCCACACGAAATGAAATTTGAGAAATACTCATCAGCCAACAGAGCAAAGACTCACCTTTACTATACTAAACATGAAAATTTTTAGCAGGAAGCAAGAACAAGAAGAGGAACAAGACCGGCAACAGTAAAAGAAACCACATCAAAGTAAGCAACCAAGAGTTGATCAAAGCAAAAGAGCTGAGATCTTTTTCAAGCACTACAAACAAAGAATATCATACCTGGAAATGAGAAACCAGCACCAGGGAAAAGGGGGGGAAAAGTACAGAGAGATAAAAGAAAAAGGCATCAACAACAAAACCCCATGAAACATAGCAATTTACTGCCAATGTTTAGAGAAGAAACTATGACCAAACTAACCAAGCAGAAGCACCCATATGGAAGGGAAAGAGAAAGACAGAGAGAGAAGCGCGGGGATTGGCAGCTGCAAGAAGAGGTTAGCCACCTGTACTACTCAGTTGTGAAACAGACAAAGCAAAAGGTGGCTGATGATGAGACTCGGGGAAAGACTTCTGACCCCCAATATTTATGATTTTTTTTTTTTTAAATTTTGTTGCTTTTTTTTTTCCTTCCCAATTCTTACTCTGAGTAACTAGTCATCACGGAATATAAAATCTTTAAAGATAGGAATATATAAAAGTGACTCAAATCATCATCATCATCTGTTTCTCTTGACTAAATGAAGAGTATCCCTTGCAATCCAAGCTAACCCCTCTTTTTTCTTGTCTTAGAATTTCCATTAGAACTTTTTATAAGAATAATAGCACCATCATCGTTTTCGGTAGCATGATTACTACATGGTTTATCCAATTACTACATTGATTACATTAACCTTGAATTAGCTTTCGTCTTGCATTAAATTAATGGTGTGGGGGCTATAGCCTCACAAGCTGGTGCCTGATGGGTGGTTGGGGGAGGGGTCCCTCTTGTGACTTCCCAAGGCAAACAAAGTCACTGACTATGATGTGCCTGTGGACAAATGTGAATAAATCCTTAAAAGAAAGAACCAAAATTCAACTAGCCCACAATGAAATGTGCCAACTCATGTACGAACCAATTTTGGAAAAAACAAAAATATGGATTTAACAAAAAGAAAGACATCATCTTTGACAATATATATATATATATACTTAGAAAAAATCTGCGAAGACTCTAAAGTTCTTCCCCAGGAGAGACATTCCTTGAAAAATTAAACTTCATATCATGCTAATAAATCAATTAATTGAAATAAAAATGTATACTCCTTAAAAATACATCATCAAATAAGTTTGCTTTAGAAGAATTGGGGTTTTGTCTTTGTGGATAAAAAGGTGTGAAATCATGAAAAAGGTGGGGTTGGGTTTTGCCAGACTGAGAAGAGAGCCTTTGGCTGTGACAACAATAGTAGAATAAATGTGCTTGAATGCTTAGTCAAGGTCTACCCTTCAACGTTCAAATCTTCACGGATAGGGGAGAAGCTTCCTGCTGCGTGATTGTCGTGCACGCATGGTCTTTAGCCCATAGATGCCTCATATGTCCTGCTGACACTACCAATTTATGCCGTCGAATCATCATTGATATCACAAACTAATAGAAAAAAAAAAAGCATAATAGGATTCAAACAACTTGCATGGTCAAACTGTTGGTTTGGCCTGACGGTTCATGCTGCAACGTTTTACAGGACTTACAAATTACATCCAATTAAAGAATTGGTAGGATCATTTTTGTTCTGCATTTTGTCCTCAGCAGAAGCCATTTAGATCAGCGGCGGAGCCTCCTTATAGGATTGGAGGGTCATGACCCCTAAATTTTAATTTTTTTTTAAATTTTTATAATTTTTTTAAAATTTTATAAACTTTTAATGATTTTTAAAATAATTTTTTATTTAATAATTAATATAAATAAAAAATAACAAAATAATTTCATATACTTGATTCAGTTTTAATTTTTTTTAATTTTTTTAATTTATATTTATATTATTATTATTTATTTCTATTCTATTTACTTCTATATTCTAAATTTTTATAATTTTCTTTCACAAATTTTTACAAATCATCAATTATATTTTTTTTCTTTTTTATTATATCATATGTGGATTCTGTCTTCTATTTATCATGTTTTTCTTTTAAGTGGTATGCGAATTTTATTTTTTATAATTTTAATTTTTAAAAATAAATAAATTATTATGTAATTTTTAAATATAAATTATAGTATTGCATTGTTACTTAAAATTTCATCAATATATTATTTTTTATTCAAAATAACCAATACATTCTAACATGTATGTTGCAAACTTTAATTAACAAGAATATACATACAAATTGATAGAATGAAATAATTGTATTGCTTGCAATACAATTTTATTTATTATATATTTTTTTAATGGCTCTGAAAATAATTTTTTATTTAATAATTAGTTTTATTCTTCAAACTGTTTAATAAAATTATAGTCATTATGATTAGTATATTGTTAGTTAAGCTCAACAAATAATTTCTAAACTAATATGTTAAACCTATCAAATTTTAAAAAAAATAAAAGTGAGTATACTAATTCAAGCTCATTAAGTTTTGATATAAATGTAAGCCTATCATAACATATTATATCTTAACAGTCTAAACTAATAGATTATCATAACATATTATATCTCAATAGTTCAATCTAATAACTCAGGATGTTAATTACAAATTTAAGAGATAAATAGAAAATAAGAGGAGAGTTATAACACACAAAGTAAAGAAACAATTCATTTGAGTTTGAAAAATTATTTTCTCTTTCACTTTTAAGTGTCAAAAGTGAGAAAAATTCTTTTTATAGTTACATTTAATCATATATATATATATATATATATATATATATGTATATATATAAATGACACCATCATTATTATTAATGAGTACTTTTTATATGTCTAATATTTTTTGAATATTATTTAATTTTTTAAATAAATAATAATTGAATTATATATAAATTTTGTTTAATTGTTTAATATATTTTTTTATTTGATTTTGTTTTAAAGATGTTTTAACTCCACCCTCATTTAGACAAAGGTAAAGAGAAAAAGGATGCAATGGATCAAACAAGTCAAAAATAAACTTGGACTTGGGTCTACGTAGTTGTTGTTAGGTTGCTGATTTGTAAGCTTTCAAACCACGATCAAAGCTCAGTGATTGCTCCCTGACGAGAAAAATCCAACTCCAGTGTGTCTCACCCCCTAATAAGAATTAGATTTGTGCTAAAAGATTGCCATTGCGGAGATTGATTGTGATCGGGATTGACAATATTCTTGCCGGTAAACGTCGGGCTTACCTCGTGTTCTTGATAGGAGCGGCTCAATAAATTTAAAGACATAAAGTGAAATATTTAAATGAAAATTTTTTTATTAAAATTTTATTTTTTTAGCTTTTTGATATGTATAAATTTTAATTAAAATTTTATAATCAAGTTTTTTTAATATTTTTTTTTCAATTAATAATATAATCAATTTATTTAATATTTCTTGAAATATTATTAATCTTAAATAAAATTTTATTAATTTTAATTTGAAAAAACTTTTTTCTCCTGAAGAAACACTTACTGAAATTGTTAACATTATTATAAAAACAATATATGCATTTGGAAAAGAATTGAGTCTTTTTATATGATTAAATATGTCAATTAGACTGTTTTCTTCTTATATAATTTTTTTAAAAAATTTTAATTCTGAAAATAAATCTAAACCATTAATATCAGAATAGTTGTTATATTTTAAGGAACATTCAAGATTAAGATAATATTCTTTCAAATGAGGTTCATAGTTTTATGAAGATAATAAAAGAATAGACTTGTTGTGTATTATTTAGAGAAAAATTGAAGTTAAAGAAAAAAAGAGCAAATGAGAAAAGAAGATTTCAAAAGTAGATATTATACATTGAAAAAAAAATAATTAGTTTTATATATAAAAAAAATTGTTGAAAATCATTAAATGTGTTGATTAAAAATAAGAGAAATAAATGAGAAAAAAATAGTTGTTGGAGATGATTAAATATATATGACTGTTAGTTTATTAAAAATAAGAGAATATAGTCGATAATTAATTATATTTTAAAAAAAAAAATAATAAAAAATTAAAATTTATTAAGCACATAATTAAAAAATAAAAAAATAAATAATTTTATTAATTATTAATTATTAATTATTTTTATATTTTTTAAATATTTTATATATTTTAACTTATAATTATTATATTATAATTATTATAAAATTATAAATTTTTTTTAAAATTAAAGCCTCCTCAATTTGGGGATTAAAGTCCTTGCTTGAATGGCTTCATCAAAGGATCGGCCCTGGTTCCTAATTTCACTTTTAACTTCACCACCCACACTTCTGCTACAGATATTTCTTTGTTCCTTATTGTGACGAGTCATCCGTTCCCTGACTTGGAAACTAAACTCGAGATATTTCCTCAATAATTTCTAATTGCTTCCTGCTTTGATTGATTTGCATGTTCGGGGTCCCATCCCATTTAATTTTCAATTGGAGTAGAAGGATAAGTGTTTGAAATCTGAAATGAACGATCTGGAACGTCATCATCTTCCTATTAGGCAGATATTTGCCTTGCTAGGATGTACATGTCATCCTTCGGCATGCTATGAAGCTATTGCAACTAAAGAAAGAAGCACAACCCCAAAATAGTTTGGGCTATGGGTTCAGCTTTAGTTCTTTTATATTTTCTCAACAAAATGAAAGAATAATAGTACACCTTGCACATGGGCCAGTGCCATGGCCATGGAGTAGTGCTACTCACGGTGTTGCAAGCATGCGGCCTAGAGTTGTTGGTTTATGTTATGGTAGACATCCGATCATGGCAATTTGACTAATCCATTTGGGTAAATTTTTTTACCAAAAACGAGAATAATAATTCAGTTCCCCCTTTATTGGTAAGCAAATGAACATAGTTAAAAACCCAAGTTGTGAAGATAATGTTATCGTTTTTAAATATTTTTGACTAAAAAGTAAGGGGTAATTCTTTCCTATTTATATTCAAAATAAGTCGGCACCCGAAATCACATGTACAAATAGAGTTTCCCTTTATTGTTGATGACCCTCGAAGTAGACTTATTGAACTTTAGAAAGGTGATGAGTTCAAGTCTAGAACTTCAGCAAACTTTGCTTGAAGGCAACTTTTTTCCTGATTTTCTTAACAAATATTGGTCAGGTAGTGGCTCCTCCAAGTCTCAGGATTCTTAGACAATCCTTACCATGGTCTAATTACTCTGCCTTGTACTTTACTACTAGTTTGGGTTTTCCCTGCCAAAGTGGGAGAGGAGACTGCCGGTGAGGGAAGTCATGTGGCAGCCAAGGTAAGAATATTGTGCTCGAGAAAACCTTCGTTTTTAGGTTATGTTGCAGCAACAATATCAGCTTAACCGAAACCCAATTACTACAGCAATGATTGGGCTTGTCCCAAACCAGCCAGTATTATCTCTTGAGCTTAGGATTCTTACTCCATTACTAACTCAACCCAATTTGTCATAAGATTTAGGCAACCCTTTGATCAAATGGATAACCATGTCATGCCACCAGGCCCATGGATGAGCGCCCCCTTCGTACAAAACCAGGCTCTAAATGCAGAATATAGCCAAAAATTAGTCAATAGTTCTAACCTTCTCATCAGGTTTTTGCAGACTCTATTGCTTATAAACCTATGATTCTAAGCTTGTTTTTGATATTCATTGAAAATCTAGAAAATAGTTATAATAAACAGATGAACATAACCTTGGCATAAGTTTTGTCAACCATATATTTCTAGGGTGCCTCCAATTCCATCCTCTGTTTCAATTTGTTCTTGGCAGCCACCCATTGAGGTTAGCCAATTAGGGAGCTTGAATGACTATGATGGTTTTAACATTCCAATTACAGGCATTGGCAGTTGAAGAAACAGCTAGGTTTTATCTGGCAAAACCCTCCCCAAAAAAGAACATCACCCCGAGACCAAGAGAAAAACAAGGAGCAAGAAACGGGCACCCTCAAAAAATAAGCTTTAAATCAACAAAATTATGAACCACTAATCCCACCCCCTAAATTTCCCGTCTTTGCTCTTTTTTTATGCCAAAGAAGCTCACAGCCATCCCGCATTCGTTCTATAACTTTCTCTTCCCCTCCTTTATCAGGAAGGGCAGGGCTTAGGCATTACAACCCTCTCTGTCTCTGTCTCTCTCTCTCTCTCTCTTACAACTTTTCTTTCGTTCAGAAAGTTAGCATTTTGTTTTTTTCTTTTCCAACGTTCCCGAAATGGGTTCCAAGGTCTGGCTGGTCTTCCTTCTCTTGGCCTTGGCAATGGTGGCCGAGTCCACCACATTTCACGAGGCCAGCTGGGGTCTCACCCATTTTGGCAACGATGAGTTAAGTTCATGCATTGACGGACAGTGTGATGTTGAAGATGTCAGCCAGACATTGATGGATTCCGAGATAAATCGTCGCCAACTTGCTCAGAAAAGATACATTAGCTACGGAGCCCTTAAGGCCAACTCAGTCCCATGCAACCGTCGTGGAAACTCCTACTACAACTGTCAGAACAGGAAAAGAGCTAACCCTTACAACCGTGGTTGCAGCGCCATTACCCATTGCTATAGGTACACTAGTTGAAGAGAAAGTTCACCCAAGAGAGAGAAACCCCCAAAAACAAAATTTCTAGAGTCACCGAGCTTGCAATATTTCCTCCTCTGAATCCCCTTCTTCGTCTTCTTCTTCTTCTTAACTAATTCTTCCTTGTTAAACAAAGTTATCATTTGTATTTTGGCTTGTTTTTGGTCATAAATATATGTTCCATATGTGTTAAAAGGGTAGTGCAAAAGGGGGTCAAGGTGTTCTTGCTTTTGTAATTTGCACTAATTCTTAATTAATTATTTTTAATATGTATCTTCTGGAGGAAATTAAAAAAAAAAAGGGAAATGAAGGCTAGAATAAAATAATACTGTAGTATTCCAAATCTAATGAGAGCTTGGTAGGTTTTTCTCTCTACGTCCATGTTTTCCTTATAATGATAATCATTATTTAAGCCGAGATGAATATGTAATAGTTGCAGTATTGTTTAATTAAAGATATATATCAGTCTAAATGTTTGAATGATTATAACTTTAAATACAATTTCTTTTATACACGTAAGAATTCTGTATATAGACATGTTATTGACACTATATATATATATATATATATATCGTAGAAGTTAAAATACTCTGCTGACAAAAGGGTGGAAGGCTTGCAAATCAGGGCGACCTGGTCCATTAATTCAGAAAGACCGTTCCTTTGACTGAACTTAATTGCTTGTTGATGAAACAAATTTCAGAAAGGAAGTTTCAACATTTTCATTTTATAGCTTGAAGATCACTAATGGAATGAATTGATTGTCGGGGTGCATTTTGCAGCCACCTGGTACCCAAAGCCTTGATGTTTCTTTTTATTCCTACTAGAATAAGAATAAGATCTGTGTGTAAATCTTTTTCTTCCATGGAATATTTATATCCAAAAAGAAAAAGGGGAGGAGCCTAGCGGAGCAATACGTCAGTAGCACGAGGAGGAGGGATCAGACCTCAAATTTCGGGTTCAAACACAAGCATCCAAGTAAGAAACAGACGTAAAATTTCAGAGGTGATGAAAGGGGTTTGGTCAATAATTCAGATTGTCCCAATCGCCGTTGCCAAACAATCTTTCCAATCAAATTATGCTTTTTGGGTCCTCTTTCATCTACCCAATGTCCTCATCCCATTACACTCACACTCACTCACTCCTGTCTTCTTGTACACCCCTTTCAAAGTCTTTAATATTTTGTAATATTTGTATTGTTAAGTTTTTATTACCTCCTACCCTGCCTGTTTGTCAACTTGTTAACTCGTCAATTCATAGGTAACCTAGTTCTTATCTTTCTTTTATATCTTTTGGGTGTCAACAATAAGGTTAACACTACTAGGATTTGAACAAAATTCTCAGGAAGATTTTTTTTTTTCCAGGGAATGTGAAGTCTTACGTATCCTTATCATCTTTGATAGTGGGAATAAACGCGTGGTGCCATTTCTGCTCATTTCTTCTTCTATGGACGGTAATGGCATCTTTCAGGTTTCCAAGTTTCGACCATGACATTTGTTTTTCGTAAAAGCTTCTTTACACGTCATCCATAAATAAAACAATGTGCAACATGAATTTGATCAGCTTCAGCATTCAGCAGTGATGCTGCAATGGCCGCAAAGCAACTTTCAATGGCTATGATACCATATTCGATTTGAATCATTAAAATCTATTTTAACAAGACTTTAACGGTTCATCTCATTTATTCGTTTGCTGATAGGAATTCTTTGATGATTCTTACACTCTCATTAACATACATCCCAACAGACTGATACACACTGTCAAATGCTATGAATCAAGGTTATGGTAGGTTGGATGAACAGATTTTAGGGGAAGAAATATGGGTTTGATGGATGAGCTGAGGGCCCGCCATGTGTAAACAATGGGTTCGCCTTTTTGATAGTGAAGGGGAGAAGAGGTCCTGATCTGATAATTTGGTAAGGGGCATCAAAACAGTGCACATGGAAGTTTCAAAATTGCCAATAAATGACCCACCAACCGCAGGGCTGCATAGTCTACAATCCAATATATATTCACACAAACAAACAAGGGAAGACAAAACAAAACAAATGTAAGAGGTGACCACAGCCCATGTTTTCTGGCTTTCCCATTTTAATAACAGCTCTTTCTCTTTCTCTTTTTTTTTTTTCTTCTCTTTCTTGCCTTTCATCATCGCGAGTCCCACTTCCCCTCCCACCTGCACTTTCTCATGTCTCCATTCACTACAGTTTGGTCTCTTTTGAGTCAAAAAGTAGGGACTTAAAACAATGTTTAAGTGCAATATTCAAAGAAAGAAGAACTAACTTTGCATGATTGCTTTTACAACAATTCAAAGTTTCCTTGTATATTAAAGTACCCCTCTTACTCAGGCAACTCAAAGAAAAAAAAGGAGCCATTGCTTGCTTTCTCTTTCCTTGCTACCCTTCTTATCCAAGTGGGACCTTGAATTCACTGTCCAAATAAAATACCCTTGTGTGGCTGAAATAGTACCAAATTGCTGATCAAGTCCACTAGATTTATTACTACTTTTTTTATAGAATATAGACCCCACCACATATATATATCAACAGAGACCCCCCCCCCCCTATGACCAAATATGATAAGTAACTTTAAAATTTTTCAGTATTAAAAAGTTGCATCAGATGGCAAGATTGAATGGGGCCCATTTCATATCCAATGGTGACATTTTTTCCGTAATGACCCCTTATGGTGGATCTACCCACAAGGCCAAGATGGTAGACTATAAATTGTTGCATTGAGCAGCCTAGACCACAGTTTGAGGAAGTAGAAACAGTAGATGCACTAACAATCAATAAATAAGAAAATCACGAGTGCATAAAAAGTTAGAATTTCTTCTTAAAAAAAAAAAAAAACACACAGAATTGCCTGCCTCCCTTGGCATCCTTTTTTTCCCTCACAAAGGAAAAACAAAACAAAAGAGTCAAGATTCCTTGCCCAATTATCTACTCTTTCTTTGACAGCTAGCCTCAAAGCTGCTTTTGCCATTTGATACAAACAAAACTTTTCCCATTCCAGCTCCTCTTCCTCTCTCTCTCTCTCTCTCTCTCTCTCTCTCTAATTGCCTCTCTGTTCATCTGCACTTCTTACAATGTTTATTAATGTCTTAAAAAAGGCAAAGGAACTGATTGGGATCTCAGACTCCCAGTCACTCATCTTTTGCATTTATTGATAGAAAAAGAATTACCAGAGGGAGTAAAAACCACTGATTCTCCCCTTCAATTCACAGTCATCCATATAAATTAACCACTACAAAAGGCACTATAATTTCTCAAAATACCAAAGTTTAATTCCTTAATTCACTAAGCTTATTTTCTTATCGTCCTTAGCTCAAATTTCCTAGCATACAAACATAACAAAGAGGGAAAATAAAAGTCAAAACAAGCATAAAATTTTACAATTGAAGCAAAGATTTTCTCTTCATTCCTCTCAAAATATCCAACATTACAAATATTATCTCTTGTTTTTCCCCTTCCTTTCCGATTCCCCATCTTCACTGCCCCAACAATATATAAAAATCTTACAACATCAGCAGAATAACGAAAAAGCAAAAACAAAAAAACTAAAAATGATTCTTTTTATTTCAAGAAGAAGTAGAAGAACCTGAAACTCTAGGTGAAGTAACTGGAAAAAGAGGGAGAAGCCTAGGCTCCGAATCTCGCGGTGTAGATGCCGGTGATGGATGCAAATAAAAACCCTTCTCTTTAATTGCCTTCTCTTCAGCTTCCTTGTCTAGTTTCGCATTATTGTTAAAACAATTCGTGTAATTTCGAGGTCCAGATCGGTCAAACGGGTCTGGAATTAAGGGAGTAACAGGGCTAAGAGCCAAAGAAGGGAAGTCAAGAATGCTAGGGGAGAGTATTTCAGGTTTGCGAGGCGAAAACCCGGAATTGTTGGAGCCAAAAACCGGGTTCAACGGGTTGATCTTGAGGTTCTTGAGAGAGCTCCTTCGCTCGTAAAGCCTGAACCCAGAATTTTGCTTGTTTTTGGGGATGGATTTGATGGGAGGGATGTGGGTTTTCGGGTTAGGGTCGGATTGAGCGGAGGTATTTGGTTTGGTGGATGAAGCAAGCTTGGCGGTCTCGGAGGATCCCGTGAGCATCTGGACGACTTGTTTAAACGAGGAAGTGTCGGCTTGGACGAAGGTCGTCGGGTACGGATTGGCGGATTCGCATCTGGTGATGGGCTTAGGCTGTTGAGCTGGAGGAGTTGGCGGTGGTGGGTTGGTGTTGTTGCTGCTGCTTGTGCTGCTGGTGCTGCTGTTGGGACTGTGGCTCTTGGGAGATGCAAGGAAATTCGGGTTTGGGCTCGGCCTTGGAGAGGTTTCCATTTAGCTTTCTTTCTTTCTTTTTTTTTTTTTGAGGGCGTCTTTGATCTTTGGACGGAAAGGGGTTGAAGAAGGGAAACGAAGGAGGAAAGAGGGGAGAGTCTGAGGAGATTTAGATGTGGAGGCGAGATAGTTTTTGGTACTTCAATTTTCGGTTTGGTAAGAAATGTTTTGGTGGGGACTTTGGGAGTTGTTTTAGTTGTGTTTAACCCCCATTGCCTCCTTTATGCCTGTGCTCGACACGCGCCTCCATCATTAATATATTCATTGTCCTAGTCCAATGAATAAATTATGAACCAAGAGCTCACCTAGTCACATGGTAAATTGTGAAGGAAACTTCATCTTTTAGCTACTTAAAAAAAACTAAGCAATTTTATTGTTTCACTACATCTATATGGTTTTATATTAGATTAGGAAGATCATCATTTGTGGTAATTAATGGATATAAATTTGATTGAATTATTAGCATTTAAAGGATATGAGTCACCATAAAATCATTTAATATTAAGTCAAAACAACTTTGACCAACTTTCCTTTCCAACATTTGTACTATCCCAACGCCTATCAAATTTATTTATTGATCATAGAATTTTGTTGACGAAAGCAATATGCAATAATAAATTCAAAAAAAATTTTATTAATACTACTTAAATCGAATTGATCTGTCCAATATTCATAATTTTCTTTAAATTTTTATAATATATTATATATATAGCATCAAGCAAAAAACGTATTTTTGTTTTCTTGTTATCTCTCAAATTATAATATACGGTGATGTTTGAACGCTTGATTAGAGGACCGAGCCCAGACACACGCGCTAGAAGCGAGAGTGTGGGGTCTAATTGTGAGGAAGTCCATGTGGTAGCATGCGATTGGTGGTGATTGGAATTTCAGACAAAATGGGTGGGGCCAGAGAGAGGAGAGAGAAAATTGAAATCGTCAATAAAAGTTTCAATATTTGGCATTGACTTATAAAACCTTTGAGTCTGACTACGGTAAGGTTAAGATCATATCATATCAAACAATTACTACTCATCATTTAATTTTATTATTATTATTGTTATTATTAAATAACATATTACTTTTATATTTATTTATTCATCATTATTGCATATTGCTTTGCCTTTTGATACCCATAGGACTTTCTATTTGCATGGGAGGGATTCTTGATTTTTCAATATATATAAGATAAATATAGTTTTCTTAAGGTTTAGATACTTCCTAAGTCCAACCTATCCTTCATTATTTGTCCTGATAATTCTTAATTCTTTTCCCTTAAAAGATATTAGTATTATAAATATTGGATGCAAATCCCTATTCCTTTCAATGTTTCATTTGATATTAATTTCATAATTTTACATCTTATGTCTAATCTTATATTATTAACTAAAATTCTTAAACTCTAAACTTTAAACTATACACTCAAATCATAAGTTCAAACCCTAAATTTTTAATCCTAACATAAAAAATTTATGGGATACATGATATAAAATTATGAAAGAGATATCAAGTGTGACATATCTATTTTCATCTTTTTTAATCGAAATAATCTTTTGAGGAATAAATTTCATATAGTTTGGTAGAAAAATCATTTCAAAAGTCACTTTTCATTAGTTTTCCATTTTAAGCCTAACTAATAAGCTTTCTATGGAGATTTCTTAAGATTATTATTAGAAACATTGTCAATTATCTTAAAGATGGTATTTGTTAAAGTTCTACTACTAATTTTAATGACATTTAACATTAATTGAATCATTAATTAATCATTAATGTGTTAATAAATTTTTAAATTAGCTTGTTTACATTAATTTTAAATGTGAAGTACTAAATTCATTTTGTAAAAAGAGTGTTGAGAATGGATAATGAAAAGCCTTCTATCTTATTTGCTTGGCGGGGGTTTGGGATAGCAAGAGGCAATAGGTCAGGCTAGCATGACCTAAATTAGATTATACAAAACTTGGCATCATTGGTGTTGTTTTGTCAGGTACAAAATTATATTTTAAGTACATTGTCAGTTAAATATACCCTTATCTTTTGTGTTTTATGTCCCCACCCCCTCACTTGTATTTATCCTTAATTGCTTCTTGAGGATCAACAAAATCAGATTAACCCATGCAAAATAGAAATTTGGTCCCCATACTCATTGGGAAATTTCTGCAAATATTTCAAGTCATTATTCACTTACTAAGCATGTGTATTAAGGAAGAAAAATGGGTTTCTCTTGAGTCACTTTTTTCCCAATTTACAAATGTGTAAACCCTAATTACATTGTTGTGGATCATACAAAGGACAAGAGGAAAACCAAAAAGGATGGGAAAGGGTTGAAAACTGAAGGAAGTGAAGGGGAAAAAAGCTTCCACCAATTCAGGGAGATGGAGAGTTTTGGGGGACGTTGGGAAAAATATACCCAAAGATTTCCACCCCCCAACACAAGGTCAGATCAGAATCATTGATGCCCACATTGAAGTTGATACTTATTGCCAGTATCCTAAGCTGCACTAACAATTTAAAAAAATAAATAAATAAATAAAAGTGAAAATGAGAGGTGAATCTAATTCTCGTTTATGTAACCCTGGCAAGTAAAGTGCTGTGAAAATAAAAATAAACAAATAAAGGTGCAGAGTGTGAGAAAGGGACCACATTGGGCCACTTCCATTCCATAATGGGTAGGGAGGAGTGGGAGGGGGCTGTTTTCTGGTGTTTCAAGCTGCTCCTTTCAAGGAACAAACACCATTTATGAACTTGGAAAATGGTAGATGCATACAACTGGGCACGTTTATAAAACAATTGCAATCTTGATGTATTCGACATAGGAACCCTCTCCCCTTCCCCCCCAAAAGAGAAAGATCCTATTCCACTTAACTGTAGTTTGGGATATAGTTAACAACAGGCTGCATGAATTTTTACTGTTTTAGGAGCCAAATAATTTACTCAACTAACAAGTATATATATGATGTTAATTGAAGCACTCTAACCAAGAAGGCTTCTAATTAAAGATGGGTTTGGGTAGGTAAAGAGGAAAATGTGGTAATATTAGCAAATATATCAAAGGTAGGTCGGTTTGACCACATAAATTAGGGGGTTTTTTTGGGGGGGTTAGTTGTGCTGAGCCAGTTCATCTTAATGACAGTGACTTGGATTTTTCCTCTTTGGCAGAGCTGAAATGGAAAGACCACCTCCCTTTTACCTGATATTTTAAACATACTTTTCATAAATATGGTTTCATTTATCCAATTCGGTAGTCTTCAATAACAAAAATAAGACTCACAAAAACAGAAAGACAGCATAAAAAAAGGCAGGAGGTGGCATTTATGTGCCTCGCATAAGAACTACTACAAGATATAACAAATTTAATCAACTGAAAAGGAAAATTGTGATTATTGTAGATTTAGAGTCAATTCAATTGTCTTAGGTTTGCTGGCTTGCTGCCGAACCATGTTCTGCACACAACTGTAAATGTTGACGTCTTAGCTTCTAGGTTGTAGTTTTTTGTGACTGAAGAGATGAAACATGGGGTACTGAGCGCAAGTGTTTTCATTAGGCTTGAGAAGAAGAAAGCAGGACAAAAGGCCCTGAGACAAGCAAATTTTTGTAGGTCGATCCAGGCCTAATTAGCATCCTGAGAGAGAAAAATAAAGAAGGCCCATCAAGCCCTGATACTTGACAGGCTTCTTCGGCCTTGAGGGACTTTCAATGGCAGGCTTCTCAATCCTTCTGCATCGAGAGGTTGAGGAGATTCATTCTTGTCATGTCTTGATTCATGACTGTATTGATCTACTTAGAGGTGCATGTATTAAGAACATGAAATTATTACAAAATCGCGATGACTTGACAGAAAGCTATATCCAATAAGCAAATGTTGATTAAATTACAAGAAAAAGAAAAGGAAGGTCCCTGGTCATGGGCCATGGGATTGTCACTGAGTTTGGGGTAGCATATTCCCCTACTTGAAGTCACTAAAACAAAAGTACGCAAGCCAAGCTGAGCACTTGAAGCTCAGATTGAGTTTAGTGGACTCGGGCACTCAATTTTGCCAGCCTATCTGACACATGGTGGCAGTCCCATTACTCTCCCTGAAAACGTTGTTCGGCCTTTTCCTCGTGAAATCAATGATCTGCAATCTCCATTCATCAGTCAAGGTTCAAGGGGCCACACGGGTGTGAATCTGTGTTTGCACAGTTTATAAGAATAGCAATGCTAGCCATCCAGTTGATGTGATTTCAGACTAGTAGATGATGATATCACCATGACTGATCAAGCAAATAAAAGCCCTCTCGAGGTTTTCTGAAAAAAGATGGCTAACCAGCTTCCCCCCCCTGCTTGAAACAGTGAGAGATTGGGGCCAGGAGGGGAAACAAGCCCAGCACTTGACACCGAGAGCTGAATCTTTAGCATCCCACAATACTTTCAGAAATGCTCGTGAGATAGGATCATAATATAGCTATTAGTACTAGTAGTGATACCTATCCGAAAATAGGTAGGAGCTGCAAAAAATGAAGAATAAAAAGCAATCAAAAGCGTAATCTTAATCTTTTTTACTTGACCCAGTCTAAAATCTTTCAAACATGAGTTGCCTTTCATCAGTAAGAAAAGGGAAAAATATAAAAAGAGAGTTTCATTTAGATTCATATGACACTGTTAAAGTGTTTGGACTGACTGTTACACTGTAATTTTCACTTTGGCATCACCGAAAGCAACAACTGGGGTAACCATATCCACAAATCCATCATGAGCATACTATTTCTTGTCATTTGCCAAGAGAAACTATGGGACTCACTCACAACATGACAACTCAGATTTGAATTGGCCAAAAGAAAATCAAAGAGGTAGCAAAAGGCTACCCCTAATTATGTGTACTTGCTAGTATGTTCAATCCTTTTTATAGTTTTTAATAAAGGAACATTATAGTAATTATATATCCCCATAAAAAGTCACATGTCTGCCACAAGGCAGACCACATACACTCCTTCCCATGAGTACCATATTTTTCTTTGTCCTGGTAACCATTGATAATTGAGATTATCCCCATCTCCCTAGAGACATCTTTGTTATTCATCAGGAAAACTAGATTGAAAAAAGTTTGAATCATTGATAGAAATAAAATCTATGTACTAGTTAAAAGAGCAATCCATTGATTATTCAATTACTAATCTATTCCATTTATGACTATTATTTATTGTTCACCCAAAGCAACACACTAAACAAAATGCCATTACAATAAGAAGCTAGGGGAAACTTGTAAGTAGCTGGTAACACATAAAGAAGAACAATGGAAAAGAGTGGGAGAGCAAAGCAGTGATGAGATTCCAGTTCTAGTAACATTTGGGTTCGAAAGCAAATGGCCCAACGCTGTAGAGAATGAATGGGAGCTTGTTTGCAATAAATGGCTTCTCAGGCTTCAAGGTGGCGCCCTGCAACCCGTTGTTGAGATTTGATGGCTTGCTACATGAAGCCAACGGTGATGATACTAGGGAGACTGTGCATTTGTGGGCTCCAAAGCTGGTGATGGACTTTGGTGCTTCCAGGAAGAAATAGCCGTTCTTGTCAGTCTTGGCTTGGACCACTTGCTTGTATTTGGTATTCTTGCATGTTAGCTTTACAATGGCACCTGCCAAAACCAATGCCAAGTTGCTCAGTGAGAAAGTAATCGAGTATAGGGTAATTTTTCTCGGTCCAACGGATAAAAGCAAAATTGTTGTGTTTACAACCTAGGGTGCCAAAAGAATGCATGCCAGCCATTGATGCTACGTACACTTAGAAGTATGAGCTATTGTTGAAAAAAGGTAAAGTTTTGCTGCTTTTAACCCATAAAACGCCAAGCTGTTGATGTTAGTCAGACTTGGAAGTTGGAACCAAAAGACAAGCTTTTCTCTCTCATAACTCAAAATTCAAAATGCAAGTTTTTCATTCAAACAAAATGAATATAAAAAAAAATGAAAGTCACGTCAGGAATCATAGCATCTCTAAATGCAAAAATAATTATGTACAACCATGCCTCATTCTAACATTGTTTACTTGTAGACAAGGGAGAAAGGCATGCTAAACCAAAATGATATTATCCCATAAAATAAAAAGACTGTAGCTCATGATTCTCAATGCAAATGAATAAAACCCCTGAAGTACTCTTCTTTCAGTGAATATAAGGTTTTGTTTAAAAGAAACTTTGCTTAGATATTTTTAGCAATATCAAAATAGGTTTGGGACTGACCAAAGATAGGTTTAGCTCCCAAGAGGGTGTCAACTCCAGCGTACTTGCATGACTTGCAATAAACAACGCCCTGAACTGCCACGAGACTCCTTGAAGGCTTTGGGTAAGTGGGTGGCTTAGCCGGAGGATGAGATGGTGGGTATGTTGGAGGGTGAACTGGTGGCTTAGTCGGGGGATGAGTTGGTGGCTTAGTTGGAGGCTTCACTGGAGGGTAAACCGGGGGCTTAGTTGGGGGCTGAGTTGGTGGCTTAGTTGGAGGGTGAACTGGTGGCTTGGGTGGGTAAGTTGGTGGTTGAACTGGTGGCTTGGGTGGAGCGTAAGTTGGCGGCTTGGTTGGTGGTTGAACTGGTGGCTTGGGCGGAGCGTAAGTTGGCGGCTTGGTTGGTGGCTTGGGTGGTGGATAAACTGGTGCAGGAGTCGGGGCTTTAGGTGGGTGGCTTGGCGGCTTAGTGGGTGGAGGGGTGGGTGGATGAGGATGGGGGTGGGGGTGAGGGTGGTGGTGGTGGTGGTGATGACTTGGTGGGGGACTAGGTGCCATCACAGGAGAAATAGGTTGGTGAGATCCTTCATGGTAATGAGGAGGCAAAGCCTCAGGCAAAATTTGACCAGACACTCTGAAGCTGCTCACTAAGAGCAGTGAAAGCTGCAGAAGCAAAACAGCTTTAGCTGCTGCTGCAAACCCCATGTTTTTGCTTAAGCTGTATACAAAGAAAGATGGTGAAGCTGGGGTGCTCTAGGCAGGGAATTTATAGTGGTTAAGCCGTGATTCTCTGCGGTTTTTATTGATGAAATCATGTTTTATAATGGCGTGGGGTAGGGTTGTAGGCTACTATACACTATTCAGAAAAAGAGACAAAAAAAGAAAAAAGTATTTTTTTTCTTTTTTTTCTTTAGTTTATTCAAGTCTTTGAAAATAGGGTTCATATCTTTAAATGCATTACACCAAATTGGAACATTATTTTTTGCTTTTATGGCGCAGAGGTTCTTCACATGCAGAGAGAGAGAGAGAGAGATTTGAACTAAAGAATGCTAAAAAATAAAGGGAATTTTGCCCATGCTGCAAGGCAATGTAGAAGTTTCCAAGGAGTTGGATTCAAGAGGGGTATTAAAATGAAAAAAAAGTTAATACCTTGGTTTTGGGCAATCATAGACTTCCATAAAGTGGGAAAAAAGATTGAACATGGGCGCAAGAAAAATGTGAAGGGTAAAATGGTGGGGAATCCCAGCTCTCATCCATGAGAATTTTGTACGTTGCTAAGGGTTTTTTGAAGATTTTCAACCCTGTGAATATCATCAACTCCTTGTGACGATAAAAACAGACATGCAGATGCAAACAAACCTTTGGGCCCATACCCCTCAACGGTCCTTGTTCCCTCTGATCAGGGTCATATACTTTTTGGAAAGACACGTTGCCCAAAAAGAGAAAAAAAAAAAAGTATGAAATGTGTTTTTTTTTTTCTCTTTTTTTCCAAGACATTTTGTTAGTGGAGATACCATTTAATCCAAATGTCCTTTTTGAACTTAACCCACACCGACAAATTCTTTACTTTCAATCATTCTAATTACTTTGGCAAAATCAATCCCAAGCTGTCTTAGGAAAACATGAGAAATGTAACTACTCATAACAAAAATTCCTATTTATAAATTTTTTAAAAAAATTTCATTTACTTTTTATAAAATTGAAATATTCCTCTATATATATTTTTTAAAGTGCTTGACGTAACAATTTTTTTTTGCTCAATTCAGTGATGTATTTATCACCATGGATCACCTTGCCTGTATCTCTTACAATTTAATTTTTATCTCTGCTCTAGATGTATTTAATTTATATCTCTTACAATGGGGCAACCAAACAACATTTATTAAGATGATATGTAACCTTTCTCATTAACTGAGATCAAATTGCATCCTCTTTATGAAACACTTTGGCCGATTAAAGAAGAATCAAATATAAATTTAAAAAACAAAAAAGCAAGAAGAATCAATCATGTCTCACCTCTTCCCAAGCCCCACTGCCCAGTTAAAGCATAGGTATTACTTCTTTAACTGTATTTTTTTCCCTCCTGACACTGGTTACAAGGTCTTTCAAAGACATTGAATAATAATTACCAAATATTCAAATGAAATAAACGATTAGACTCTAAGCTTCTTTCACTATGCCCTTTTCCAAAGGTAACCAGGTGGAGATAACATGGCTAATCACTTCAATTCCTGAATGCATTCAACTTATCAAATTGCATTCTCCGAATAGGAATTTGACCCTAAGAGCCTATACCCAAGTTAATTTGTTTAATGGACCCAAATTCTTGGATCAAACGATAATCAAATTGTCGATGGAGGTGGAAGCAAGCTGGTTCTTGTGTGAAACCACGACACCCATGTGATTTTCTACTCACAACTTACAAGGGAATAAATATATATACATATATTAGTTGTCATTCTTGCAAACTGGTCTACTTAGAACAATGTATAATTCTATAGATCAATCATCAAATTACTTGTCAAACTACAAAAATGTATACAGTCGTACAAATTTTTTTTTTTTGGGGATTTGAGCAAGTTGATCTCGTCTGGCTCTTCTTTCATTCGTACATTATCAACCTTGAAAGCAATGTTGCATACCCATCACACTTGGTTTCTGGCTAGTTATTAACTTATTATCACCCTATGACTCATCTGATTAATTGATGTTATTGTTCACACAGATTTAGGCATAGTAAATTCTGGGTCGAGATCCTAAAATTTTTGAATATCACATGCCTGAATAAATTTATACAGCTCTTATCAGCTTGGAAGAAGGAGAAAGAATTCCACTTGGATGAAAACCACAAGTCAACCTGCATATGATTATGATGCAAGGCTCAAATCACCATTTTATATGTATACAAAAGGAATAAACCTTGGGCCAGAAAACCAGCCTTAATAGTTTATTTAGTTTTACAGAATAGAGAAGAGATAAGAGTCTATTTAAGTGCAGATCCTTGCCAGCTTAGTTGGAGATATTTGAGTTAAACTCCACCTGCATTGACCTGATAATATTACAAATTAAACTAGGTATTAATATTTGATTCTTTGCCCTGCAAGATGCATTGAATGCTGACCAGCTAGTTGTCTCCTTCAAGTAGTCTGTCGGTGAATTCCGATGGTGCAAGCAAGGCTGCTTCTGGTGTATGTGTAATGTAAGATTAGGGACTTGTCGGTGGACTTCCACAATTCTTGAATAATTACATAAATTGTACTCTGAAGCATTACCACTACTGGTCAAATAGAAAAAAGTATTTCTGCTAATGTTTTTACCATTAGATATTTGAATTAACAATATGTTCAATGTATAACAGAAAGTTGAGGTTTAAGATTTGGTCAAGGGAGACAAGCAAGGCGTCAACTATCAACTACCCTTTGGCTAAAATGGGTAGCTTTAGTTTGCAGGTTTCAAGAGCTATTTACTCTGTTTTCAGAGTTTGATGTCTTCAATTCATTCTGATATATGTTGAAGCAAGTGTTTCAGTCCATAACTAGCAAAACAATAAGAAATACCAGATGTGACTCTGACTATACTCCTTTCCTTTTAGTGAACCAAAAGCCCTTTTAGTCTTTAGCAAGCTGGAGTATGACCTTATAAATAATGGTAATGGAGTTAGGAGATTGCCTTTATAAAGAATTTTGGTCCCCTTCATTACTTTTAGAAACAAAATGCCTAAGCTTATTACGCATGGAAAGTAAGTGCCGAACACCAATCTCCTTAGTTCTAAAGTTTTAATTGACAACGGTTTCAGCAGCAACTTAAAGCAAACGTTATGGATGATCTTCATGACAAGGGGAAAGAATTCCTACAAAAAGGTCCGGCTAGACTCCATTCCCAAGTGGCAGACAACAACGATGAGAACCTTAGCCGCAGCAACGTCCCATTCTTACTTCTTACCACTCTCTGTCCTCTGTTGTATGATTTTATCCCATAATTCACTAAATTTTAGGTTAATATATGGATGTGAAAGCTTCTTCCTCAGTAATGAAAAATTTTTGCCCCCGCGATCCCACTATCATTTTCAATAATTGAGGTCCCATACATGTGTACAACAGTATGCCCAGATTCCATTTCCCATTCCTGATAATCGACTCATAAGATTGGACCAGATTTCATGATTACTAAAGCACGCTCCAGTGTTTGATTACTATGAACCACTTTTCGGATTCTGCCGCTTTTGATTGGATTTGGGCCCACAATTCTATACATTGATTTCTCATTCCTTCCCCTGCCCGATGGCCTACAGTCTTGCAGATTTCCACCAAATCAGCCTTCTTGGCCTTTTCTTCTTTTCCTTTGCCTCCCCTTCCAAATATGGGCCAAACTTTACAAAGTTCAGAAATTATGGCTAACTCAAAGACCCACATGGTGGGAGGGGGGCAATAGTTTTCACTCATGCCCACGGTTTATTGGAATTAAAATTTGATTAAGGAACAACGTTTCCTCAGTGCGAAAGGTAAAACCTTTAGATAATTGACTTAAAATCGATTACCAGCTGATATGTTTTCATCCATTTTCTATGCGAAGAGTAATGGTGATTAGTAAAAGCTAGAGCAAGTGTAGCTTGAATGAATTGGATTTCATGAATGAATGATCAAAGTAAAACCCAAGACATCAGAAGCTTCGACTAGATGAGTGTCACAAGATATGCTGGCGTTAAAGCTTTAACAAGTCTCACCAAGCGCTAGCTAGACCCTGATAGGAAGGAAAAATTTAGTAAATTCTGGAAAAATTTAGTAAGGAAAAATAGTTTGTAGAGGAAAATAGTTTCTGAAGAAGCAAAAAACATATACCCTCAGTACCACATTTCCAGACTCGCATGAAACCATCGGAACATGCTTACTAATTAGGTTCACTCAGTTTCAAAAGGCAAGTTATAAATACTCTTACAAAATCTCTCCGCACATAATGCTAAGTCAACATGCGGATCAAACAAGGAAACATAAATACTTTATGGACTATTCTTTGAGCTTCAAATCTGGCTTGCTGTAGACATTAGTGCGGATCGTAATTCTCCATAAATACCAGAATTTGGATAAGCAATCACCAATAAGCTGTAGCAATCAACACTAAAACATCAGACAAGTCCAACGTAGCATGCAATCAAGATAAAGAATCAACACAACATAGCAACAGAAATATGCCAATGAAGAGATGATCCAGAAAACTAATGACTGCTTCAGTAAATCAAGCAACTAATATAATTCTTATCGAAATTTGCATGGCCATACAAGGTCTTTGACAACAGACCAGTACATCAAGCTTTTTCCAATCAATCTTCCACTCCAAAGATTAAACCTATAACCACAGATAAAATAAGTTTCAAAGGATTTCAAGTTCAATAAAAAGTTCTATAAAAAATCGCTAAACAATCATCACCTCCTTTCTTTTCTCCATTTATGAGCATTAAGAAAATAGATGAAAAATTTGAACATCATTAAGGCAATTTATGATAGAACCATAAACCAAGTTAAACGTTCACAGAATTTGCTGAACTCAGAATGATTTCAGTTAATTATCCATAATAAAAAACTAAAAAGATAAAAATAATAAATGCTTGTGCAGAACTCATATAACAATATTTGACAGATACTTGACTTCAGTAGATTCTCAGCATGTGAGACAGTATGCAAATAATTGGATCATACTAGTTGAAACATGGCAAACATTAATAAATGAACAAGGGAGATTAAAATAGCATATCATCGCATGAGAAAGGTACACCATAAGGACATAATGCATAAGCAAATATGAGTAAATAGCCTAAAGAACCATTACCTTTAATTTTGTGTCTCAATATCTTTATCGTCAACATCATTTGTAGTGCCATTTGCCTCCCCACCTTCAGCATCCTCAGTTGGTGGCTGAACTTGTTCGTCTTCTGGCAAAGGTTCCTCCACATAATCATTCTCAAAAGCATCAGCTGGAACCTCATAAATCCTCACCTGAGGCTTAGATGGATCCTTCACGAGCACATATTTCCCCTCATTCAATTTCATACACAAGTCCACAATAGACTTCACAATGCCCCACATATTCGCAGTGTTCAGATTAATTTGTGCAGCAAAATCTCTTGGCTTATACCCAACAACAGCCAATATCACATGGTTAAAATGATCCCTAGGATGCACCCTTGAAACATAGCCCAATTTCATTAAATCAGCACTGGCTAAAAGAGCTTGAGCAGTCCATTTAGCCAACTTATTCGCATTATTCTTCAATTCAGTAGCCAAAACTGCACCCCTCTGAGTCTCCAACTTCTGCCTCCAATCAACACCCGAATACTTGGGATCAAACTCGTTAAGTGCATTCAAAGTAAGAAAAGACTTCTGCTTATTAACCTCAACAACACTCTGAACCTCACAACGTGCAACCAAATACATATCATTATCAAGCTTCCACCTTCTATACCTATAGGCCACGGAAGCCACCTCATCACCTTCGTTGGCAAATGGGTTCGGCTCATCAAAACTCACCTTATTCCCATCCCTAACCAAAACCTGCTGCGAAAAATTCTGATTTATATAAGCTGCTTCAACACTCAATGAATACGCAGAGTTAATATCATCTTTAGCTTCAGGCAATGGCTCCTGAGAAGTCTCGTGAACTGACAACAAATCTAATTGAGAACCATCTCGCTTATCGAAAAATAACTTATTCCCAACACGTTGAATTACAATATCCCATGAATAAACTGACCTCGGTGCACACATTAAGGTTGCCAGAATCGTATCGGTAGCAAAAACAGTTGCTTTATCCTCATTGGCCAATCTTCGGATCACCGGATCGTCAGTTGTAGTGACTTTAAAGAAGTTTCTGTTCTTGAACCTTTCGAGCCTCCGTTCGTTCTTCGGGGTGATTCGATCAAAGGACCGATCGTAATACTCTAATGCGCCACAGAGGAGTAAATCTTCGGGTTCGGGAACGGAAAAGGATAATTTGGAGAATGTCGAGAAAGGGATTTGATCGAGCATGTTCCATTCCGGTTGGATATCGACTGAAGATTTGAAAATCGCGGCTTCGCGACGTGGCTGGTTCTGATTGGACCGGTTGAGATTGTAAAGACGGTCGCGGCGGGCTCGCTCTTTCTCGGCCTCTCTTTTTCGGGCCTCGACTTCTTCGTCTCGTCGTTGAGGGAGCTGGGGTCGGTGTTGGTTGAAACGCCACTTAGGGCCGAATTTGGGCCGAGGAGGAGGCTTGGCGTCTACTAGACGGAAGGAGGAATCGTCGTCCGGGTTCGCGAGAGGGAAGGCGTCGAGGTCGAGGGAGAAATCGAAAGGCGCGTCGGAGGAATTGGCTCCGCCGGGTTTTGCAGAGGAAGGCCGGTTGGATGGGTTGGCGTTCGAGGAAGGGAAAGAGCGGGTGAAGTCGGCGATTCGGCCAAGCTTTTCGGAGCGGGAGAAAGGAGCGAAGGGAACGTGGAGAGGCAGAGTGGTGGTAGTTGGGGCAGTGGTGACGGAGTCGGGTGGGCCCCAGCCGTCTGGGTTAAAAGGGACTGCGCCTACTTCAAAACCTCCTACCATTGTTGATGGATCTCCGGATTTCGCTGCAGCAGAGTAAGAGAGCTGATGGATGGTACCAGTAAAGAGGGTTTTGGGTTGGGGAAGGAGGAAAAGAAAACCCTAGACTGAAAGGCGTTTATAGTGTGTTAAATGACGTGTTTACCCTCGATGTTTGGGCTTTTTGTTGCGCTCGTGATCGTGAACCGTTGGCTGGAAAATTTGGGCCTCTTTGAGCCCATTTACTCTTATATTGGGCTTCTGGTATCATTCCTTTTCCTCTTTGGTATACAACCCATTGCTACAATTGTTAGTGCTCACATTGGGCCTAATCTGGGCTTATTTGGGCTTTCCTGGCATTTTTCGTCTTTTCAGAATGATAAGATTAAGACCTTCCCCACTCATAAAAATTTGGGCTTGTCGTTGTCAGATCCAAAACTAATCACCAGAAGGGTTTTCAGCACTCTATTTTTGACAGAAATACAATAAAGTTACTTGTTTGTGAGACCCTTTTTGACTCTACATGGGTTGGATTTCCTTCATAAGTAATTTCATAGTTTATTGAAACATTTAAGTTATGTATAATCAAATTTACGTAATTTACAATTATAACGTGAATATTTTCGATTTATGAGTTAATAGCAATTTCATATTTCAACTCACATGTTTATTAATTAGTAATCCATTGATAATAAATAAAATCAACAAGTTTCGAATCTATACTCTTATATATATATATATATAAATAATTGAAAATAAAAAATTTGAATGTAGGATGAACACACCAAATAAAAACATGAATATATGTAAAACGTCATTGCATTCAGTTTTTACAAGGTGGAACTTGGGATTTTAACCCATAAACAATGCATGATACGAGGGACAAGGCATGTCCCAATTATTACCGTCCCTGTCAAATTAGTAGGGAACGTCTTTAAGTAGTAGCAATGAGACAAAACATGCAGGAGGGAACACGGAATTGATTTCAGGGACTCCACCTGGTTTCTCGTATCCCTTTCTTTTTTCTTTCGTTTCATCATAAATTTGTCCTCCTGTCTGAACCATTAATAATTTCTACCAAATTTAAACCATGTGTTTAGGGGCACGAGTACATGACATCGACGTCAAAAACCATCCAAAAAGGTAGGGTTGGATGAGTGGAGGACTTGTGCTTTTCGCTGTAATGTAGGTTTTCAAAACCAATAATGTAATCAGTTTTGTTGGGGAATAAAGAAGAGGCAGGTGGCAGCAACTGCTTGGTCGAGAGCCGGGTCAGAAAAAATCTGTATTCATCAGCTCCCAGTATCCATATCATCTTCAAGATTTCTTAGTTGTCTCTTATATATGTCGGACATTTCATTCATGTTCATCCCTTTAAAGTCTAAATAAATTATAACTAGTACGAACTCACCACTAAAACAGTAATGATGGAATAAAAATTAAGAGCTCTTAATTTTTATTCTACATTTACATAATTTGATATTTTATTGTGTTATTTCGATCTCATGTAATGTTTGAAAGGAAATGAAATGAAATGATATATATGCTTGTACGTAGGATCGAAAGGAGAGAGAAGTAAGAGAAATTGTGTTATTTGATGTTTTATATTTTGGGGTGAGAGATTATTTGTTATATTTTTTTTCTTTTTTGGTTAAAACCGACAGTGAAATGAGATATTTTATATAATAAAGTGAATTTCACAAATACAATTAAATCACCGTGAAAACCTATAAATGGTAATATTTTCTGCATGTTCCAAAATAAGGAACCAGCTATACACAAAATGAAAAGGTTTCTTCCTATCCTTTCTTATCCTTATAGCAATTTATAAATTCTCCACTTCTCCCCTAGTTTGCCGGTGATCTAAACATGCTAATTACTAACTGAGATGCAAGAAAAGAAAGCTTGCAAACGTCATTCGTCTTTCGTCAGCCAAATTGTGAAAGAATTGCTTTCACATACACGCTACATAATACACATGTATATATTCCCGACTTGCTAAAAGCCTTCTCCCTAATTATAACAAAAATGCTTCCATAATTGACTTCTCATCCCTTCGTGACAACACCATGTTCTTTACATTACCATTGACTTTGCAAAGAACCAAGTAAGTTTCACAGAAAAATCCGCCACTATGTAATGCATGCATTACACACTTTCCTTAGGTGGGAAAGCCTCAATTTGTATTACAGGTCTTCCCCACAGTTACAGGGTCAAATATTGCGACTTCCTCAGTTCAAACTAGCATGGTTTTGGTTGGACAGGACAAAGTGATTTCGTTTTCAACATAAATAAATAGAAACTAGTTAGCAAATAAAGCATCTGGCCTGTCTTTTGAAATGTCGATTTATCAAAGCATAATGACCAATTCATAAGTAATTCATATGTGAATAAAGATTATATGTAGGGTAATCCAAATCTAACAAATATTGATTCCTTCCAACCAGTCAGAACTAAACAAAAGTAACATCATTTCTGAGCTAGCAAGAAGAAGTTTGTCATATATATCAAATATAGAGCCATTATTCACCATAATCCTATCTAAACTAGAATCAACAATGCATAAAAGCTGTAAACTTTGTTTAATCCTAGTTTAACTAGGTTATAGTGGCAGTTTGCTTTATTGAATTTGAGAGGTAATTTGATGGGGTATGTACAGATATGAAAAAGCTTGGGAATTGAAAACATCATAGCAATAGATCTGGTGTTGCCAAGCAGCATTATTTAATATACTACTAATTAGCAAGCGGCAATGGCGCCTCATGTTTCATATCCCTTGAGGTTTCTGACAAACGTTTTACTAACAATCAAACAGAAGATAGAGTAATTCAGATTATTTACTCCGTTAGAGCATCACTGATCATGCATCAGCAATATCATTGACGAACTTCTGTAGTCTCTCAGATATCCTGGCTGCAGCTCCATAATCTGGTGCATAAGACACCGCAACCTACAAAAGTTTTTAAGCCAAGAATTTCTGAACAAATCCTAAAATAAAAGATTATTCCTGACTATTACGATTCCTCATCACATCACAAGAAAAAGGGTAATGAAAGTGAAAGCATATGCCTACCGTAAGATGTATAGTATGGAAAACAGTATCGTCAACAACAGAGAAACTGGCATTAACGATCTCGGCTCCTTCTTCATGAAGAATACGAATTGTCTCATTGAAGATGAACTGACTACTCGAGCAAGTTGTTAACCCAATCACCAAAGAAGAACCCATTTCTTGAATCATGATTTGAGGAGATCTCGGCCCACTGCTCCTGCTTGTATTCATCGACCTTTCTACTCCTAGTAAGCTGTCTTTCCTTTCCTTCATTCTCTCCAAGTTTGTCTGTAACCTTTTTATATAGTTTGCAGCTTCACCTAGTTGATCAGGCAGTGATGTTGATTCCTGCAAAACTCCATAGAATCGAAATTTAGCAAATATTTGTGCACATTTTGGAGTGAGTGTGAAAAAAGAGAGGGACAGAGAGAGAGATAAACCCTAGAGTTGTGATGGGGTATGAGAGAATTGAGTTTGGAATAGAGAGCTTTCATTTGATTTCTCCTGTTTCTCTCGATGAGTTTTCTATCTGTTCTTGAGGAATTAGGGTTGTGCTCCATATCAGTAATCCTTTGGGAAGCAAAGCTGCAGCTTGCAAGCTCTTAGACCAAGTTAGCAAACGTTGCCCAACAGGGATAATGTGACTACTCCTTTGTTTGTTAAAGCCTTAAAGGTTCCCTTACCAGTAATGAAAGCCAAAGGCACAAAAGCAAAATTATATATCATGAGATGCCACAGAGAAAAAGTTTGCTGATATGAACCGGTGGTGGGGTTTGCTGTAGGGCTAAGTGGACTGTCATTGACCGTTTTAACTCTTGAGAAAACATATTCCCAAAAGCATGACTGTTTCAATTCCGGCTTTAACATTTTACAAGCACATGCCTAACCGAAAAAATTTTAACCTAATTATATATTTCAGTTGAATCTTTTCACCTATGTACAGGCTTTGAGTACCCTTTGGATTCGGATGGGTTGTCCAATTTTGCAAATCGAATTGTCACTGTGGATATGAATGAAATTATATGCATGTAACCTTCTAATAATGCAACTTCCCCTTTCCAAGAGAATCATGGTGGTCTTAGGATAAAGTTCATTAGACAATGACGATGACATATCAGCGTAATCAGGTGGAAAGTTTGGCTGAACTTCCATTGATTTGGAATCGTACTAGATTGATTTGACCAATTGCTCACCACCCCGATACATGTGGTGATGTCTTGAAGTGTTTAGAGGGGTAAGAAAATGAATTCTTCATCTGGATTAACTCGTAGCCTTTTGACAAAGTAAAAAAGCACGGATTAAACTTGTCTGGTCAATCATCATCCACATAGATACAGCATCGACACATGTTAGAACAACCCCAATGAAACTGGCATTAATATTTCAATGTTTAATATCGGCTTAATGGCTTATTCCCACTCCTTAAATCTTATCTAATTACTAATTTATTGGTGTTATTATGATTCCTGAAGTAATTTCTTTGTCAACATTTTTCAGGCTTAGTATCATTATATTCGTAATGACCAGCTTCTAATGGTTGATTACGACTCCTTAATCTTATCTAAATTACTAATTAATTGGTGAGTTTCTACATGACATGCGACACGTGGTTGACGAAGGTCAAGTACACTGAGATTACGTGGCAGGTTCCAAGATATAATTACCTTTTCGAATACTTAATTAATCTGCATACGTAAACAAACACCATGGACTATAATTTACATTCATGCTTGTCTCCCTTGCAATCATTACATTCCAAGATTTGTGTGTTAGAATAAGCTATAATTTACTTCACTTTTATCATCAAATTTTTAACTTAATTCCATTTTTATTTGATCTTCTTAATCTCATGTTCAATAATCAATGCATATTTCCTTGTATTTTATCCTTCGGAAGAGCATTTCATTGTGGGACTAACAGGACCAGAATGCGGCAAACATCTAGTACACTGTATATGTATCAGAAAACAGTGAGATAAAGAAACCTAGCAAAAGTGGCTTTGGAGGGGGTGAGGGCTTATTGCCCAAGCCAGAGATATGCATTGAAAGCTTTGTGGGGAGCGTACCACTACTGACATAAAAAAGAAATAGAAAAATTTGTGTACCGACAACAAGTGTCTTTCTCTCTCTCTGGTTTAGGGACTAAATGGTCCACATAACTCACTTTTGAGTTTTGTGGTCCAGATTTGCAAGGAGAAAGATCAGCCTTCAAATGCAAATCCTTGCTTGTGGGAATTTCCTTTTTGTTAAAAACCCTGCCCTCTCCATGCTTTCTTACGTGAAAAAGGGAGACATTCCCAGAACTGTGAGGATGCAATGTTCCCTTTATAGCAAAACTAAGAACACTATAGATGTCATGCTTATTTCCTTGCCTAGATTTTTCTTTTTAAAGTATGCAATTATTATGAAAGATTTGAATCATCTTCAAAGTGAGATTCTTGACGATTTTAAATGAATAAAATTAAATAATTATATGCATTAGTAGCACATATGTTAATTACAAATAGTGTTTAATTAATTATACATTGAACGCTTTTTAAGTTCGAAATAATTTTTAATGGACTTGTTGTCACTTCATTTAATGTCTTAATTATCAAAGAGATCATTATATAAATTTTTTTTTGAAAGGCATAAATTATATTCTAATACTTAAAATGTTTATAAAAATTACCATGGATTAGTAGTGAGACAAAATAGCAGACTAAGGGGCACAGAATCCCCTGGTGCACTAAGCTGCGTAAATAAATACGAAAATGTACTATTCTGATCGAGTCAAGAAAGATCAAACAACCATTATGTAAATTATTTAACCTTTCAAATATTAACACCTAATATAATTAACCTTCATGATCACGAGAAGACAAGGGCCTTGGATTGAATCTCGAATTATTGTTATGATCTCTTGAAGTGAGTCGAGGTCCAAAGAGTATTGATCATGTAAATGTTCCTGCTTATGATTCAATAACCACCCTCCCATCTCAGCAACAATTAGAAGAAGAAAGCACATGTCCAAAGGAGTGAATCATATGGTAATTCAACTACCCAAAAGCATAAAATCACATTGTACAAGCATGGTCTTCGGGCTTCGATGGGCAATTGCAGGAGAGACTGTCTTTGCCAGACAGGGAAACAAAGGCTTACATGCACTTTTCCTGGGAGGCATATTTCACTTTCCAAAACCATTCCCAGTGGACGAGAGTTGTTGAAGGAATAGTGAAATCTAATTGATGTTGAAAGAGCAACAATCGGAGGATCCCTTTCCAATTCAATCTGTCTACTGTTTTTACACCAAATAGCGAATAACAATCCTAGAAACCTACAATATTGCGCCCCCCCCCGCCCTTCCCATGTTTTTTGGTACATCCACAAACCATAAGCAACAATTATTATTTGTGAAGACTTCGGTCTTCTCCAATTTTTTTTCCATATCCACTTGGCTTTCCAGGGGGAAAATACGATAAAGTGAGAAAGACCATGTGTACCTTATCCCCCCTTCAAAGCTTTTCCAGGGATTGCTCAGCTGTAAAATTGCTTTGAGAATTTGCACTGGGAAATTCCTTAGGAATCTCCTTTTGTGCGGACAATTTAACATACTTTTACCACCACTAAAATTTGGTCAGAGACTGTAGCTGTCGCTTTAGATGCCCCATGCCTACCAACTTTCTTCTGCCGTCTTCGTGAAAAGATGATTTACTGAAAATTACGTAATTCCGTTCATTTTAAACTCGAATTAATATTGACTCTTACTTTAACGTGTTAAATAATGTGACCAAATTATTCTGTTTTATATTTCATTCACTCACCATAAATTAAATTGTACAACACTTAAATGACATCAAAGTAGAAATCATATTAATTTGATCTGAAAAATACATTAATGAATATCCATAATTAATGAGAAATTCATCATACCCGAACTAATTCCATTAAAAAATATTTTAAAAAAAGAATAATAAAACCAAACAAGCACCCTATTCCTAGTATACATAGAGTCGAGAAAGGCTCCAACATTGAATAAAATATATAGTCTTTTTCTCTTAAGTCGTTACCATCCTCAAGACGAAGCAATTGTTTTATTGGAGAATAAGGTTACCTTTAGGAATTATAGTTAAGTTGTTAATGGTTTCGAAGAAGCAACCACGACGACTTTGGCCTTGGTTTTGTTTGCCATAAAGACTGATGAATTTCCCTTACCTTTTAACACTCACAGGACCACCTTTTGACGAACCAAGTCGCAATACTGAATTATTGCCACTCCTATCCTATCACGTTCAGTCTTCAACGTTTTGATCAAGACAATTGCATTAAAACGAAATTTGATAGGAACTTAACCTTAACATGTTGTTAATGTATCAATATCCAAT
This sequence comes from Theobroma cacao, assembly GCF_000208745.1. Classification (NCBI taxonomy): domain Eukaryota; kingdom Viridiplantae; phylum Streptophyta; class Magnoliopsida; order Malvales; family Malvaceae; genus Theobroma; species Theobroma cacao. The sequence goes on from NC_030855.1 coordinate 23,732,770, forward strand.
CTCTTTTTATATTATTTATTTGATTTTATTATATGTTTATTTTATTCTTTAATGTATAGTATATTACTACAAGAAGCTAAGATTACAAAGACATGATTAAGGCCCAAACTAGAGCAGACAGATGGGCTTCAGTAACGGTGTCCAAAGTCTGACAGAGAGAGGCCATTTTGAATCCTTATAGTTCTGCCAACAAGAACAGGTCAAAATTTAATAACTTTGGTATTGATATTTGACAGGGAAAGCCCGTCCAATCACAATCACTCACTAATTCATATGGACCACGGTTGTTACATTGAACCTTCACAAGATTGAGACATGCGGCGATCTACTCCGAAGAGGAAAAGGCCAAGGCTACTAGCCGACTACTATCAACTTGCATTGTGCCGTATAGACACTGTAATTAATACTGAAAAACATCAAATCGAAATAATAAATTCCACCTAAACTTCGAGAGACAACTATGTTTTAGATATTTTTGGGGTAGCAAATGCAGAGAAACCCAATGCCCTTTTTCTCCCCGTTAGGACTTAGGATGCTTAACTTGGAAAGTATACTCCCACTTTTAACGTATTACGTTGAAATGATCCTGTTTCACACACACACAGAGAATGTGGGAATATATGCCAGCATTTCCCAGACTTTACTCTTTTCAGATCATTGAAGATTCCTGAATCATGAATCCAAATGCTATTAAGTCAACTAACAGCAAGAACCCTTTTTCCAATGTGTTTTTGTAATGATATTGGCTGAATTAATGCCTGTAAACTTCAATAAATTACATACTATTAGTAGTTTTTCCTAAAGGAACTAATAGGATTTGAATTTCCTGAAGTTAGGGGAACAAAGAAATGGAAAGATACAATAAACTGAATCAACTTTCCATGATCAATTATTGCAGAAACTTTACTCGTGTGCAAGTAAAGAAAATGACAGAACTATATAAAAAGAAGGGTAATATTGAAGAATGTTTGATTTGTACACGCAAGGATTCATCTTTGGAACAGAAAAGGAAAAAGAAAAAAAAAAAGAGTACACACAACTATAAACAGTGTGCACACGTGTGTATACACGAAATGTCATCCAGAACAAATGACTTTTCCGAAATGAAAATGATTTTCTTTAATTTTTCTCGGCCAATATTTTTAATTTCCTGCCCGAAAACATGATCATTGGTTGTATGTGTATAATAGTAAAAAGACACATTCAGCTTGATGCATGCCTACCAATCTATTTCATTCACTCTCACATGAGTGTGACATAAGGTACAAATAAAGAAGCTTAGAAAACGAACCTTTTAATTACAACTGACCCGGTGACACTACAAAAAAGCCAGGTCACAATAAAGATTCATGTGAATTTAGGTTTAGGCATAGGTGAACTATAGGCATTAGAGTGAGGGTGCACGGGACCAAGCTTTTGAATCCAATGAAGCAGCCCTTTCTTGTGATCTTGGCAACTTGGGTTCTGTACCAATTTCAGGGTTCCATCTTGATTAAGTGAGGACTCAAATTGCTCCAACACCTTCACTATCTGCCAAAAATCAGGCCTCTTCTCTGGGTGCAATGACCAACATTGCTCAATTAAAGCTCGCATGGCAGGTGGACAGTTGTGTGGGATAACAGGTCTCAAATTCTAAGAAAAGAAGTTCCGATGTCAGAATTACAGATATAAAAGCTTCTCAGTTGAGATTAACAAATGCAACAAATCATACATAAACATGCTACAATCGCACTTCAATTCTCCCACATAAGTGAAAATTCCAGTAGAATATCTGTTACTAACCAAGTAACCATGCCTTCCTTTCCTAAACTTCCAGAGTCATCCTGACAATTTATTCAACCTGCTGAAACAATGGAGAAACACGGTGCTACCTACATATTAAGTATCTATTCTTGTTTCTGAAAATGTGCTTAGGTTAGCCTCATATTGAGCAATGACTTTTAAATGATTGTTTGATTAACATCTTATGCCACTGCATGAGACCAAGATAATAGCATTAATGCTGAGCACCAGCAAGATGAAAAGGCTTCTTAGCAGTCTATCATGCAGACCAAACCACTCTGTTCTATCAGCATTGCTTAAATTCATAAAGACTTTCAATGCAGTCATATGCTAGATCTTGTGGATCAATATTACAATCTTCAGTTGACTGAACATGATTAAATCAATGAGATGGTAAAATATTTAAGAATTAAAATAAGCATAGACATGAAAATTTTGATAAGCAAAGGCCTGAATGAACTGAGGCTGATATGCAAGGACAGATATATGCATTCATATTACCAAAAAGCATGAGGTTAAGGAGCATACCTTGTTCACAACTGCAAAAGCAGCTTGGATAGGATTCATATCCTCATATGGAATTGTTCCAGCTACCATTTCCCACAAAATAAGTCCAAAGCTGTAAACATCCACCTTCCGTCCATACGATTTCTTTTTGATCATCTCAGGTGCCATCCAACGATAAGTCCCTGGATCATCTGCCAGTAGATCACAATATGCCTCCTCACAAGCTATACCAAAATCAGCAATTTTCAGATGAAATTCCTGATCAATAAGGACGTTTTCTGGTTTAAGATCACGATGAATGACTCCTTGAGAATGAATGTATTCCATTCCACGAGCAACTTCCAGAACAATAGCAATTAACTTTTCCATCGGAAGAGACTTGTGATCAAGCTTGTGCAAGTATGCCCTTAATGAACCCTCTGATAAATATTCTGTTATAACACAAAAAACCGGTGGCTTTCTGCATGCTGCTACAAACTGGTCAACAGATCAAACGATCAAGTGAGGATCGAAACTAACAAAAAAATACTCAATTCAAGATAATTTAAAGCTATGGCTCTTTAGCTATTAAGAGATCGAAAACCTGAATAAACTGTCTGGAAGCATGGTAATAACAGAACGAGATACATATGAAAAAGGAGGAAAATGAAAAAAAAAAAAGAAAGGAAAAAGTTCAATTACCTTTATAACATTCGGATGATGGAGCCGAGATAAAAGAGTAACCTCCCTATTGAACTGTTTCTCTAATCGAGCAGCCAAGTTTCCATTCTCGTCATCATCTGGTACCCTAATAATTTTAACTGCAACAGGTTCCTCCTTATATATACCATGATAAAGCCGGCTATGCGCACCATGGGCAAATCTAAGCCCAAGAAATAGCTGGGAAAGTTCAACAGTGTGTTCATCAGCTGCTTCTACGGCATTAACCCTTCCTCCAGCATGGTCAAAATACTTAGTCCAAGCCGACTCCTTCCTGCTCTTTGACCTATCTTGAACTTTTATGGAACCCAAGTGCCTAAGGGGACTTGAATTCGATGATGCTGGTGAATTGGATCCTTTCTTATCATGGGATTCTTTATGGAAAAACTTTCCCCTAAATCGCTTGTCGGATTCTTTCCTTTGAGGATTTGGAGTTGAGAATCTCCTCCTCTCAGACCTTGCTTCCTTAAAGGTATCAGAGAGAATAGTCTGAGGCAGAGGAGATACAGATCTTTGCTTGTTTGTGATAGGATTTCGCTGAATCTGTGGATCATTGTGAACTGATTTCTGTTTAGCAGAAGCCACTGCTGACCTTGGTTTCAATCCCAAACTCCACTCTAGATTCCTGTCTGATTGTAGGTGGAAAGGAAAAGAGACCAATCTTGATGAGTCCAATCTATGACAAACCGTGTGAGAAAACTTTGTTCTCCTAATCCATGAATTAGCATCGTCTGCCATTTCTTATATCCCTGTAATTCAATGCAAATACTTGATATCCTAGAAGACCTTAAACCTAAAGCTTTGCTTTTGACTTCCGTTCTATGTTTTCGTCCTCGTATGAAGAAGGGACACAATCAAGACTGTTCCTGAAACAATACTCCTAGGCAATATACAGAGCTCAAGAAACTAAAATTCTTCAAGCCCATCAACCATTGACCACTGAAAAATCAAACTTCGGTTTCATTGAAATCAAGAAACCAATCAAAGCCATGAAGAAGAACCATCAAGAATGAGACTCTGACTGGCCTTAATCTCTTCTCCATCGGAAAAATAAAAAAAGAGAATCACTTGAAACCCATCAAATATATCCACACTTGAAACACCATTTCTTCAACCTATCAAACCTTTGATCCATAACCAAAGTACCAAACCCTCCTCAAAAAACAAAAAACAAAAAAAAACCTTTTTTTCTTTCTCTTAGGCTTCAAAAGTCAAAATACCACCTTCCGTGAATGCCTGGAAAATCCCACACAAGTAACCAAATATACAAGTCATCAATCAAAAAATTAAAAATAATATAAAATAAAAACAAAAACCCCAGGAAAAAAACACAAAAGTATACTGCATTTTATTATTGAAAATAAAGAATAAAAAAAGCCATGAGTATAACACGCATTAACCACAAGAAGAAAAATAAAACTAATCATTGTGTCGAAAACAATCATAAACCCCATTATAAAAAAAAAGAAAAAAAGAAGAAAGACCCAGATTCATATATGACCAGATAAGCACAAAACAAATAAAAAATGGGAAAAAAAATCTCAAAGTAGTAAAACTAGTACATCTGATAACATATACCAAAAAGCATCCAAAGACAAGAACTTTACCATGAAGCTAATAAGTACATGGCTAATCAAGGCAAGGTGGCATTTTCTTTTGAGGGTTTTCTCTTTTTTTTTTTCTTTTTTCTAAAGTTCTAACCTTCTTCTTCGTTGTTAGGAACCAAAGACAGGATCTTTTTGTGGGTAGATAAGAGGAAAAAGATTAAAAAAAAAAACAAAACAAGACCCAAAAAATAGTAAAAAAAAATCTAGGAATTCTCCTGCAAAAAGAAGGTTTGTGATGGTATACGTATCGTCTACGGAGATGGTTGGAGACCGTAGATTCCGTGGACCCGATATTTTCGGTTGAGGACTTGGAAAAAGGTGGAGCCCAGTTGGGAGAGGGGTGGTGGAGTGTGGGGACCACAAAGACAGAAAGTCAATAAAAGACAGAGCTTTCGATTTTTCAAAAAAGCTTTTTTAAAATAAATAAATAAAAAAAAGGAGTAAAGTGGAGGAATACAAGTGTCATTATCACGGACAATTGAGTATTTATTTATTTTTTCCTTTTTATAATTAGAGAGGCAGCAGGAGTGGTACGGTTCGCACGGATTTAGTGTCCGTGGTTGGTATCGGGTAAAAAAGGAAGGTGCCACGGCCTATTTGGTGCAACTTTCGAATATGTCGGGTAGACAGACCTTTCTTGTTTGTCTATTTTTCTACGTACATGGATCGTATGTATACTTATTTTTTTCTGTTATATACTTTTAAAATTTTATTCTATAAAAAAAATGTAATGACACAAACTCATAAAGGAGGATTAATTAAAAGTGCTAACCAATAGAAAGGTCATGTTGACCAATTGCGGTGCCTTTGGGATTAATCAAGTCCTTTCAAGTGCGGCTGCTGCTGGTGGGGACCCAATGGGGTGCGTTTGCTATCAACCAGCGGTTAGGATCAAAGACCCGGATTTGACGCAACCTCACTACAGCAATAAAAGAGACCAAAATTCCTCATTCAAACCTAAGCCTTGAATCTCCATTCTAATCAGATAGACTCATTTATACCTATTTTCTTCTTAATTGGAAATATTTAAATTTGAGTTTGTCCATTTATTTGTAAATTCATTCTCATACATGTTTCGGTATCAATAATAAAATTTACATGTCGAAATTTAAACAAAAAGAAATTAAATTTCTTATCTAAAAATCCTTTGATAATTATTTAAAAAGAGTAAAAATATGAATTGTTCATGCCTTTGGTATTAATAATACAAGCACATATCACGCTTAATGAATTGAATGATGATATGTACATTCTTATCTAAAGAAATTAAGGATAAAGTACCCAACCGATAGTCATTCAACTTCTTTTAAAGCCTTGTTTTTAGACAAACAAATAGAAATTAAAGAGTTTTTCTTCTTGGACGGTTTGCTTTGACTTAAAATACCCAACAGACAAGGGAGAATGAACCTAATAAGATAAGAGCAAAAATAAAAGACCTCACTATTGATGGCCAAAACAGAAATGTACAAAAGCAAAATGTATATGTTAAAAATGGCAGAAAATTATATCAAACATTTTATTCAATGATTGATGCATGATTTTTCTATTTAAAAAGTAAGATTTAAAATTTTTAATTAAAAAAGAATGGCACAAAATCTAGAGGGATCATTTTTGCCAGCTCCCTCCTGCTTCATTGATGCTTTTGTTTGCCTTTTTCTATATTTTGTTTCCTGGTTCATATTGAGAGTTGGGAAAGAAAGAATGAACCCATGGGCCTCTTGGTCTAAAATTCAAGAGACCCATTGTTGAGAACAAAAGCAAAATATGGGTCCATCCGAGTTATCTCCACCAATGGCTTTAAACCCACATAAATGTTTTCCTCAACCACAGACTCAGACGGTCAGACCATCAAAACCCCAAGCCTAACAAACCCAACTCATTCAATCCCCTCCCTACTGTATCGCTGCCTTCACGATGGAGGTTGTTGGGCTCCTAAAGAAGCTCATATGTCTAGGAATTCTTTTCCAGGCAGGCAGGATCAATTCATCACTTGAAATAAAGATTTTACCAATTATCTAAGGATTAGACAATCAGAATTATGCTAAACTCTCTTACGTGGTTATTATCAAATACTTAACATAATGTGTTTACCAAAGGTTCATGGTTCAAGAGATAAGAGATAAACATATTAGATTGAAGTGAAGTCAATGTTTCATTCATATCTTCAATGATAATCTGATGTAAAGGAAACTAGATTTAGTCGAAAAAAATATTTAAAAGAGCAATGAATCACTCTCCTCCTTTTTTTATTCTTCTGATGCTAAAGAATAGGACAACCTTCAGTCTAACCAACCTTGGTATGAACATGCCAATAATATCGTTACCACTAGACAGCATCTGGAATGTTCTCGATGCTACTTGGTGGTTCCTGAAACTCGTGCATACCGGAACGTGGCATGTACGAAGTGATCTGATGTCAAGTTTGCATAGAAATTGGCTTCTTGATGATCCTCATCTAGATACTTCCAATGACTTCTAGTTTGTCGGATGATGAAGGAATAAAATACGTTTTTTTTTTAAAAAAAAACTTCTTATTTGTAATTTTTCTACCTTCATTTATGAATTACTGTTGAACTTCCGTGAAGCTCATAATCTTTCGTATTAAAAAAAATTGAATCTTACTTTTTAAATAAAAAAAATTGTATCGAATGTTCAGGTTCGTAAAAATTAATTAATACAATACAAGGTAAAAAACTAACCTGGAGTTAGTTCGGACCCTGATCCATTAATGTTTCTGACATTATTTTATAATTGTCAGGAATCCAAATCCGGTTGTATTGCTACACAACAACAGAGCATGGTCTGTCATCAAATCTGACATTTGCTGCAGGGTATGGCATTGAATTTGAACATCAAACTTCCCAAACAAAAGAAAAGAAAAGAAAAGAAAAAGAAATTGAAGGATATATATGTAAGAAAGAAGGACAAGAATCCTAGACAAAAGTCATCAGTTGAGAATAAAAACCACACTACAATTATTTATCCAATCCTACTAAAGTATTCGTATAACACTCACACGGACCCCAAGTTCACATGTAAGTAGAAAAATCAAAAGAGGCAGAGGACAAAATCTTTCGCTAATTATTAGCTCCCAAACTATTCACACAACCTCAACTGCTGTACAATGCTTATTGGATAACTTTTCCAGCAAATCCACAGTTAACATGGAGGCCCTTGGCTTTGGCAATCGGCCTGAACATCCTACAGACAAGGATTGGGTTAATGTGTTCCGTTCACAAGATTTTAGCCACTTAGCTTGCATGTATCTGTGTTTTCTCCATGGTCCCATGTGCATTTTCTTCTCCTTCATGCATTTCTTGGCAGCCAAACATAAGATTTTGATAACAATATTTAATCTTTCCACTTTGCCGACGAACACTTCTGGTAGTCGTTGAACTAGACGATTGTAATCTTCACTTGCTCTTGCCATCTCAAACTCAGCTCTGAAATTCAACTCTATGATTACCCTTACATCCCCTTTTCTTGAATTCTCTATCACATCCAAGAAAGTGTGCTCTCCTGCACAATATCAAACCAAATTATGTTAAGTACAGCCTCTGATTCCTTGACAAATTGAACCCCACCGAGATAATAATCTTCTCTGCTTTAAAGAACTAAAGCAATAGAATTATTACCTGAGGGGATATCCGGAGAGCTTCGCCATTTAGACCGGCAAACGGCGCTGTTGAAACCAGCATTTTGGAGACGGCCAGAGACTTCTCTCATTAGACAAGTCCTACAACTTTCAGCCATTGATTTCCCACAGGGACAAACAGTTCCCGCTCTCTGAATATCTTTCAAGGCTTCCTTGGTGGCATTTCTAATTCTTGATTCTAAAGAGCTACTCCTACACAAGGTAGCTTGCAGAACCTGGTGCTGGCTCTCCCAAAAACTCTTGTTGTTTTCGACACTGCTTTCATCATTCTCTTTCTCCTCATTATCACCCAACTCTCCTCCTTCATCCACCATTTCATTACCTGGAAGTTCATCACTGTTGCAGCTTCCGGGGTGGTCACCATCGTCAAGGAACCCGAATTCCATATCTGATAGACTCGAATCTGTTTGCTCAGGGAACTTGAATTCCTGGCAACCGTATGTTAAATTCCGGTGATTCCATGAAATTCTTGTTGCAATGCCAGCCATTTTTTTTTTAAATGTTATATTTTCCCGAGGGTAATTTAGAAACTGGGCGTGTATGTTGTGGATTATGGACTTCGGTTTTATACAGGGATTTAGGCAACAACGGGACCCGCTTAGACCAACGTGGACGAACGAGCCGCCGCGCACATGAGAGAGAGATTGAATTCCTACGTGGCATGAAGCCATTGCATTATCTGCATCGAGCCAGTCTAGTATTTTTGGACCAGACAGCGAGGATCCACGTCGATCAGTCGCAATAACTTTGATCAACTGATCTAATCTGGATATACTCGAATATTCGCGTCCCACATATATTTCTCTTAATAATTTCTTCGATCTGCCAAAATAAATTTTGATATTAAAAAAAAATTGCTCACTTCATAATTTGAATTAACTCCTTTTGAAGGAGTTTTAAGATTTACATATCGATATACGTTAACTCTTTTTGCTAATTATCATTATAATTTTATTATAATTTAATTTTATTTAGTAACAATGTAATAGTTTGTTTGATATTATATAAATTTATACAAATTAAACATAATAAGAGTTGATCATGTAATATATCACATCACCTCACATTAATAGTTCATATTGTGTTTACTTGATATGCATGTTATATTTATGTATAAAAAATGACAATTATTATCGAAAGTAAAATTTTATATATTTTTGTTATAAATAAAAGTTTAATCGAATATAATTAAAAAAAACTTAATTTGATAGAAAAAAAAAAAGGGAGACTCAATTGTGAATTGTCAACAATTCGAAGAATTTTTTATTATTTTAAAATGGGTAAGGTTCGTGTGATTGTTAAGTATCTCTATCCCGACGTGGAAATGGTGGATCACACCAAACTAGGAAGAGACAGAGTGAAGTGATTGAGCGTTGAGTAAGATCAAACGTGGACAAACCAAGGACGTTAGATGCTTGAGGTTTATCCAAAATAGAGGGTCCTACATGTTTGCATACCTAACAAAAATAATTTTTGTACACCTGCACAGTCATCATATGAAGTTAAATTATTTAATAAAATAAAACGCGGCGTCTTGCCAATGGTTTGCTATGCTTTGGCATCTAAACACAAAAGATTCCTCAACGATACTCCAACATGTTTAAAATTCTTAATGACAAAAACGGGCAGTTTGGTAATTCAAAAATTGATGCAATAATTGGACTGGTAATATGGCCCACAAAGTAGTCTCTGTTCACCCTTTTCTTGTCTACCAATGAATTAATGCCAAAGAAGGTGGGCATGTGAATTTCCTTTTCATAAAATAAAATAAAATTGTAGCTAATTCTCTCTTGAACAAAATATCTTGTTCTTTGGTTTTATATTTGATGTAATATAATATATATAATAAAAATTTCATTCATAAGTGTATATTTTTAATGAAATTAGAATATTTAATTTACTTATATATAAAATTTATTTGCAGATGGTTCATTAAAATATAAATATTTTCTATTTATTGATTCAATAATGAGACATGACTGTTCTTGAAAAATTGCTAGTCTCGACGTCTATTTGCCACAAAAAAGCGCTCTATGTCGACATTATTTTGATATTATTTAGATTTCACAATCATTTCAAAACTGTTGCTTATGTGAGGGAAGGAAGAATCAAAAACAATGGTCAAAGTCGCTGTCATTTGTCTTTGGTCGATTATTTTAACATGGTAATGGTTGTTAGAATTGAAATAATCATGCTTGGCCCCTCCCCTTTCCTCCAAGACAAAGTCTTAATTAATTGTTGCCAAGGAAAAGACCTTTATAATATATTTTTATTTTTTAAAAATTTTATAATTTGTCTCTATAATAATTTTTTTTATTTGATGAAATGTCATGACAATTAATGAATAATTAATTTTAGTAGATTTTGAGATTAAAATCAAATCTATTACAATAAAATTATTTTTTAATATCCTATGATTGACCCATTTCTTATTCACCTCCCAAACATGAACTCCTAACTCCTTTACTACCTTTGTACTTATAATTTGATGGATTACATGACACTAATCTTTTTGCAGGGTGAATTTTGGTGGTAATTGTTCTTTTTTCAACGTAAATTAGGAAGAAAAGGTTGGCCGTATTTTGAGAACGTAATCATTAATGAAATAATTAAAGTAAAGTATATGTATGAAAAAAACATGTGACGTAAAATTATGAAAAAAACACAAAACGAAAGATCAATGAAATATGTCGTCAGTATATCATTAACGAAATATTCCAATATTGACAAAAATGACTTTTATTGACTACTATACTAATTGACGATTTGTAAAGAATTCATCAATATTTTAATATATCAGTGAAATTTTCAACACTATCATTAACAAAAAAATCTGTCGGTAAAACTTTTTAATTTTAGTAGTGTCTTGATCCAATTTTATAAGCTCTTAATTTTTTTTACTATAATGTCAGTGCAACTGCGTCAATGCTACAAGAATACAAAGTTTAATATAAATCGATTTAATCAGATAAGATATCAATATATAACATTTTTTATTTGTTAGTACACGTTTTTTGATTATGACCTATTTTGTTTTAACATCAACAACTCGGTTACAATTCGGAGAATAAAATCGATATGCTAGTCATCATGAGTCTGGTTCTCTTCCCCTAATCCTGTTCTTAATTACTCTACCTAACCTCAACTCCATAAGTCACAATCCATGGCTCCTTACAAGCAATTTCCCACCAATATTTTTATCTGACAAGTTGCACGGGGCTCCTCAAAGATTTTTGTTCATTGATTCTATCCTTTCTCCCTACCTTCCCCCATTGTATATAGGTACACTCTTTCTTTCAACTGATAAAAAATTCAAGTCCAGGCTTGGACTGGGTTTTTTATTTTCGGATAATTACATTTGAGATTAACTTAATTATCATGATTAAGATTACATTTATCGAGATAATCCGCCTTTTTCTTCTTTTTGTAGCTGGCATGATCATGAGCAATATCCATATGGAAATGATGAGACGCTTGTATTCTGACCACACCAGCACCTGGTGGGCTAGCTTTGGATGGGGACGTGCTCTCCACAGTCGATAAAATGAAAAAATATCGACAGGCTGACACAGATAGAAAATGATGCTTTGGTGTTAAGCTAGCTTCGCATGAATTGACGACGACGATGATGATTATTATTATGCTGGTCAACTGATCATCATGTGCATGAGTTTAGCATGTAATTATGCCTTAACTTTCGTTTTCTCGTCGCTACAGATAGTTTAATAGCTAGGTAATTCGTTCTTGGCTGGTCGAGTTTTGTCCACATCTTGAGAATGTGACAGATATAGTGGCTTGAAAACTTCTTGAATGCTCAAGTTCTTTGTGTAACGCATATGTAAATACAAGAACTCATGAACCTTAAGCCCGATACAGATTGTTAGGCAAAAGATGGTGGATGATCTTTCACATTGTATCAACACTTATCTTCCTGTCCCCTCTCTTATTATCTTAGGGTTTGGCGACCCCATGATGATTTCTTTCTTGAATTTCAAAGATAAGATTCATAAACTGTAGATTGAGACATTAAGATTATCCCTTTCTACAAAGTTTTAGCAATTTCTAAACACTACCTCTTCCTATCAGTCTTTAGTTTTGTACCAACACCATCCAGATTACAGTCAGTTTAATCACATAAAATCCGAAATTAATCAAAATGAATATACAAGAAAGCCATTGGTTTTTTGACTTAGCAACTTATAAGGAAGAGAATTAATTTTATGGCTCCAATTTTTATGATCTTTATCCAAAGAATTTATCTTTACACAAAGAATTAACATATCAAGGAATTATTACAAGATATACGACTTTTTATGTTAGTGTATAATTATTTATAACACACGTAACCACCCTCAATCGATGATTATAGCTTGAGATGTTGAATTTGAATACTCAAGTCGAAACTCCAGAAAGAGAGTTGGAGTAGCCAATTAATACCTTCATAACTGGTTAATACCTTCAATAAGCTTCGTATGTTAGAAAAAGATACAATGTTTCTTAGTTAGTGTTCTTAACGCAATCTATGTTGATGACATATTAAAGAAGGAAAAAATAAAAGATTTGGAGCATGATGTGAACCCACTGAACGATTGAATGTGCCAGCATTAGACGAACGATCTGGATGGAGAATGAGAATTCGATATGTTTTTCATGCACGAGCCCTGTCCACGATCAACATTGATAGACAGATAATGCATTACCCTCACGCTCATTTTTCAAAATTCTCTTTAAATCGAAGCCAGTTCAAGGAGAATAGACATTACCAGAGCAATGACTACTAGCCACGAGATGCTCATTGGTAGATTATCTGTTAGCTCCTATTGAAGCTAACTGTTTTCTGGCCCAAGAAATAGCAAGTGGCTCATAAAAGTCAAGTAAAAAAATAGATGAAGTTAGAAGTTTAGATGATTACAGTGGAGGGGTTGTTTTTTTATGATAAGAAAAGAGAAAGTATTGCAATAAGTAAAATGAGATGTGTCGAAGACAGCTGATAATACAATTATTAAATTAAATCTAATTAATTATGGCCCATAGAAATAAAAGGGGATAAGGGGATAGGTATTTGACATGGAAGTGACTACCCTGCATATACAAAGAGATTAGAATTCTATGAATTAAGTATAGAAATATATATTTAAATCACTCAGAGAATCTTGTCGGGCTTGTTGAGATAAGTAAGAGCAGACACAATTGCATTCAGACTTGAACATTTTGGTATGCTTAATGATGATTTTAACAGATATTTTGTTTTAGGTTAGGACAAGTTTTGATTAGAATAGCTGAGCTGCTAAAAATTATTGAGGTAGGTCTGCACAATCGGAATGAATCTGCACTTTTAACTTTTAACCTAACAATATGCAAAAAGGTTTTTTTCTTTCTATTATTTGATAAATGATTCTGAACTCTTTAAGTAGAACATATATGTATATTTGTTTATGTTAAATTATCGGATGCATCATATTCTTTAGTATTTTTATAGTCTGAGAAGACAGTGACATTGATATTGGAGAAATTTTTGTCTTCTTTATCCTTTTGTAGACAATAATAAAGTATAGAATTGAATGGCAAGAATGAGTGATGGTGATTCTTATAATGATATATTTACATGAGTGCTGTGCTGTGACCATCTGCATTCATTTTATGGTTTAAGAGTTGAACTGTGCTTACCTTTAGCTCTTCACAAATCAATGAACAATGAAAATTTTTTATAGGAATTTGACAGCTTTAATAACTAAGGTCTGAAAGATTGGAAGCCTTTGGGGCCTAGCCTGTTTGACATCCAAGACAAGAGGATTCGAGGTCATACTGAGTTGGAGTACTAGATCATGCAAGCAACAAGTTCTAGCTGCCAATATGTTCCCTTTCAAACTGGAATTAAGGTGGAGTTTGATTGTAAATGTGCCACATGCCAACCAGCCACTGGAAAGTGGAATCACTTTGCTGGAGTACGACAAATGTGTGGATGAACATTTATTACGGCATGTGGTTGTTGATAGTTTTCACTTTCTTCATAGGTGTGGATCTGCATTAAAATAAACATACAAAAGCAAACATTAACATGCTATTGTTTGCTTTGCGCTTTGTTTATGTAAGTTTCTAAGTTGAAAAGACTTGGACTGTATTTCCAGAACCAAGCTGGCCCTGGCCTAGCCATTATAAAATTAAGTAATTAACCATGCAGGAAGACACCATTAAAAATGATCCGACCTGCCGGATTCGAACCAGCGACCTAAGGATTTCTCTGAGTGAACCCACTACAGTCCTCCGCTCTACCAACTGAGCTAAGGTCGGATTGTTGATGAGAAACGAAAGGCTTTCAATCATTTCTGTTGGTAGAATATAAATGAAAGTTAAATAATAATGTGGTATAATGTCATGTAAAAGCCAAAGTAGCAGGCACTGTGAATTTGCAGTAGTGGTATTACAATACTCCAGGAATAGTGAAACAGTGATTGACTTGCTAGCTTTGAGTGGTTTTTGGAAAGTTACTGCAAAGAAGGATGTTCCTGAGGAAATTATTTGTAAACCTGACGAAAATGATAAGTTCGCTGTTGGAATTTCCATGATGCTTGAAGGGCAATGAACAATGAACAGTGAACAGTCTGTTATGCGGCAGTAGCATGCAGAAACTAGCTAGTATGGAATAAACTTAACATCCAGGTCAGCATTGAAAGGCATATTACAAAACAATACAATGGATTTTCGGAAGAAAAACTGTGTTACTATATGTGATTTGGCTGATGAGAATATTAAGAACCTCTTCTTGGACTTCCCTTACTCTACTTAGGTTGTAGTTGGCAAAAACTCTTTGCAGAGATGATGCAGGGATGGGATAATGAGGTGGACTTGATTTTGCAGAATCATGGAGGCTTGCTTTTGCCCGCAATAATCTATACAGGATTTGGGGAGAAAGGAAAAATTGTAGTGTTTTCAATGAGGTGAATCTTGAATGAAGTTGGCTAGGTTATCACAAGGAGGATTCATTGTTAAAACGTGAATTGGAGCTTTCCGCTGATGATAGATGACAGGTTTGGAGCTTTCTTTGACAGATGGAAACTCGACATTCTGTTTGCTAACATTACAAGGAATGCTAGGTAGGCAGTCCCTTTTGATGGGATAACAGAGCGAGCCATCTGCTGCTTTAGCAGCCACAGGCTTTAGACTGTCTGAATGCCCTTTTTAACAGAGGGAAAATCCATTCGGCTCGAGAAACTTTGGGCCAGATTGTTCGTTCAAGGAAAGTTTAAGCCCAACACATAGGGGTGGAAAACTTGGAAAGCAGAGATCCAACCAAGAAAACTACCTCAATTGTTTGTGGGATATACTTTTTAATTTCTATACAAATTGTAGTTGCAGAAAGTCCATCATCCTAAAGATAAGGGTGTAATTAAAGAACTGTATATAGGGTAGGTAAGAAAACACCAAATAATGCACTACTGGCTAACTCAATGCCATCTGAGGAAGCAAAATGAGAAAAAAAGGTTATTTTTGTAGAAATAGTTAGGTAGATTTCCCATTATAACAAAAGTAATAGTGGATCAAACCCTGCATCCACTCATCCCAGACTAAAATATTTTCTGTAAACAAGTTGAAAAATAAAAAGGATTCGCTTGCACCAGCCGGGAATCGAACCCGGGTCTGTACCGTGGCAGGGTACTATTCTACCACTAGACCACTGGTGCTAGATGGGCACTGAGCTCAAAATATAAATACACCTGATGCAATTACTTGTAGAAGCGAATGATCCTGGTAAGCACTGGGAAAGTCATTTCATTCATAGCTGGTTTAACCAAAAGAAAAAAAGCCAGAATCATTTTAGAGCATCATTTCCTTTCGAAGGAATACAGATGTGGTGGGTGGCAGTTGGATAAGGACAACTTGATTTCGATGATACTGAGTTTTAACTTTGAAAGCACTACCTCTCCAAAATTCCAGAGTCAATAAGGAGCTGAGGAGGATCTCCCTGACCCAACTGGTATGCTGTCTACTTTCTTGGCATGGTAGGTTCTACAAAGACAGACAACGTACAAGCAGCAATATCATGGCTGACATCATGATCTTAAACTCATCCTTTAATCATCAAACTGTGGGTTTAACTTTTAACATACATATATATATGTACAATGTCATGCCTAGCTTTTACAAATTTAACAGAAAAAAAAAAATCTTCTATAAAGCCAACCTCAACTGACATGAAAGAATACAAAAGAATACTACTACAGGGCATGAAGAAAAGCCCCTCCCAACCTAATGATTTTGATGTTCTTTCATCTTGCGGTCCTTCCTGAGCATGCTTCATTATTGTCCAAATCTGCTATCCAAGGTGCACCATTCCAATATCAATACAAGCAAAAGTCCCTCTCATTTTAGAAATGAAGCAGGATTATCTACCATCCACCATGCTAATGGTCCAAGAGAGAGACATGGACGAGGAATGGGACTGTCGAATATCATCGAATGTGGGGTGTGATGAATAGCCAAAATTCTGTGAATAATTAGCCCACATATCCCTGGACTTCACCTTTTGCAGCAAATATGCTTCCATATCCTCAGTTTCTGAATCACAGGGCTCATTCTTTCCTTCCAAGACTTTCACTACTTGCCTCATGGTTGGCCTGGAATTTGGATTAGGATATGAGCACAGCAAGCCTAAATGCATCACCTTCTCCACCTCCTCCTCGTCAAATCCTCCACTGGCCCTCAGCCGTGCATCTACTGCAGCAAGTAATTCCCCTTGCACCATCAATTGCCATACCCAGTCCACCAAAGGTGGTTTCCCTTCCTCTATAGGCCTCCTGCCACACATGACCTCCAACATTAAGACCCCGAATCCGAATACATCAGTTTGTGTTGATGCTCGTCCACTCCTAACCACCTCGGGGGCCAAGTATCCCACGGTTCCAACCACACGCGTTGTGCTAGCCACTTGGCCATGACCATGCATCCGGGCTAATCCGAAATCCCCTAATCTTCCATTCATATCCTTATCAAGCAGCACATTGCTGGCCTTAATATCTCTGTGTAGGACTTTAGATTCCCATCCCTCATGTAAATATAACACAGCCGAAGCAACATCCTTCAAGATTCTAATTCTATCTTCACAACTCAACATCTTGCTCTCATCACAGTCATAATAAACCCTCTTGTCCAAACTTCCATTTTCCATATAATCATAGATCAACATGAAAGTCCCTTTTTCTTTCTTGCACCATCCTTTCAAACCCACCAAACTCCTGTGCTTTAGCCGACCAAGACTGGAAATCTCTGCCAAGAATTCTCTCATTCCATCATTTTCATGTGAAATGCGCTTTACAGCAATCTCTGTCCCTCCTGGTGAAACACCCTTATAGACCTTTCCATTCGCTCCAAATCCAATCACATATTCCTCCAAAAATCCCTTAGTTGCTGCATCAATTTCTTGAAATGTCATCTTATGTGGCCAATACTCAAATTCCCAGTCTTCCATTTCCGCTCTCTCCCTTGCTCTCCTTCTTTCCCTCTTAACAAGAAACAGAGCAAACAGAGCAATAAAAACAAGAACAAAAAAACTTCCCACTGTTACTCCTGCAATAAACGATTTATGCTTATAAAATGGAGTCTTCGGAATAGCAAACGATGGTAAACCGGTGGTGATCAAACTTTCACTTAATTGAAAATTTGAGTTACTAAAACTCCAAGCCAAAATCCTATGACTTTCAACCAATCTTCCAGTTGATGAAGTGAATCCAACATACATTTCATCCTCAAAAACATCAGATAAATTCAAAGAAACATTTAACAAAGGACGCTTGGGCCTTTTTATTCCTACCGGGGCCATAGTAACATTAATAATAGAATCTGCATAGTCAATCCAAACTTGGTAGTTCTTACCATTATTTAGCTTCAATTCCTCGAAGCCCTTCTCCTCGTCATCACTATCATTGCTTTTGCTGCTGCTCTTTATGTTGTCAGGCCAATAACCTGCCGTGTGGGAGATTATAGAGGTTAGGGAGTTACGGTCAATTCCTGCATGGTTGTCATCTATGTCATTGAATTCTTGGTTAGCAAAAACATCGAATTCTACACCAAAGACGTGATTGTTTGGATTGCCGTTGTTGGTGAGGTTGAAAAGGCCTAGATGTTGAGATGAGCTTGTCCCATTGATGCCAGTATTCGGTGTAAAGATAAAAACTAGGCCGTGTCCTGGAAGAATAGCCTTGTTCCTGGAAGGAGCCATGGAGAAGATAAAAGAAGTAGAAAAAGGAAGGACTTGAGAAGAATTTGGAGTCTTTGTTGGGATTTTTGATCTGTAAAGAGCTCGACCAACTACATAAGACGTCTCATTGGTGAGTGTAAGAATTCTGGAATTTATGCTGGCAATACCATAGAGGGAAAGATTAGTTGAATTGAAGCCATTGAAGACAAAATCAACAGACAAAACAGATTGAGAAAACAGGATTATGAGCAAAAGAAGAAACAAGAGAGGCTTGGGATGTTTATTCATTGTAGCAAAAGCAAACACCTGAAGAGGCTCTCTACCAGGGGAAAATCCAGGTTCGATAAGGTAAATGAAACAGAGATGGGAATAGGTGGTAGGGGAGAAGAATTATGAAAAAGGCATGTTAGCTCACATGTGAGGTTTTGAAAGTCCATAGTCAAAGCTTCCTTGATGTGATCAAGTTTTTAAACTTTACCCCTCAGATGATTAAGATATTGCAGAATTGGGTATCGGGTTTGAATATTCTAGGTGGAGTGCTGTACTCTGCTAGAAGACAAGTTGTTTGACATCTTATGCAAGCTGAAAACTCAAAAATGAATTAAATACATCCAAAGCGTTAGCAAAATCGAACGAAGCAAACCGTTTCTCACAAAAATTTGTTTCAATAATATCTAATATCTATTATGAAATACATTGTTATTCTTTTTCTTTCTTTGCTTTCACATTAGAATACAAACTCGGCCCGTTCAGCCGCCCTGGGTTTCTCTCTAAGGGGACAAAAAGGGTCCAGTGTGTGGTTTCCAGCTAATCAAGTATGGTATTAGATTGATGCCATTCATTGTTTGACGGCTAGGTTTACATATAGTAAGATGACCTTTTTCTTTTATACTAAGACAAAAAATCAATAAGATAATAGCAATGAGTAAAGTTACCAATAGTAGGTAGTTTACTTTCATTTAACTTAAATTTTTTGCGATGAAAGGGATTTATAGGGATGGTTTTAAATACACACATGTACATGGAATTGAAATGTCAATGACGTACCATAATTCTGAAAGCAACCCAACCTAAAGTTAAGCCTTTGGAATTGAATAGTCAAGGGAACGAAGGGTGATAATAATAGCAGCAGCGGCCTGAGGTTGATGAAATATCTGGGTTTGATATTGGGAACAAGTTGGTTTGACTCAAGAAATTTTCAATTGGCTTTTAATTTCAAGCAGGTGAAAAGGGTTTACATTTTTCACGTCGTGTCCTACTTGGTTTTTGTACGGATTCAACTCGCTGCCGTCACATAAAATGCCCAAAGAAATGAGGTACTTGACTGGTTTGATGCATTCATATTGGAGCAAAATCCTAAGCAAAATACGGGTTGATTTTTCCTACTCTCCAGATTAAGCACAGTAGTCGAAGGCTCGTGAAGTATATACAGTGGAGAGAGGAAAGAACATTCTCCTTAGCCGACTTGTAACTTCTTCCGAATAAACTACAAAAAGGGGGAAACTTCCTGGCAGGAAATCACTCATGTCTGGACCCATGTTTAAGCCTTTATTTTGTGAATAAAGGAAAAGGATGTTGCCATCATTAAGGTGCTAAATTTGGATTTCATCTACCACATGGCAAACCATAATTTGCCATGATTGAAGCATTCGATCTTTTAATAACCTTTGGGATGATATCACTGGTTATTGAACGAGTTATTTTGTGCTCCGCACACGCACACATACAAAATCCCTGTTCTTTGACATCTCTTCAGCTCTGCTCCAAAAAGGAGAAGAAGAAGATTATATTCTTTCACTCAATAACATGTTTTTATTGTGTACAACAAGCGTTTTTAATATTCTTTAATCTTTAGCCAAGTTTGAAGACACTTTTACCGTTAAAAGACTTGTTTTTTTTTCTTAACTTTTAGCTTTTACTAGATGGATAACTTGATCATAATATGCTTGATGCAACAATATGATAGTTAGAGAAGAAGTTCTACAGACAGGGGATGAAGACCCCACATTGATTTACAACATCTGAATACATTCCCATCAAAGTATCCTGGAAGTGCAAGTAATCTAGCTTTTCATAATCTCAAAGAAAGAAATACAATGAACCTACCCTTTCATGCTCTAATGGAAAGTGTTAGGCGTGTGCTGATGATGGTAATTAGTGTAAATTATGTACCAAATCAAACAGTTGACGGGACATAATTTAGACCAACATATTTAGCAGGTGCGAAATAATGAACTCTCTTTTGTGAAAGGCTTTCCAGCACGACTCTAAAATGTCTGCGTACCAAATCCTAGACGAAACCATTAGTCAATTTCATTAGCATTTTTCCTTGAATGCAAGCGTTCTTCCTTGCATGAAAATAATGTTATGGAAATCCCAGAGGCAGGCTAAAACAGAAAATCATCCATGCTTTTCAGCTCAGAAGAAAATCAGCTCCATGGCAAAGGCTGTCTGCTGTCATGCCCTGCCCTGAGATCTAATTTACTCAAAGAGACAACAGGCCAAACAATCTTGGTACAAACTCACTCATCAAATGAAACTATAACACAGACAATCAATCACTTAATCATCAATTTCAGCAGATACCAACTTTTTTCTGTTATACATTACATTTAATTCTACCCTGCAATGATTTGGTTTTGGCGTTTGGGAATGGAAGACCAACTCTACAACTCTACGGCTCAAAAGTCAAAATACCACCAAATTAAATTGACAGAAAAATGATCAGGTCATGGAGTTTATCGACAAATTAGCATAGCTATATTAACCAACCAGTCATCTGTTAAATAGAATAAATTCCATTATGCGCTTCAATAACAAAATAAAAATTGAATGCTAAGCTGGATAAATATCAAATCAAGTGACATCAACTGGGATACTCTCCAATTCAATATACTATTATAAATGAAATTATTTTATTACAAATTATATACTGTCAGCAGGTCAAATAAAGAATTTTAGAGGCGTACATATATTTAATAATTTAAAGAAATAAATAATAATTAGTCTCTTACAGATAAGAGACCAGCACTGGCAAATCTCATTGAATTCGCAGCAAAATGAAGAGAACAGGGGCTGTTAGTCAAATAGGCAAACTTTGATCCAATTTTTCTACATGCAAAGTCAAATCCATGAAGTTATAACTTCTTTGATTTTGCAGCTTTTACTTGATTTAACAGTATGAATAGCCAAAATTTCGAGAGTAACTAGTCCAAGAATCCATAGACTTCACCTTTTGCAGCAAATTTGCTTTCATATCCTCAGTTTCTGATTCAAAAGGCTCATTCTTTCCTTCCAAGACGTTCACTACTTGCCTCATGGTTGGCCTGGATTTAGGATCAGGATATGAGCACAGCAAGGCTAAATGCATCACCTTCTCCACCTCCTCCTCGTCAAATCCTCCTTTAGCCCTCAACCGTGAATCTACTGCAGCAAGTAATTCCCCCTGCACCATCAACTGCCATGCCCAGTCCACCAATGGTGGTTTCCCTTCCTCTATAGGCCTCCTGCCACACATGACCTCCAAGATTAAGACCCCGAATCCGAATACATCAGTTTGTGCCGACGCTCGTCCACTCTTAACCACCTCGGGGGCCATGTAACCCACGGTTCCAACCACACGCGTTGTGCTAGCCTCATGGCCATGACCATGCATTCGGGCTAATCCGAAATCCCCTAATCTCCCATTCATATCCTTATCAAGCAACACATTGCTGGCCTTAATATCCCTGTGTAGGACCTTGGATTCCCATCCCTCATGTAAGTATAGCACAGCCGATGCAACATCCTTCAAGATTCTAATTCTATGTTCACAACTCAACACCCTGCTCTCATCACAGTCATGATAAACCCTCTTGTCCAAACTTCCATTCTCCATATAATCATAGATCAACATGAATGTCCCTTTTTCTTTCTTGCACCAACCTTTCAAAACCACCAACCTCCTGTGCTTTAGCCGACCAAGACTCGAAATCTCTGCCAAGAATTCTCTCATTCCATCATTTTTATGTGAAATGCGCTTTACAGCAATCTCTGTCCCTCCTGGTAAAACACCCTTGTAGACCTTCCCATTTCCTCCAAATCCAATCACATTTTTCTCCGAAAATCCTTTAGTTGCTGCATCGATTTCTTGATATGTAATCTTATGTGGCCAATACTCAAATTCCCAGTCTTCCATTTCCGCTCTCTCCCTTGCTCTCCTTCTTTCCCTCTTAACCAAAAACAGAGCAAACAGAGCAATAAAAACAAGAATTAAAAAAATTCCCACTGTTACTCCTGCAATAAACGATTTATGCTTATAAAATGGAGTCTTCGGAATAGCAAACGACGGTAAACCGGTGGTGATCAAACTTTCACTTAATGCAAAATTTGAGTTACTAAAACTCCAAGCCAAAATTCTATGACTTTGAACCAATCTTCCAGTTGCTGAAGTGAATCCAACATACATTTCATCCTCAAAAACATCAGATAAATTCAAAGAAACATTTAACAAAGGACGCTTGGGCCTTTCTATTCCCACCGGAGCCATTGTAACATTAATAACAGAATCTGCATAATCAATCCAAACTTGGTAGTTCTTACCATTATTTAGCTTCAATTCCTTGAAGCCCTTATCCTCATCATCACTATCATTGCTGTTGCTGCTGCTCTTTATGTTGTCAGGCCAATAACCTGCCGTGTGGGAGCTTGTAGACGTGAGGGAGTTAAGGTCAATTCCCACATGGTTGTCATCTATGTCACCGAATTCTTGGTTAGCAAAAACATCGAATTCGACACCAAAGACATGATTGCTTTGATTGCCGTTGTTGGTGAGGTTGAAAAGGCCTAGATGTTGAGATGAGCTTGTCCCATTGATGCCAGTATTTGGTGTAAAGATAAAAACTAGGCCGTGTCCTGGAAGAATAGCCTTGTTCCTGGAAGGAGCCATGGAGAAGATAAAAGAAGTAGAAAAAGGAAGGACATGAGAAGAATTTGGAGTCTTTGTTGGGATTTTTGGTCTGTACAGAGCTCGACCAACTACAAAATCTGTCTCATTGGTGAGTGTAAGTATTCTAGAATCTATATCGGCAATACCATAGAGGGAAAGATTAGCTGAATTGAAGCCATTGAAGACAAAATCAACAGACAAAACAGATTGAGAAAACAGGATTACGAACAAAAGTAGAAACAAGGGATGCTTTGGATGTTTGTTCATTGCAGCAAAAGCAAAAACCTGAAGAGCGTTTCTGTCATGGGGAAAATCCAGGTTCGATAAGGTAAATGAAACAGGGAGGGGACTGGGAAGATAGGGGAGAGAAGTTATGAAAAAGTCATGTTAGCTGACATGTCAGGTTTGAAAGTCCACAGTCAAAACCTCCTTAATCTGTTCAAGTTTTATGGCTTTGCCGCTTAGATGATTACGATATTGCAGAACTGGGAATTGGGTTTGAAATTCTAAGGTGGATTGCTGTGCTATGCTTTTTGACAAGTTGTCTGACATCTTATCCAATTGCTGAAACCTCCAACATGAATTAAATTGACTATCGCAATTGTCAATTGGCTTTGATTTCAACAAGTAAAAAGGATTACGTTTTCACGTCGGCTACTAGTTGTCTTTGTACAAATTCAATGCGCTGCCATCGCATAAAATGCCCATAGAAATTAAGTACTTGACTGCTTTAATGCATTGCATGAATGAGACTCTCCACCTTTGAAAAAAATTGGAGCTGATTCCTAGACAAAGTAAGGGTTTGATTTTTTCCTACTCAGCCTTTATGATCTTCCAATCATCCGTCTCAAAGTTAATTAAATACACACATATGTAGTTTATCTCTTATTCCAAATTCAGTTATTTGCTTATTTAAACAATCCTGTATACCAGTTAGCTTCCTAGAACATATTAAAACTCAAAAAGAAAAGTTAAGGTTAGTACACGAAGGCTCATGAAGCACAGAATGGATAGATTCAAAGAAAAGGGATTCAGAACACTTTTCTACCAACTTGTAACTTCGAAGGGAATCTGTCATGGTCTGGGACCCATGTTGAACCTTTATTTTGTTAATAAAGAAAAAGGATGTTGGCATCATGAAGGTGCTATAATTGGAATTCATCCACCATATAACGATATTCTGCCATGATTGAAGCATTCAATATCAATCTTTTAATAACCTTTGGAATGAAATCCCTGTTCTTTGACATGTCTTGAGCTCTGCTTCAATAGAAGAAGAAGGTTATATTATTTCACTCAATAACATGTTCTTTAATCTTTAGCCAATTTTGAACACATTATTTATCGTTCAAAGCCAAGTAGTTTAATTTTCTGGCTTTTACTCGGTATTATGCTTGATGCTAGTACTATGATACTGACAGAAGAAGTTCTTCTGGCAGAGGATGAAGACCCCACGTGGATTTGGAACATCTGAATATAGTTCCATCAAAGTATCCTGGAAGTGCTAGTAATCTAGCTTTTCATAATCTGAAGGAAGTACATGCAATGAATCTACATTTTCATGCTCTAATAAAAAGTACAAGGCATACAAATTATGTACCAAATCAAACAGATGAATGGGCATTATTTGGACCATCATATTTAGCAGGCAGAATAATGAACCATGCTTTCTGAAAGGCTTTCCACAACAACTCTTAAATGTCTGCGTATGCTTGGTCATAAATATCTTTGATGCAAAAAAACAAATCCTTACAAAATTCTAGACGAAACCATTAGTCAATTTCGTTAGCCCTTTCCCTTGAATGTTTCAAGTTTTTCGGATGCAAGTGTCCTTCCCACAGGCAGGCAAAAACAGAAAACATTCCATGCTTTCGGCTAAGAACAATCAGCTCCTTGGCAAAGGCTGTCTGCTGTCATGCCCTGCCCAGAGATCTGATTTGCTCAACGAGACAGCAGGCCAAACAATCTTGATACAAACTCAATCATCAAATGAAACTATAACGTAGACAATCAACCAGCCAATCATCAATTTCAGCATATACCAGCATTTTTCTGTTATACATTACATACAATTTGATACAAAATGTGGAAAAGTGAAAGTTATATTCTCTGGACAATGAAAAAGAAAGTGACCATATTTCTTCAGTTCTTCCCCATAATACTTATTTCTAGTCTGTAGTAATTTGGTTTTGGCGTTGGTAATGGGAGACCAACTCTACAGCTCAAAAGTCAAAATACCACCAAATTAAATTGACAGAAAAATGATCAGGTGATGGAGTTTATTGACCAAAATAGATCTCATTCAATTCTCGGCACAATGAAGGGTACAGGGGCGGTTAGTCATAATGGCGAACTTTGATCTTATTTTTCTATATGCAAAGTCAAATTCATGAAGAGATAACATCTTCGATTTTTGGCAGCATTAAATGCAATTTCTTCCTTGGAAGATAGCTTGCTATGGAGCGAAATGCAAAAGGAAAATCAAAGAACTAAAACAGTCCTTAGCAAAATGTTGAAATGCAAGAAGGATATAGCAGAGGATAGTAGCAACTAACTCCCCGTACAGATCCCGGCATTTATTCCTTAAAAATCTATATGCAGGAAAAGATAAATTTGCATGGCAATTTTGGACTAGTTATTAGAAAGAAATAGCAGAAGATAAGAACAATCAAATTACTTCATTTGTTGACCATTTCTCAAGGATGAAAGTAGAAGAAAAACGTTTCATCAGTTTGGACATTGAACTGATGGCTACCAAATTATCATTCACCTCAATTCAAAAAAGATCAAACAAGAAAAAGAACATAATCAGTATAATGATTGAAGAAAAGTGGGACTTGTTTAACATGATGTGTTTCCTACATGGAATTTAGTTCTTGGATATTCTCTACTTTCACCATTAGGAGACAGATAAAAACAACTCTGCTTTGCCAATATGATATTGAAGAATGAACAGAACCCAGTTCAATATGATTCTTAAGATGTCAAATAACCATTAACCAATGCATAAATATTATAAACACAGCAACTGGGATTAGAAAGTAGGTGCAGAACGGGAGTCGATGCTGTTCTGCATGAAAGTCATTAAATTTCCATCAGGGCCGAAACTCTTAACATGAGAATTTCAACAACGGCCCATATCTACAGTCATTCTTAGCCCATGTCCAGTGCTTAAGATTGCCAACTCCTTCTGATATTGTCGAAATTTGTTCTAATTAACAACATGGTCTCGTTCATTGAGTCTTCACTTGCACTCAAACGCAGGTTTTCACAAATCTGTTAAGCTACAGTTCCAGTCTTCAAGGCCCAAGCAAATTTCATTCTGTCCAGGGAACTCCAAACATTTCACCAAGGAACAGCAGAATGCGAAATTAAAACTTGACATGACATTGGGGTTGGGGAGGTTGAAATGAATATCAGAATATTGATTAACCTCCTAAACAAAAATGCAATGACAAGACTTCGGAAAATTTCTTACCAACCAATATCCACCATAGAATTTAAAACAGCAGTGGTCTTCATTTTCATGAAATTAATAACAAATCAACCAGAATTTTATAAATTCTTTTGGCGTTTTCGAGCTTCAATGCAAGACTGAAAGGACTGCCATGAACAAGAAAATTGACCTTTCCAAAAGGAAAAAAATATATGCTCAAATTATGTATGAATGCGAGATGGATTAGATGTGAACATGTAAGACTTCTTAGGGTAAATAAAGTTGCAGTGGGCACTTTAAACAATAGATTGTTGCTTTCCAGATCAAATATCATCATTGCCTGTCTCTCATAAAGTTCATTACCAGTGGAATTAGTCATGGTTTGGTTGCTCCCTCTGAGAAAAACTATGGGAAAATAGAAGAGTTATCCCCCGGGTTTGAATTTTACAGTTAAAATTAAAAGAAAAATGCCAAGATAAGGCCATGTTTATAGAACTGATTATGAGTATCTTCTTCCCCATTTCTTGTTCCTTCTAAATTTTATTAGGATTGCCTACACTTAAAGATGTAATTGATTAATTTCTTTTTAATATTATTGCCTGTGTTCTAAGTCCGATGCAAAGGGCGCGGCTGGAATGCAGTAAATCATCCCATCGCTACCTCAACGGAGTACTACAAAAGCATTATACATCACTTCATTATTTTCTTAACCTAAACAATTAAAGAATATATTAATACATATTTTATTCTATCATTAATTTTCAATTTCATCATATCTTGTTACCATCCGAATAAAACTGTGTCTGCTGTGCTGCATGCCCCATACTCAGATTAATGCCATGCCTCTTTGCTCAGATTAATGCTCAGCAATTGGGCATGCAGTTTGACACCTTGGGTGTTTGATTGCAATCAATGACTCTTTCTCCTACTTCTCTCCTATACTTGCCAGTTCTCTTTCCATTCAGCATCATGTTTTTCAACTCAATTTCCTTCATTCAGCAATGAAAGAAACAGAAAATTCATCATTGGAAATATAAAATGATGGGAATATATCATGTTTTTCAACCATGGGGAGGGAGCTGATATCTGACAGAGATGGAGAATTCAATCCCATTTAAAACCCATAACTTAATCAAAATTTATTTCTGACATTGCAAATATCCCTTGGAAAACTAGACCTGCCCATTTGTTTCAAATGGTAGTGGGATGCCAGGCTTCCCCATCAAAAGATTGGTCTTTCTTTATTGCCTTGGAAATTAAGACTTTGACATCCTGAATTGTAAGTACTTGATTGAAGATTCAGCAGCTCACTTTACACATGGGAGAAAATACTTTACTATTATTCCTAATTATGACCAGTTTTAGACCGCTTTGATTCAACTTAAACTCTAATAGAAGCAATATCAGAGTCATATCAACATTTAAAAAACATTTTTAGAGGTCATGGTTTTCCAGATTCCATGTATTATTTCCACAATTAACAAGCACAAGTTAATATTAAATATTAATTAATTAAGGATGTAATAAAATAGAAATATCAGAAATAAACATTTCACTCCAAACATGATTGAAGCATAAGATATTGATTTTTTTTTGGTTTAAAATAGATTTATGTTTAAAGTAAATTTATAACAAGGCTTGAACCATGCATGTGTCCTCCCCCATTTTTCAGTATTTGAAGTAGAAAACATGACCATCCATCTAGCACAAAAAAAAAAAATTATTTGTATAATGTCTAAGAAAGCCAAATTATCCACAAAATTGGCTTTCAAGGTTAATTAGGAATTTTTTAAAAAATAAATGTTACGTAACAATTCAGTTTAATTATCATTAATTTAATGACTTTTCGAATCTAAATCATATAATGCTCATTTAGACATTTATATAAATTTTTAACAATTACAGTCATGCTTAATAATACCAAACTTTAACAATACCCTTTTTTGCAATAAAAAGAGAGAAAAATTACTTTAAGTAAAACTTTATTTAAGTCCTCCACTGTGTAAAATGGGTGAACTGTCAAACCTGCTAATGTCAGATTAATTCAAAATTAGTCAACAAAAGTTGCCTAAAAATGTTATTAATTCACCCTTCAAACCCAAGTCTGGGATGAAGGTCTGGCCAGCAATTATATTAAAAACCTGGTGCCGGTGATAAAGCATATTCAAAGATGTTTTCACAGACCCAAAATTAAAGTAATTATTCCAAAATATGAAGGCAACTTGCCTCATTGATGTTAATAGAAAATAATTAGCCATTGAAATTAAGGCCCTCCCTCCCATTCCTTTTCATTGTATTCATGGATGATCCCCTTTGAAAACCATGGCTGACTGAAAGCAATGGTTAAAAAATTTTTATTACATGTGAAAACAAAGCTGAAACAGTGACAGTAAGAAAAACAAGGAAAGAGAGAGACAGTTTTAATTTCCCAACAAGAGCAGAAACGTCAAGCTTGATGTGTTCAGTCTGTTTACCAAATAAAACATTTGCTTGATCGGCGTACTGTTGTCTTATGTTTTAATCCAACCTGCAAAAACATTTTTCATTGGAAATTAGTTTGACAAATGTCTTGCTTGGAAATACGGTTAGGCTTTATTTTATTACTGAAAAAGCCAAAATGTTAAACCATCACCGTCCGATTGTTTGACATCATGGAGCACATGGAGCAGATTGACCTATCAGGATTTAATTATATGTCACATTCACGTCATCAATTGGTCATATTATAAATATTACTATGAATTTTCCCCATTTCCGCAATATCCACTCCCATACAAAAGCTTGTAATAAGAGAGATAAAAATTATATTTTTAACTCGAAAATTGTGATCTGAGATTTGATCAAAGAAAACCCCACTTCCCTTGATTTCATAAAACCCTTATCAACCAATCAAAAACTGAAAAACCCAGGTTCGCTTTTCTTCATTTATTTTTTTGAAAACTTTTTGATTATTGAACTGCATTTTACTTCAATTTGGGTGGCCCCCAAGAGTCGTGTGAGGGGCTTGTTTTTGTTGAAGTGGGATTTTGTTTTTTGTTGAGTTGTTTTTTGAGTGATGAAGTTATAGGATTTAATCTTTTTTGTTGGGTTGATCATTTCATAGAGTTAAAGAAAGTTTGATGAGAGAAGTGAGATTGGGGTTGCTAATAAAGAGGAGGCAATGACTGGAGGGTCATTGGGGATTCGTTCTGGGAGTTATGGGTCTTTGGACAAACAGCTGCAAAACGGTGTTTTGCCAATTCAAGCGCCTTCAGCAACAAGAACTAAGCCTTCTAAAATGTTTAAGGAAAAGGAGACATTGGTTCATTGGATCTGTAAGTTTGCTGGCCGCAAAAAGGTTGGAATGCTGCTCCTTTGTGCAATCTCCGCTGCCGTCTTTGTTTGGGTCTTATATGTTGGCAAAGGTTGGTTTTTTCTTTATTTCTCTTCATTATTGGATCGGTCATAGTGAATTTTAGGAATGAAGTGATAGTGAATTAGTGATTCTTAGGCAGGTTGTTCTGATATTTTTGATGAAAGAAGTGGGGTGGGGAAAAACTATGTTTATTCTGTGCAGTTACGTTGGTTAGAGCTTAGTCATAAATTTATCGTCTTTAGTGTTTAGGTTTTGGTTAGAGCGTTTGAATTAAGAAATTGATATCTAGAGTTTTGCTCAAAGGATTCTTTTGAGTAAAGAACATAGTGCCGGCCCACTTTCTGGAGCAGAATAATATTAATGATTCAACTCAATTGAATTGCTTTTCCTTGTTGTCAACCTTGGAATATAGTTTTAAATTTTCATTTGGTTCGCTGTTTCTTATGGGTTTTATTAGTTTTGATCATGGTTAGATTCAAGCTCAAGGATAGTATGGTTTGCTCCCTCTTTATCCGCTCCTTGTTTTGCTTTTGGATGATATGTCTTTAGCTCGAGCAGGTTACTTGTTATTCTTGTTTTGGACATCTAGCTGCCAACTGGTTTTACTTGTGTGATGAAATGATATGAAAATTTGCATATATTTTGGCTTGTTTACAGGTGAAGATCAGGAAAGTGACAATGTCCCTAAGGTAAATGATAGCTTGCCTCTAAATAATTCTGGATCTCCCCTGATAAATGAAGTGCAAAGTGTCAGAATAGACAATTGGACATCTTTACCAGTCATTGTGGAAGGAACTGAAGTTAGGGTAATGCCCCCTCCTCCTCCTTCATATTTTCTGGGCTACACTCTTCCTCCAGGGCATCCATGCGCTACTTTCAGTTTACCCCCTCCACCAGCAGACAAAAAAAGAACAGGGCCACGTCGTAAGTTTTCTTTTCGTTTATAATTTTTTTCTCAATTTTTTTAATTTAGTATTTTGACATTACTAGTTGAGGTTTTCCTCAAAATATAGTTTTTGAGTTTTCTTGATTGTTTATGATACAGCTTGTCCTGTATGTTACCTTCCTGTGGAGGATGCTATTGCCTTGATGCCAAAAGTCCCATCATTTTCTCCAGTCGTTAAGAATTTAACATATATTTATGAGGAAAACTTAAATAAAGAGACAGAATTTGGAGGTTCAGACTTTGGTGGGTATCCTACTTTAAAGCAGCGTGATGATTCATATGACATAAGAGAGTCGATGAATGTGCACTGTGGGTATGGTTGACCTCTTCTCTTTTGGGGTTAAAATTTTAAAATTGAACATGATTTGGTATTCTTAATCTTTTAAATCATATTTGCTAGTTTGTCAATTCTGATTGATGTGCGTTGTGCATTTGCTAGATTTGTCAAAGGAAGCAAACCTGGCCATGGGACAGGATTTGACATTGATGACAATGATCTTCTTGAGATGGAGAAATGTCATGGAGTGGTTGTTGCATCAGCAATATTTGGTACCAGACTGTACTATATTTATTTTATTGTTCCATTCCTGTGTTGGACCCAATGAATTTTTATTGAATAATCCAATTTTTTTCAGGAGCTTTTGATATCATACAACAGCCAAAGAATATTAGCGAATATTCCAAGCAAACTATCTGCTTCTACATGTTTGCCGATGAAGAAACAGAAGCTGACTTGCAAGCTAATCGTGGTCTGGGTGAGAGTAAGAAGATTGGAGTATGGAGAATAGTTGTTGTGCGTAATCTTCCTTACACCGATGGAAGGCGCAATGGAAAGGTAAGTGTTTAAAATGTGGATGTTATGTCCTTTGAGTATAGATCAGAGTAGGGAATCCTGAGTTTAGTAGATAGTGACGATGAAATGGTCCACATTACTTGATTCATTCTGTGAGAATGGGGACCAATAAGTTTTATTTGGTTTTGGCATAACCTTACAGAAAAGAAACTGAGATAAGGCATCAACTAGATCCCGCAATATCCTTCTATATGTTAATATGCATAATAAAAGAAGCTTTATGCCTTTTGACATGTTATGCCTGTAACAGATCCCCAAGCTTCTACCACATAGGCTATTTCCCAATGCACGTTTTTCTTTGTGGATTGATGGGAAACTTGAGCTTGTTGCTGATCCATATCAAATTCTTGAGAGGTACTTTGGAATTCTGTTTACTTTCTAAATTTTACGAGATTCTTAAGTCTTATGTGTTGAGGTTGAGTCTAAAATCACATTGTAACTACTCTCATGAATTATCTGATGTCGAAAGTTTTGGCCCCTGTTTGTTAGTTTTTTTTCCAACTTAGGAATTACCTTTTTTATGTGTATTTTGCTTTAGTTGGTTTTAGAGCCAATGTTTGTTTATTCTAACTCTTTCAAGTCCTGCTTCAGGTTCTTGTGGAGAAAAAATGCAACTTTTGCAATTTCTAGGCATTATAAACGCTTTGATGTGTTTGATGAAGCTGAGGCAAATAAAGCTGCTGGCAAATATGATAATGCCTCCATTGACTTTCAGGTTGACTTTTACAAAAAGGAGGGTTTGACCCCATATTCTGAGGCTAAACTTCCTATCACAAGTGGTAGGGTGCAAGATGCTTGCTCTTGTTTTATTTTGTTTGGTTATGCTTCTTTCAGCTTAATGAATTTTGCTTTAATGGCTGGCTCTGCAGATGTTCCTGAAGGATGTGTAATAATAAGGGAGCATGTTCCTATTAGCAACCTCTTTACTTGTCTTTGGTTCAATGACGTTGACCGTTTTACTTCTAGAGATCAAATTAGTTTTTCAACAGTGAGGGATAAGATTGCGGCAAAGACAAATTGGAGTGTGAATATGTTCTTGGACTGTGAAAGGCGTAACTTTGTTGTTCAGGTATTAATTTTTCTGTTTTCATTTTATGTTCTGCATTCTGAATTATGCTTAAGTAATATACTACTGGAAATTTAACAAATGGACTCCCTTTGCAACTAATAATAAAATGTTCCAGTTTAGTTTCAAAATTTCAACAATGGAACTAAGTTTTTACGTAGGGATTTTCTGAAATTGCATATGTATATACAGGAGCATTTAACTGTCACTTGAACCTAATTCTATTTATTTGTTTCTATTTCTTTGATGCATAAAGCATAATTACTGCTGTAAATTGGCCTTTTATGACAATGGCAGCCTCTCTATTTATAGCAGCTACTATCTTTCCATGATGATAAAACTATAGAATCCTCATTGAATCTCCAGTATTTTGGGTGCTTGTTTTCTTAATTGAGATATGAAATCTTTTCGTTAAAAAATTTAAAATACTTGAACCTCCAAATTTCTCGCTTTTGTTGTGCCTCACAATTGGTAAACTGTGTTTCAAACACGCTTCCATTATATTACTTGATGACTGATTCTTTCTTTCTGCGGATGCTGTGGAAAGTTGGTACCACTTGCATCACTTCCATTGTAGCCATGGTTGAATTTGCATGTAGGATTTGATAGAACCTGCAATCTAACCATCAAATGTAAATCTTCAATTCACTTGAGCAACCTACTTCGGTTTGATTTCTTGACTTGATCCCCCAACTCCCCCCTCTCCCTGATGTACTTCTCTTTCACCTGTTTGTTACTTGCAGAAACACCATAAGGAAGTTTTAGCACATTTGGCTCAGATGTCTCCTCCTACAATTTACCCTCCACCGTCACCACTATCTTTGGCCAATGATCCACCTAGACTATTTTCCCTTGAAACTTCAGGTGAAAGTATTGTCAGTACTCCACTCAGAAAGGTCTCACCAAGACGTGGGAGAGATAAGAGGTCAGGTTCTAGACGTCACCGCAAAGTTGTCAGGGGAACCGATTCAAGTTAAAAGTTTTGTTGAGGCAAATTACCATTTTTTTTCCTCCCCACTTCCAGAAACATTCATCGCGGGGCTGGAAGATCATGCAAGAGTGTTATAGTTCTGTTCCACAAAAACTACAGTCTCTCCATTTTTCCCCATCTTTTTTAACTTTGGCAATTGTCTATTTTCATTCATTTTTTGTTGTATATAGAATATAGTCCCAAATAATTATTAAAATATATATGGGGTACCACCAAATTCCTCCCGTGGTAACCCATTTTGTTGTTTCAATATGATTAGCAGCATTGTATTGGGACTCAAAATTATTTAATAGCCATCTCTATGTTCTCTCTTCATTGAAAGTCAATAAAATACAATGAAATTCACCTTAGCATTCTTCTTCCCTTGTTCTTTCTTGGGCTCTGTTTTCACTTTGCTTTATGCCCCCTGCCATGATCTCCCATTTCCCATTGAATCATTACTCTTCCAGACTTCCAACCACTTCGAAGCAGGTAAAAGTCAGCATCAAACAGATCCCTTGAAGGCAAGGATTGTCGACAATTGATTCATGAAGCTAGTGCTGAAATTAAACAAGAAAGAAATCAAAGCAAAATGAAGTTTGATTAAGATCTCTCCTGTCAAAATCTCTTGCTTTTATCTGTCAAACTTAAGCAATCTGTCAAGGATGAACCGCAAACATCCACGATTATGATTTATGACGTTCACAATTAGCACAACAAGGCTTGGCAATGAACAATGGCAAATTCGTATTTAAAAGGAATTTCTACTCAGCGGGGTAAGGGGATATCTAATAGAAATTTGACAAAGCTCTTTGTGAAGTCCAGTGGATGTTCTTGTCGGCACAACTTAGAATCTTCCACGTGTCCTGAAAAAGGACAGGCGGATTATTTCATGTCTCAAGGAGGGTCCCACCAGATCCTTATCTTCGGTAAAATCTCAGCAAGGCAGAATCTTCAAACGCAAAATCCGTAAATCACCATAAAACGTACGAACCCTTTTCTTTTTCAGCATCCTCCTCTTCGTTTCTGATTCCTGAAAATGAGCTTAGGGTTAGGGTTTAATTCCACTGCGACTATGGCTATTTTAACAAACCCTTAGCAACCGTTCGATCAAATTTTAAAAAATAAAAAAGAAAAAACAAAAGCCACAGAAAATGTCATCGACATCATCGTCGTCACCGTCACCGTCATCAGCAGCCTTCATGGTGATTTGTCTCCTCCACTCGGTGATCGCCTTAACGAGCGGCGCGCTCATGATGTTCCACATGAAGGAAATCTACACCTTCACGCACGGGATCGAGACCGCCACGAAACTCCTTGGCTCGACCCCACATGATCAGCTCTTGATCCGGACCTCCGATTCATTCTCGGGTTTGCTCTTATTCGCAATCGGGTTTTTGTTGTTTATGGTCTCTTTTGTCAAAGACAAAGAGTTTCAGTCTTTCTTTGCCAAAGGTTGCACCGTTTTGCATGTTTTCATGGCGATGTGGAGGTTCTGGTTCGAGAGGAGAGTTGAGGATTTGGCTTGGGATTGGCTTAGACAGACAGTTGGCGATATTCTATTGGCTCTCTCTTGGGTATTCTTTTTGGTTTACTCTTGGAGAGAAAAGTATGATTAGATTTAATTTTTCTGGTTAAATTTACATGTTTATTTTTGCTTCCTCTTTCTTAAATAGCAGGTGATTTTTGATTTTGTAACTTGGAGATGTATATTTTGTGAAGTTCAGTAATTTGGGTCCTTTTCAAATGTGGTGTAAGATTAATGGGTGTGAGTCAGAATTCGAGAAAAAAAAATTTCCCCTTTGTGTTTTATTTACACTTGAAATGGTACATATGCTGATTTTAAAATTTCTTTCTTGGTATTTTTTGGGATAATTGGCAACCTATTGGCTACAGTGTGAAATGGAAGTTCAAGCGAAGTCCATTTGTTGTTGTGGTATGAATTTAGTGCAATTGGAGGGTGCTTTTTGTTCTTGTTTTCTCTTTGGGAAGCTGAGATCCTGTGCTCCTTTTATTTAGTTGCTGAGGAAGAATACTAGTGAAAGAGGTGGAGTGCAGAGGAGGTATACTATGTCTTTCTGTTGGGTGCATAGATTGGTTGCAAATGATTTGGGACATGATATCTAAGGAGTTGTTTCCTTTGTTTACTATTACCCATTTAGGAACCAGATCGAATGTAAAAACTAGTAAGTTGTAGTCGTTATGCATAGATGCGATTGATAGTACAAAAACAAACCATAGCTCACTTTTAGTATATACTTGAGGATATACAAGTGCTTGATCTGTATGTGGATATATAAGCTGAAAGCAGCATGAGGTTTAGGAAATTGCCAAGTTGGAGGTCTGTCTTGGTAGTTAGAATAGAAGTGGCAGGAAGCATGTCATGGTACTGAATTTTGAGTTGCGGAGTTCAGTTGAAACCAGGGTCTGATAATTCCTAACATCTTATTCCCATGCTATCTTTTTGTCCTTGATCTATATTATCATAAAAAATAGAATAAATACCTTTAGTTTGATCTGGATAGGAGTTTGAATTCTTTTATTTAAAGTGTATAAGATGTTTGTTGTTTTCGACCACCTGTTGGTTTGATAACTTTATGTAAGATAAAAATTCTCTCATAAATGATGCACATGTTCAGACATAATTGCAAGCTACTCAAATTATATGTACATGTTTTGTGTAAATGACATGATTGTTACTGCTATTATTCTTGCTCTAGTTACATTGATTATTTATTCATCTTCTATTCCAGTTTGGGCTTCCATATGCTAGTTAATCTCAATTCTACTGAGACTTGCTTTGATCATGTAGTACTGTAAATGATGTTCTCCTCCATTAATGCTGCCTTGAAGGTTGTTTCTACTCGGTTCTCTATGCTAACATCTTTAGTATCGTTTTCCCTCTGTTTATATGAGTTCTTCTTGGTTCAAGGTTGATTGAAAGCAACTAAAGTAGGTAAGGATTGCTGAATACTCTGTTGTTTATGACAATGAATATATATCCTTTTGGCTGTGCTTGGTGAAGATCTTGAATTCATTCAAGAAAGGACCATGCTGATTATCCACTCGTCCCTGGCATTGCCTATCATTAGCTAAAATTGCATGCATAGGATCACGGATTGCATCTGAGGCCCGTGAGAAGCTCAAGGTGCTAAGTTGGGCCTTATGCAAGCCCAAGAAAGTTGTTAAGTGGAAGGCCAGGGCCAGCATCCTCTGGAGACTGAAGCAGAAAAGTCTAGACCATTTATCCGTGACTAGAGCTGTCAATATGGGTTGATCCGGTTCAATCCAACTCAAAGATTTTGTGGGTTAAGAAAATATGAATCGAGTTGGATCAATTATTTTTTATATGTACCATCAAAATCTCAATCAAATTCATCCCTTGCTAGTTCATGGTTGGGTGGGATCAGTTTATTTTTTATTTTTTTTAAAAAATTATTTTTATAATTTTATAATAAAATTATTTATAATTTAATTTATAAATTAAAGTTATTAATTTGAAAAGTAAAAATTAAATATATTAAAATATATAAAATAAATAATATTATTAATAATTAAATTATTAGTTTTATATAATTAAATATATAAAATTATTTATTTTTTGATTTACAGGACTAGCTCGTTTCAGCTCATCTCAACCCATTGATTTGATGGGTTGATCTATTTAGGTCTGATTTAAATATGAATGCAAATTTTTAACTTCAACTCATCTCATTTTAATAAAAAATAATTGATCAAATGGGTCAGGTCTATTTTGACAGTTATTCCCGTGACTTTGGACGGCCAGTTAGGAAAAAGGGTACTTTGGAGTTGGGCTGTAGCTTGTATATCTGCCTCCTTCCAACAGGAGCCTAACGGCCCTTACACAATCTACATGGATTCTAAATCTCCGTCCAACAAAAGCCTAACCAATCTCAATTAAGGGAATTATATTACACATGCAAGAAGTGCTAAATCTTCAAGGCTGATGTGATGATGCTGATAGAGATCCAGTGAACAGTTTGATTAATCAATGCAGACAAGTCAAAAACCCACTTTACATAAAATTGTGGATGACATTTCTCTTTAGGCCAAATGCGTCGGTAAGGTTCAGAGGCCGGATGTAAGTTCAGGCTTTATCTGATGTTTTTCTGGCATAACGGCCTTCTCAGTTTTAGGATCAGATGATTTATATTGTGAGACTTAAATCCACAATGAAAAAAAAAATAAACTGATAAAAGACAGTAGAAGTCATGACAATGCTTCTGCAAAGGAATATGGAAGTGTTATTAACTGGCAGTTGAAAAATCTGATTGACTGATACAAATCAATTACCAGCCTGACCATACAGTAAACACCTATATATTATATACGAGCACTGATGTACACACAACTCTAATGCTAAGCTACCCTTAAGCTTTAGCTTGTATTGGTTGGCTCCAAACTAATTGTACTAGAATTTTTCGACTGCTGTACAAAAAGTTCTCAAGATTCAGGATGAATGCTGATTCTCATGGATTTCCCATTCATATCGTTACGCTGTTAGGCACTCCTCTGCAAGTGACTCCGGGTTTTGAGGATGGCACGAGTAGCTCATAAGGAGAAACCCCAGCCCCACATCGATTTCTAAGCTTTGGATCGGCGTTTCTCTTTGCTATCTCTTTCTCTACCATTCTCATATCCATTGAAAATCTGTAGAATGCCTCAATAATCTCTGGGTCCCCTGTCCACGTTGAAAGGTCTCTCGTATCTCCTAAATACTCTTCATCCGGTGAATGTGTGGACAGAATATCAAGCACAGACATCAGAAATGTCATTTCTCGTAAACTTGGCAATGATGATACGAAGTACCCCTCCGGATCCGCAAGGAAAGTTGCGTACTCCGGATCATGCTCATTTGGCACTAGCCGCCGCATATATGATGGACGTACAGGGACATATCCGCCATAATGATACTGTCCGAAATTCAGAGCGGCATGTTCGGCTGATGCAATCCAGATAATGGTAGTGAGAATGGAGACGAGATCCTCTGGAGTCGAAAGCCTGGGCCACCAGCTTTCATGGCGGATGTCGGCATGGCCTACATTGATAAATTCATAGTACCAGGCGTTGAGTTCTGGATCAGATTGAATATGGCCTGCGCTTGGGTAGTAATACGTTACAAAGTCCCTGACCAGTTTCTCAATGGCGGCCCATATAAGCAACCCATCATTGGCGTATGGGTAGTCTTCGATCAGTAATTTTAGGCCATGCGGCTCAGTTGGGTCTGGTTCTGCAATTCCTCTGCCCAGAAAGAAAATGATATTCAAGTTACATTTGTTTGAGAGTAACAGCGTACTTCTAATTACGTCGGACATATATGATTCGCGTATCTAATTATACATAAGAGTACCTTCGAATGAGGTCTGCGGGGAGGGTTTCCATGTCAAAGCGCCAATTTTTGTAAGCAAAAGAAGTAATCTCCATTGAGACTTCTTTAGTGGAGAAGAGGGACTCAATAATTCCTCCCGCACTAATGAGAAGCTCACGAGCGCGTGCATTTATGTCCATTGTGTATCGCATGTGAGGACGAAGAAGCTTGTGAATTGGATGCATTACACTTAAATGGCGATGTGCTGCTATAATAAATGGTTCAATGCATGCATGAGTCCGCAACCTGTACAAAGTCATGACAATCAACTCCTTTATTATAATCGAATTCTGTTCAATATAATGAAGCTAAATCAAAACTTAATCGAAATTATAATCGTTGCCATTGCATGCATACCAATGCTGAATTAGTTCATGAGCTCCAGAGTCGTTTGAGCAGACATGGGCTTTAGCTAGTTGCCATTGCCAGCAGGTGGTGGCATCAACCGGAGGGGTGATAACCTGCTTCGAAGGAATATAAGGGTTCATTGGTGGGAGACTGAGCTCAATAGCAATTGGCTTCAGAGTTCCCATTTGGGTCAAGAACAAAATTGTCCTAGTTGCATAGGCTTTTCGATCAGGGTGAGCATTGATGCTGTTGAGAAATGGAAGGTAAGTATCGTGATAGTCCAGTATGAACAGCTTATTCTTTTCCATTGCCTGTAAAAGAAATTCAAACATAAAACCATAAGTATAAGATCCCTGAATTAAAGACTAAGTAAATGCTGTAGGGAAATTATATAACATGTTTAAGAATATTGCTTCTTTTAATTAATACCCTTCTCTTATTATATGAGGAAAGATTTTCATTAAGATATTCTGCGAAATCAAAGTGACATGGTCACATGCAATGGATGATATTGTTCAAATGACAGTGGTCCAAGTTCACTTAATGCAAAAAGGAGCCGCATGTTCTTCTTTTCTAATCTAATTAACTTGGCAGAAAAACAAGACACCAGTACTTCATTGTATAGACAATTGTAGGGGGAGACAAATATATGAGAAAATTGTGAGAAATGACTTTTCTTGATAAAGATATTTTAAAAATAACTATCAAAATAAATTTAATTATTTTTAATCATATTTAACTATGACTTGATAAAAAAATTTTTTAAACTATTTCAAATAAATTAAACAATTCGTCACAATTTCTCTCCATTTGTGCTTTAGATTTCTCTCTCTCACCATCTCACTTTCTTAAATTTTATCGATTTTTCTCTTCGGCATTCGTCTATTATACTTTTGATTTTTTTCTCATGCGTTTTCAGATTTCTCTTTCTTGCATATTCAAGACACCAAACAATAGTTTTGACGTGCTTGGGTAGGTGACTATTTGAAAAATTCGATTTTTAGGTATTTTGGATAAAACTAAAACAGTAGAAATAATCACAGATGTATAAAATAGCTTTTAATTGAATCAATTCGGGACCTAGACACTAATAAACTCAAAATTTTGAAATTTATAAACTTAGATTTTCAAAAAAACTTTTTTTTTTTTTTTAGTCAAAGTAAGTATTTTAGATTAAAAAATTTATATTTTGATTTATGAAAACATGTTAGAAACACTTTAATAGGTGTGAAATTGTAAAAAAAAAAAACAAAAAAAATGAAAAGAATTGAGAGGATTTGAAATTTTGGTTCGTAAATAAGAATAACATTTTAGGCATTAAAGTGTAACAAAATGTATTTGAATATATCGTGTAACAACAATATTTTTTCAACATGACGTATAACAACATTTTTTAACTATGGGGTGTAATATGTTTTTGTACATAGTGTGTAACAATATTTTTTTTCAGCATGGAGTGTAACAATCTAATCATGACGTGTAACAACCTAATCATAACTTGTCACATGTTTTTGTACATGGCGTGCAACAACCTAACTACGACTTGTCAGATATTTTTATATATGACGTGTAACAACTTAATCATGACTTGTCATATGTTTTTGTACGTGACGTGTAACAACCTAATCATGGCGTGTAACAACCTAAGGCTTGTCACATATTTTTGTACATGACGTATAATAATATAGCGTGTAATTTTATTAAAGGTAATTTTATATAACTTGATTAAAAATAATTAAAATTATAAAAAAAATTATTTTAAAAATATCTTATCTTTAAGGGTTATTTTTTTAAAATGTTCTTATAAAAGTAGTAATAGAAATCTAAAAAATTAAGATGCCGCTTCAACTCGTAAATTTAACAAGTCATTAGTCAATATCTTAGCTTTTTTTTTCCCCTTACCCGTTGTACAGACATCCCATCAAGATGATGAATGATGTGTTCTTCTCTTAACGCTGACTCCTGTGGACCATAGAGAGACGGATCCAGTTTGCTTACAGGTGGGAAAACCTGAAAGAAAACAATATATGTTTGGTTAAAAATTTTTCAGTTTTTCTCTGTGTTCTTATTGAGTTGATTCTAGTGTACTGATCAATCGCAAAGAAATGGTCCTACCTTGAGCCTCTCAATACTTAAGGGGTTCATACCGGCTAGTGTTAGACGACCAAATTCATCATCTCGTAAGCAGCATGATGCATCCCCTGGAATTGAAGCAGTGTTTCAGAATTCTATACCCAGTTTCATTATTGTTCTTTATATATAAATAAATATAAAGAGAGAGATTTCTCAATTGAAGAGCAATAATTTTGTTCTTACTGGAGACAATATTTGGAGGGTCGAACCTAAAAGCATCTGCCGTGGATTCTTTGATCATCTTATTAAGCTTAATTGGGAAACTCGCTTTCTTCGGAGATTCTTTCTGGTGGGACTCATTGCAAGAATTCTCTTTGTAGAGTTCATTGATTTCAGAGAACGTTATAGCCTCACCATTAGTTGAGGAATCTTTAAGGAAAGGAAAAAAATTGTTGACCATGCCTTTCCAGCTTCCTGCATCGACTGTTTGTCTCTTCACATCTCCAAATGCTTCATCTCTTGGTACATACATTGGCAGGGATTCATTTACCGAAGCCTCTGCCTTCGGATCTGTGCCAATTTCAACAAAATTAACATTTTAATTATTTTTTATAAAAAAATAATTAATAAATTATCAATCAAGCACAATCTAATAAACCTCACCTGACTTGGTGGAAGGACGTCCGGTTCTGCAACGCCTTGGATAAGGACGATGTTGTCCTCCTAAAATCGGCCTTGCATGTTCTGTTCCTTTATCAGGATGTCCCAAGTCATTGTAAACATCATAGTCATAAATTCGATCCGATACTGCCCGAACACCCTCTCCATTGCCCCTCAGTTGCCTTAATTCTTCTTTCCTCAACACTTTGAGTCCTGCTGGCGTTTCACTTGGTAAGAATGCCTGCCATAATTCGCAAAAACCAAGTTATTTCAGCCATTTTTGCAAGATTAAATTAATCCAAAAGAAGGATAATTTTATATAAATGTTAACCTTCTTAGAAAAGAAGACCCTTTTATCCGGGTGGAGCTTCTCCGGTTGAACCCAAGAGTGACAATTAAAATGAACAAGTCCTTCGATGGTGATGCTTTCCAAATAGAACTCCTGGTTTTTGTTGCTCACGAGGATAGCTCCAGGAACCCCAAAGTTTGCATCTACCAGAAATTGTACTTCGTGGCTGACTTTGTCAGCAGTAATGTGTAGGTCTCTGGACCAGTCTAATACAGCTTCCTTGCTCACCTTTGGCCCTCCCGTCCCTTCATTGATTTCACACATCAGAAAAATGTAAACAAACCTTCATGCACGGACACGGGCAGTTGGTTTGAATGTCTTTTCATGTAAAATTGGCATGAAAGTGCATGCACCCCAAAGCTTTTCATAGATGATTCGAGCGGGATAACCATTTAGGTGGTAGCTATGCCAAAAAAGATTACGGTGGAGAGGAGTTTGTAGTTTTTCATATCTATTTTGGAGAGAGAGAGGAAGGGGCCAGACACATGAAAGGACGTTTTATCTCTTCCTCATTTTATGATGAAACTGATTGAAAGAGAAAGTAAAGAATGCGGTTGCCTTGTGTTTGCTAAGCCTTATATGTTTGACTTATCCTCACCTTCCTCATTAGACTACGTCTCGATATTTGAGTTTGTTAATAAGGTTAGATATCTTTATTGTATAATTTGCAATTGGATTTAGGTTGTTTATTTCGTTAGTCTAAAACAGAAGAGAAAGCGTTATTTGAAAATGGAAGAACCGGTGCTTACTTGGGTCAACATCAGTGCTAACAAGCTGAAGAAAAACACCTCTCTGAGTAGCATTGGCACCAGAATCCAACAAATTAAACACCATCTCCTTCATGTTTTCCTTAGCGTCATACTTAACCGTTACCTGAGCTGTGACCGTGAATTGCACTGGAATTTCCGGGATAGCCTTGGTGGAATCAAGCTCAATGAGAGTCTGCATGGGAACAGCAGCAGCAACTGCCACAACCTTTCTCAGTTGCACTACTCTCCTCTTGCATGAATTAAACGAAGAAGTAAAAGGAGAAAAGCTGTTTTGCTGCTGATGAATAAAATTGTAAGAAAGCAAAGATTTTGAAGGGAACATATCCGCTGTGGCTGAACACAAAATTTCCTTGGTTCCTGCCATTGCTCTGATGGTAATTCTTATACAATAGTTTTCACTCTCTTTTAGCAGTAGAGGCAGCCTAGCTGTAGGTAGTTAAGCAGATGACTATTGCTGGCTTCTGCTTCCAATGAAGATGCTACCCATTTTATAGACAGGAATTGAACCAGGATCAACTAGAAGCTAAACCAGGAAGGTCTTTGTCTTCGAGACTTCAACATCCATTAGAGATTACCAATTGTGAATCACGTGGTTATGCCACGCGCTTACATCGCTTTCAGAAGTTTACTCGGATCAATTGAATAGTCCGGTGCGCTTGTTTGTTTGTTTCTTTGTGTTATAAAAATCTGGGGTGAGGAAAATTTTCTTTCGTAATTATTTTTTTTTCTCTCGAAAATCAGAATAGTTGTATGCAAAACGATCAGATAATATACCGGTTGCGTTTCGAAAACGTATTCACGGGTCACTACAAAACAACACATTCATGATCACACCAAACTAACATTTCCGGAGGAACAATTCAGGCAGCATGAAAGACTCATAGCTATACACTCA
Organism: Theobroma cacao; assembly: GCF_000208745.1. Classification (NCBI taxonomy): domain Eukaryota; kingdom Viridiplantae; phylum Streptophyta; class Magnoliopsida; order Malvales; family Malvaceae; genus Theobroma; species Theobroma cacao. Next base: position 23,777,252 of record NC_030855.1, read on the forward strand.
ACCCTTCAACAAAAGTAGAAAACCAGACCTTAACTTGCTTGTGGAGGCTGTTTAGTGATTATATTAATGTTGTGTATATAGATAGGGTACTGAATGAGAAATTGCTGTATACATTTAACGTACTGATCTGGCGGTCCGCAGAAATCCCCCAGGATCCTTGATGTACTGCATGATATTTGTCTTGCAGTGCTCTGCTCAGAAGTTTGAGCTCATTATGCTCCCAGGTGTGGCATAAAGAAATAAAACCTCCCCTGTTTTTGATTGGCCAATGGCCTGTTTAATGAATCCCAGCTTTTCAACAAAAAGAAAAAAACTTGTTTATGTTATAAAAATTTGTGGTGAGCGGATTTTTCTTTCATAATTTCAATTGTCTAATTAGAATGAATTAAAGTGCATGACATTACTTGAATCTAACTTGAACACAAGGGCGCACCCACCTATATGGGAGTGATATTACATGACAGCATAAAATTAGAAAAAATATTTATTTATTATATTATTGATTTAGAGCTTTATATATTTAATAATATTAAAAAACTTATTAATTTTTGTGTAGTTTTATATAGAGTGGAGTCAAAAGGTAAATTTTATTCAAAAAAATTTATATATTAATATTTAAATGCTACATGAAAAGATAAAAAAAAAATTCTTCTATAATTTAATATTTTATAAAAAAAAAAGTCAAAACCTAAACTGCTCTTTCTCTCTAAAAATTGAAGTCTTATTTTCTTCTTCTCAGTTTTTCACTCTTTCAAAATAACTCAATTAAGCTTTAATTGTAAATAATTTTCAACTCAAATTAAGTTTTTAAATGCTTCATGTCTAAATATATTTTGATTAATTTGATAGTTCGGATTCAAAATTATAATCTAACTAATCGAAAATAATATTACATATCAAATAATATCTTAAAATTATGAGTTTTTTTTATTTATTTTGTAGATATTAATTATTTGATTTTTACATGTAATTTTATGCGGTTTGTGAATATTTATATTTAGTTTTGATTAATAAACAGAAAATTGTTATGCAACTTTTTCAAAATATGAAAAATCATCGTGAACAATTATAATGTATTTAGATGTTTTTATTTTGAAATATTAAATTAATGCATTGAATTTATATTGACAATCAAGTATGAACCGACCCTTTCATGTCCTAAACCTTTTCCTCCCATGACATTGTAAGGCATTAAAAGTCATCTAAATCACGTCATTCAATTGTAACAGTGTAGGTGCCTCCCTACCTAGGTTTAGTTGTAGCAGTGTCGATGCCTCCCTACCCAGGTTCAGTTGTGTTCCACTACGTACTGTCTAAAGCCTCTGTGGGAACTATTTTAACCTTTCAAGAGGACTTACAATTTTATTTATATATATTAAGAAAAAGTCTAAATTAGAAAAGGAGTTTTCTAATTACCTTAAATCTTAATCCTCTTAACTAAGATTATAACCTCTAGGAAAGCATTGATCGATAAGTTATAATATTTCTTTTTTATACTATTAGTAAATTTGAATTTGTAACAATTTTTTAAAAAAAGTTAAACTTAAATAATTAATGAAAAATTATCTATTTGATTAATCTAAGGTATTTTTTGTTCTTTTTGTCAATATTTTTCCACTTCAAAGGCAAAAGATAATTCATAAAAAATTAATTTGCAATTAAACCTAAGACAATTAATTATAAAATTATTTCACAACCCAAAACTTAAAACCCTTTTTACCAAGTGAAGTCTGGATGATTTGGATAGACCTCCTTTATGGCTTTATTGTCATATAATTGTTTTTTTTTTTGTGACTTCATTTTCTTGTTTTTTGGCAGTAATTTGATTTTAATGAAAAAAAGGTTGAAAATTGAAAAAGCATGGATCACATTCTATCTATGTCTCTGTATATGTTGCAAATTCACGCGTTTCTCCAATGTACTATGTCGTCTCAATCACGTATGGTCCAACTCATACATGTTTCATCTTAAAAAATCAAGAAAAAGCAATTTATAATTAAAAAAAAGAAAAAAATAAAAAAAGGAATTATTTGGAGTAATACATGGTATACAAAATCAAATTTAAAACGATCAAAATTACGTGTCGTATATGAAGCTCAAATTTAAAATGCTTAAAGTCACATTTTTTTAACCTAAAATTGATGTGAATTTTAGAACTGTTTTTTTATAATTACATTGTCAATATAACTTTTAATATATGTTATTATATCTTATTCATAATACTATAATTAAAAATTTGTATAATGCAATTGAATCTACCAAAGAGTTATGAAAAATATACCAAAAAAATATTAATAAAAATATTTTTAACATTCTAACCCCATAAGCAATCACATTAGTTACATAATATCGACAAATATTTATTAACCCACAGCAAAATATAAATTAATATATGTATAGTCTGTTTAATAAGTAAATTTAAACAACTCCATTATCAAATTCCAATAATTGTAAAATCGTTTTTATAATAAAAAACATTTTTTTTTTAAAATTCGGGTTACGTAATTTATTTTTCAAAACTATTATACGTAAAAATTGTGAGGCACTCATTTTCTGTGCAATACACAAAAAAACAGACAACATTTTTATCGAAACACGGCTGTCAAATTGACCACATCCTTGTTTGTTTTAAAGCCTAGGCTATCACGAGGAAAGTTCAACTGTTCCGACTTCCGTGTGAAAGAAGAAAAAACAAACATTTTTTTTGCCTGTGATCAGAATTTCATGACAAGCATATAACTTTTATGATATTTATCGGTTCAATAAACGTGGTTGTTTTTTTTTTTCCAAAAAAAAAACGTGGATTTAATTTTATTTTATACCCCAAAAATAGAGAAAGAACTTGGATAAATGTGAACAAACTTTTTTGTCAAATTTTATAAATAGACTAATTGAAATTCTGATTTGGTACAAATTAAAAAGGTTTTTTTTTTTTCTTGATATAAAGATTAAAGCCTGGTTTTAGCAATTAGCCTATGTAAACATATTGCAAAAATTAAATTAAAATGAAAAATTTCAAATATATATCAAATAGTGCTTTAATTAATTTCTTATTTGATCATTTTATTCATCATATTCCAATTAACAATCTCTAAACTTTGAAGCCTCGGTTAAGATTTTCCTCTGTGGCTTGGCTTGTTGATACATAAAAGAAGGCGGCAAGGCCAATTACCAAACACAGACAAAAGGCAAAATCCCTTCCACAATCTTAATTTAATTAATGTCCAAGAAATGAATGAGAAAAAAACAAAGGAAGAAGTGAGAAGGAGAAATTTTAATTACACCAACTTTATGAGAAATAATAATGAAACCTAAGTCCACAATTGAAAAAAGAATATGGGATGGATAAATTACAAAAGAAATCATGATAATTTAATGCCATAATAAATATATATGAAATACTTAAGCTTGACTGTATTTTGTTTCCGGGATTACTGCTTAATTTTATAGCTTCCTAGGCTGTGGTCGATTCTTGGTTCTGATAAAATTGAATTTCTCAACTGCTATCAACAACCTGAAACAATCAGGAAAAATTGTAATTTTTTCTGAGTTGATCAATAATCTTCAAATTGATGCACTGGTAGGCACTCCTCTACAAGTAGCTCCAGGTCCTGAGGATGGCAAGAGTAGCTCATATGGTGAAACGCCAGCCCCACATCTATTTCTAAGCTTTGGATCAGCATTTCTTTTTTCTATCTCTTTCTCTATCCTCCTCATCTCCATTGAAAATTTGTAGAAGGCCCCGAGTATTTCAGGATCCCCTGCCCAAGTTGAAAGGTCTTTTCTATCTCCCAGATACTCTTCATCAGCTGAATGTGTGGAAAGTATATGAAGCACAGATATGTAGTGCAACATTTGAGATAAACATGGCAATGATGCCAAGAAATACCCCTCTGGATCTGCAAAGAAAGATGCATGGTCCGGATCATGCTCATTTGGCAATAGTCGCCGCATAAATGGTGGGCGAACTGGGAAGTATCCACCATAGTGATACATCCCAAAGTTCACTGCTGCATGGTAGGCTGATGCAACCCAGATAATGGTGGTGAGGATGGAGACAAGATCATTTGGAGTTGAGAGTTTGGGCCACCAGCTAACATGGCAAATATCAGCGTGGCCTACATTGATGAATTCGTGATACCAGTTGTTGAGTTCTGAATCGGATTGAATACTACTTGCCTCTGGGTAGTAGTAATTGACATAGGTTCCAACAAGTTCCTCAATGGCAGACCATATGAGCAACCCATCATTTGCATATGGGTAGTCTTCGATAAGTAGCTTAAGTCCGTGTGGCTGGGTTGGGTCTGGTACTGCCATTCCTCTGAACAGAAATAAGATTTAGACTTAAGAGTTGTATTTTCGGAAATTATTATAGAGACTACTTTAACTTTTTCATTAATCCCTTATGAAAGGAGAGCTTAGTGTATTTACCTTCTAATGAGGTCTGCAGGAAGGCTTTCCATGTCAAAGCGCCACCAATTCTGATATACGGAAGCAGTAATCTCCATTGAACACTCTGCAGTAGAAAGGTGGGACTCAATTATTCCTCCAGCACTGAGGAGAAGCTGGCGACCCTGTGCATTTACATCCATTGTGTATCGCGTGTGGGGATGAAGAAGTTTGTAAATAGGATGCATTACACTTAATTGCCGGTGTGCTGCTATGATTAATGGTTCCAGGCATGCATGAGTCCTCAACCTGCAAATCGTTCAGTTGTAGTTGAAAATTAATGGATAGTATTATAACAACTATTGGTGCTAAAGTAGGCTTGCAAAAATACCAATGATGAATCAGTTGATGAGCACCCGCATCGTTTGAGCAGACATGGGCTTTGCCTAGTTGCCACAACCAGCGGGTGGTGGCGTCAACTGGAGGAGTAAGAACACGCTTTGCTGGTACATTCTGGTTCTTCTCTGGGAGGCTGAGCTCAATAGCAATTGGCTTTAAAGATCCCAAATGCGTCAAGAGGAAAATCGTCCGAGTTGCATAGGCTTTTCTGTTCTGATGAGCATTTATGCGGTTGAGAAATGGAAGGTAAACATCATGGTAGTCCAATATAAACAATTTACTCTCTTCTAGTGCCTGTAAAAGAAGTTCAGATATAAAAACATAGGATCCATGAACAATAATGTAGAAGAATTTTATTGCTTTTTCTTCTTTCCTTCTCCAAAATATGGATTTATTAGAAAAAGAAAACCAAAGTACAGAGTCAGGACTAGAAACGAACACTAGCATTCAAAAAGAATCTGCAAAACAACTACTACCACCAAATGAACCACACGATAATATCGAGACAAAAGAATCAAAATATTACAGGCAGGGAAAGAGAAACAACAGGCATCAAAATTTATGTATGAAATGTAGATTGATCTTGTATCTGTCAATTAGCAAATGAGCATGGCTATAGCTCACAAAATGGTTCTGGAAATTCAATCAAGCAAGTTGATTGGTTTTCTATTTTCCTTGAATCTCTTTCCATACCTGTTGCACAGACATCCCATTAAGGTGGCATACGATGTGTTCTTCTCTTAATGCTGAATCTTGAGGACCATGGATGGAGGGATCCAGTTTGCTTACTGGTGGAAAGACCTAAGGGAAACACATTTTCAGCACAAAATTTTCAAAATTTCCTTTTTTTTTTCTGTCTTGTCATTGAATTGTTCTTTTAGTACTAACCAATTAATAGTAGCAAATTAAGAATCGATTCTTCTCACCTTGAGCCTTTCTATGCTTAAGGGGTTCATGCCAGCAAGTGTTAGACGTCCCAATTCATCATCTCGTAAAGAACATGATGGATTATTCCCTGAAATTGGAGCAGGATCATGTTTCATTTTGAAGAATTTCATTCAGAAGCATTGGACTGCCCCAATTCCAATACATTAATTAAAGAGCAAGAAATTGGTGCTTACCGGAAACGATCTTTGGAGGGTCAAACTTGAAAATATCTTGTACAGATTCATTGATTATCTTATTAAGCATTCTTGGCAAATGAACCGTCTCCCGAAATTGATTCTTTGATTTGAGTTCAAAGGGTGCACTCTCTTTATAGAGATCATTAATGTCAGAGAAAGTCCTGATAACATCACTATTAATTGAGGCCGCCTCTTTCACTGAAGGAAGTAGACTGCGAAGCATCAACTTCCACTTTCCTTCAGTGACTGCTGCTATTTTCAAATCCTCAAACGCTTCGTCTCTTGGTACATACTGTGGCATGTATCTAGTTACAGTGGACTCCGCATTCACATCTGTGGCAATATGTGAGAAAACCAACATCTTTAGTTAAGCTCAAAGCATTGAAATAACGAAATAAAAAACAAAATTAGGCTACACCTGAACATTTGGTTCAGCAAGATTCGAATCCCTTTCTCTCATATCAAAGAAAAAGAAAAGACGAACAGATATAGGCTTGGGAGAAGAACATATATTTACCTGAATTAGCTGGAGGACGTCCAGTTCGGCAGCGTTTTGGATAGGGCTGAGTTCGGCCTCCTAGGATTGGCCTTACATATTTAGCTCCTTTATCAGGACATCCTAAGTCATTATAAATATCGTAATCATAAATTCTATCTGACAGAGTCCTAATACCCTCTCCATTACCCCTTAATTGCCTTAGATCCTTGTCTCTGAGCTCTTTTAGTCCCACCGGCGTGTCATTAGGTAAATATGCCTGCCGTATCCACAACAACATTGCAAAATTAAATATATATATATATATGCTTTTGTTTCTAAAATGGAAGAGAAATTTAGCCAAGAAATATTTTACAAAGCGAAGCAAAGGTCAGCCAAAAAATTCGCCACCTAAGGAAATTTTAACAAGTATTTAACATGGAACGTAAGCTTTTTGTTATAAATTAAATTTGAACCTTGTTAGAAAAGAAGATCCTTTTCTCTGCCTGGACGTCCCTATCTGGTTGAACCCAGGAGTTGCAATCAAAATGGACAAGTCCTTCGATGGCAATGCTTTCCAGATAGAACTCCTTGTGATATTTGTTAGTCACGATAATGGCTCCAGGGACCCCAAATTTTGCATCTACCAGAAATTGAACTTTGTGGGTGACTTTATCAGCATTCACTTTCAGATTTCTGGGCCACTGGAACATAGTTTCCTTGCTCAGCTTTGGCTTCCCCAACTCTTCAAAAGTTAAAATTAATCAAAGTTAGAGAGACAGTCAAAGGCAAAATTAGCTAGCACATAGTTGAACTAGTGTTGACATTAACCTCAAAAGAAAAGTGTAAAGAGATATGGAAATAAAAGAAATCTTGCTGCTTAATCATTAGATTGAATTATTTCATCTGTCAAAGCAGATTGTTCATCCGATATTAGACAATTGCATGCACGGTTAAAGCTAATACTTGCGTGCCGCCTTTAGTGGCAGTTTAACACATGTGCAAGCTTAACTTAAGTCCTTACCAGCCATTACTCTTCTCAGCTAATGTATTTACGTGTTGTTATGCATGGTTAGTTCTTAATGCATTTTAACACGTCTTATGCATGTAACAAGTGTTGTAGGCTATTATCCACATATTAACTTATTGTAATTAAATGCCTTTAGCAACAACCAGTAATTAAATGGATGAACTTTAATTATTTGTTAAGCACACTTTGTTCATCCTTGTTTTTCTTGCCTGTAATAGAGGCTGCATCATATAGCCATATCTCGACTTCTCTTAAAACACAACATGGTATTAGAATCCAATTTGAATTCTTAAGAGACCAAAACTCTGAATATCACCACAAAACCCTCCAAACAACAACCTGTCCTTTGAGTATGACAAATAGTAGTACCTTTTCTCATCAAACGACACCAATCTTTAATGGAGTCAACTACTCTATTTGGTCTGAAAAAATGAGAGCCTAGATAAGGGCCTACAACCTCTGGAGTGTGGTTGAAGCAGGAAATAAATAAAATGCATGTCTTGAATCCATTAAAGGAGTTTGAAGTCCTGAAGATGAAGGACAACGAAGATGTGAAGGAATGCAGGAGAAAATCTGTCTAATGTGTCCATACTTGAGAAATTGGAAGCTAAAATCTCTTCATTGAAAGAGACAAAAGATCTCTCCAAATTGACACTTAAGTCGTGACTGCACTCCAAGCTATAGAGCATAGGAAAGCAATATGCATGGACAGCAACACAGAAAATGTTTTGACAATCAAGTTCAAAGACAAGGGTGCTTTCCGGAAAACCTTTGAACAAAAAAGGGCATGCAATGAGTTTGGACACGTAGAGAAGGTTTACAAGAGCAAACTTGAGACACAAGAAAAGCCAACTCAGACAGAAGAGAAGGCTAATGCAGCAGAAAAATATTTGTTCAGGGTTATGACCAAAATCAAAGTTCCATCTTCTGAGAAATGAGTTGATGCATCGCATGCAAGTATTAAAGAGAAGTGTTGAAGCTAATACTTGCATGCTACCTACAGCAGCAGTTTAATACGTGTGCAAGCTCAACTTAAGTCACGAACTATTACTCCTCTCAGCTAAAGTATTTACGTGTTGTTATGCATATTTAGTTTTTAATGCATTTTAACATTTGTTTTATGCATGTAACCAAGAGTTGTAAACTGCTATCCACATATTAACTTGTTGTAATTAAATGCCTTTAGCAATTAGTAATGAAATAGATGAACTTTAGTTCGTAGCGAATTTTGTTCATCCTTATTTTCCTTACCTGTAAAAAAGGCTGCATTATACAGCCATATCTCGACATCTCCAAAAACACAACACGCACCAAAAAAATCAAAACCTCTGTCTTTTCCTTTGTTCATAGTTCTTTCCCCCAATAATAAAGGTAACAGTTTCATTCCTTTTTCCTACTAGTACCCTATTTTCCTTCTTTTTTGTATCTTCTACCAATGACAATATTTATTCTGAGTTCAGAATACAGTCCTGGTAGCTGGTAAACTATGGAAAAACATTTAACCTGGTGGGGTCTGACTTTGGGGAGTGGGGCAGGGCCGACAGGCGGTTGTTTCAAACTTCAATTGCATTAACATCTACACTCTTTCGTATTTGAATCTTATATATTTGTCAGAAGGGACATTTAAAATTGTTGCAAGTTGTACACAAGAAGAAGAAGGTCCTGCTGTTTTTTTTTCCTTTTCTTCTTTATGGGGTGTGAAAGCCTGGAAATGCGTTGTCAATTCAAAATCATTCACGTCAGGTTGGCGACTCAGTGAAATTAATTACTAGTAAACTTGACCATTGGTTATCGGCCAACCCTTTTGTAAGACCTAGCGGTGAGCCTTTCCTTGTAGCTGCGGAGAGCCAAACCGTCTCCGCACCGTCGTGCCAACTACTGCACATCCGGAAGTACTACTCCAAATTTCCCAGCGGAAAGACAAACGAAGAATAAGAGAAAAAACTAAAAGAAGGTAATGGCCCTATGTTAACGACAGAAACAGGAAGGTGACAATGTTTGCTTTGTGCTTAAAGTATTCCCTTAAAATTTTCTTTCAGTTTGTCGGCAAGCAAACCATTAATTGAGAAAGAAAACGGTGCTTACTTGGGTCAACTTCAGTGCTGACAAGCTGTAGAATAACACCTCTCTGAGCAGTATGACCGCCGGAGGCTAACCAACGAAACATCATATCCTTGACATTTTCCACGGTGTCATGCTTGACAGTTACCAGAGCTTTCACCTTCAATTGCACTGGAGTTTCGGCCTTGATAAGAGCTGCTGCCATGGGAGCTGCAACCACCTTCCTTGCTTGCACTAACGTGCTCTTGCGCGAGTAAGGCAAAGAGTGAGGAGAAGAAACGTAGTTCTGCTGGTGGCGGCGGAAATGGCTACAGGGAAAAGATTTTGTAGGGAGTTTGTCTATTGTGAGTGAACCATAGATGTCCCTGGTACCTGCCATGACTTCTTAAATATAATTTCCAAAATTAACGTGAGAAGATGATGCTCGCTGATTCAAGTTTAGTTTGCCTCCCGTTTTATATGTTGCAAAGGTGATCCATTAATAAACTCGGTGGGACGAACTGCGTTTTCCTTTTTTCTGTAATATTGATCACACACAAAATATTTATCCTAGTTACTTTTCCCTACCATAATCTAACTTTTTAAAATAGACAATATATATATATATAGTTAAATTAAATATTCATTTATATCAAAAATTTTAAACTTGACCGTTAAATTGATTGAAAATTCTGAATTATTTTATAATCAAACTAAATTTTGGGTAACCAATGCTACCATATTACATCTCTACTGCTTTGTCTTTCGGATGGATTTCATACTTATATCACATTCAATTTTGATGCTTTTTACTTACAGTAACAGATTGAAATGTAAATAACTTGTTATTATATATATGAGTATCCGTGACTATCCGACCTGATAATATTGGATCCGAGTATCCTATATTTAGTTATAAAGTAGATTTGGATAAGGTTTTTAATACTCAATTCGAGTTTGGGTAGGTTTCGAACATCACTTTTAGAATACCCTAAACTTGACCCAATTATACATATATATTAATATTATATATAATATTTCAAAAATTTATAATTTGTAAGATTCAGATCTTTATTCTCCTTTTCTTCAACACAACTTTTGTTGTCTTATTTGACTTTTTTTTGTAAACTAATAAATATAAAATTAATTTTTATATAACTTTTAATTTTTTAAATTATTGTTTGAGTTATTTAATAGAGTATTTAATAGATTTGGGTAATTAAAAGATATTATTGTATTATTACAGTTCAGTTTTGAATTATGTTTTACGACTTTATCCAAGTTTGAATAAAATTTGAATACTTTTATATTTAAATGGATAGAATCAGGATCAAGTATCTTAAAAAAAAAATGGATACCTTACCCTCACTGCTTTCTTTGACAAATATTTTTTTTCAAAGGCTTTTTTTTTTTATAAATGTGGCTTGTTCGTAATTATGCTCATTGAATGAAAAGAGATCAATTTTCAGTCGTGCATAATAGTTTAATTAATGTTCTTTAAGAAAATTACTGTAATTAATGTTTTCCTTTTATAATTATATATATATATATATATATATATATATATATATATATACTATAAAATAAAATAATAACAGGTTGTAAATGTAACCTTTCTTCGTGTACCTACTTGCAAATTGACCCATAATAATAGAATGTCTAAAAGGAACCCAACTCTCAAAACAAGCCGCTACTCCATTTTTTTGTTTATTATTTTTTTCTTCAGTCAATTGGTGTCATTTTATTGGACACAAATTGACATTACACAACCAAGGGCATTGCCACAACGAAGCAGACCCTGATCAATCGATGAAAGACATCCGACAAGGGTAAAAATATCATGTAACACCTGAAAATAACATAACAATACGCATTAATCTTACACTTCACCCACATGACACACCCAGCAAATAGAGATAGAGAGACACCAGTACTGAAAGCTCCCATACCGCAGATATTGAGATGAAAGAATACCATCCCACCATACAATTCCACAGCACCATAAAACACTGGGCCTGTAGAAGATACCGCAACACATAAGGCAGCAACCACACAGAAACAGTCAGCGTCATAGAAACACCGCAACAGGAGAACCACCACAATTAAAGCACATAAAATTACCAGCAGCGTTTCACAAACAGCGACGCGGCCCCAAGATACAGACCGGTCATAAAATAGCAGTACACCAACATAGATCTCACCATAGGGCAGACATCCAAATCACAGATGTTCCCACCAAGCGTAAAGCATGTCAACCCCGAACTTGGATAATGGGTCAGTCATAGAATTAGCTTCGTGCAAGGTATGCACAAAGGAAATATTAGCAATACTAGCACAAAGGAAATCAAACTCATTGAACAATCCCATTGTTTTGTTATTGCTTTGATCATTGTTTGAGTTTAAAAGAATCTAAATCAACTGTGTTACGTAAATTTTTAAAAATTCTCTTTCTTAAAGTTAATCCAGATTGAAGAAAATAAAAAGATTGAAAGAAAAGTTCAGGTTGTAGAGGGTTAATGATTTAATTTATCTTTGATTTTCCTTTTGATTTCGTTATAGGTTTATCAACTAATTGAAACCCTTCAATGATTACTAAATATCTAAATTTGTCAAAAAAAAAACATCAAGATTATGAGAAACACAAAAAATTTGCTTCATACATTTTTATCAATTTAAATTAAAGAAGATATTTTCTTCTTGATTTGGAAGGTGACTAGGGTACCAATTACCGAATATGAGAATTAAAGGAAGTGCTACAATTCTCTTTATTTCTTCCTTTTTCTTCCTTTTTAACAAGCACAATTAGATTTTTTTAAAATTGAAAAGAACTGATTACGGTCACCTTTAGCCTTTCTATGCTTAAGGGGTTCATTCCGGCAAGTGTTAAGACGGCCCAATTCATCATCTCGTACACAACATGATGGATCCCTTGGCATTGTAGCAGCTTTTTTTTTTTTAAGGATTAGTCGAGTTCCTCAATGTGCTTGAAGTAATCTTTTTTCAGTATGACAGAGAGCAAGAAATTGATGCTTACTGGAGATGATATTTGGTGGATCGAACTTGAAAATGTCTCTAGTAGATTCTTTGATCATCTTATTAATCGTTACCAGAAAATGAGGTTTCTCCTTAAATCCGTCTTGCTTATTGTAGACACCTCTAAAAAATTAATGAATAATAAAATATAAAATAAGATAATATATATATAATTAAAAAAAAAGAGAGGATACGCCCAGCCATCCCTTCCCCAACCACCATGAATGATGGGGTTCTGGCATTGGACAACCCAGCTTTTAAGCATACCACCTGCAAGAAAGAAAGAGGGATTTGGAAGCCAAAAAAGCCAAGAAAGATTTCAAAAAAAAAACCGATCCATCTCCAAAAAAAAAAAAAAAAACCCACAGATCAAAAAAATCCTAAATCTACCAGCAGCAAGTTACCTAGCCACACAAAAAAACCAAAAAAATGCCACAATCAACACAAAAGATAGAGCAAAAAAAAGGAAGAAGACGAAGAGAGAGAGAGGTGAGAGGTCGGCGTAGGGAAGGAAAGAGAGGCGCCGACGGTGGGGGTGTTACGGCTGGGAGAGAGAGGAAGAAGGAGGAAGAAAAAAAAAAGGGAAAAGCTTAAGGAGAGGATAGAGAGAGTGGCGGCAAGAGAAAGAAAGTGAGAGAGGAAGAGAAGGAAGAAAAAAAAAAACTTAAGGAGAAGATAGAGAGAGTGGCGGCAAGAGAGAGAAAGTGAGAGAGGAAAGTGAAGAGAGAGAAAAGAAAAGAAGCTTTTATACCTAAGTATAAAAGACCAAAACGACGTCGTTTTGAAGCATTTCGGAAGCCAAAAACGGTGCACATTGAAAAAGATCAAGTGGGCTATTGTAGCAAGCTTGATTTCCTCTTTGGGCTAAGACATTCTTGGACTATTCAAGCCCAAACCAAAAAACACAAGTGCAACAGGCCCTTTGGGCCCAGACCTAATTGGAAGAGACTTTTGAAGGCTAGTGGAGCTTGAACCCATTTGGAGCAGTGGGTTAGTTACAACCCAATAGGTATTGGACTTATTCATTAAATAATGATTTGGGCTTGAGTTATTGAAAGTAGTTATTTAATTTCTTGTTTAAGTGTTATAATAGTTTTATTATTTTTGGTGTTGTTTGAAATTTATGCATATGAAAAACAAAACATATGAAAGCTAAAAATAAAAATCTTTAATACAATAGATAGTAGGTGTAGTAAATTAATAGATATGCATGTATAAATATATATATAAACATATAACAAAAAAATAGGAGAATGAACAAGGCAAAAAAATTTATTAATTAATTAAATGGAAGATTAGAAAGTATTTAGTTTTTTTTAATATGTATAAAATAATTAATAAATAATAGAAATGGGTCTAAAAAATGAAAAGAAATAAAAAATGAGAATAAAATATAATTAGTTGTAAAGGCAAGAGAAAATAAAATGTTCTAGGTATTTATAAATATATAGAATGTACAATATAATATTAAATTACAAGTATTAAAATAAATCAAGTAGTTAATTTGAGTTAATCCAATAATAGAATTCTGCTTAAAAAAGGGTAAAGAGTTGCCTCTTTCAGGTGGATGTTTTTTTTGGATGCAAAGTTCGAAACGAATTTTCACCGAAGCGTCGAGATAAATCCGAACTCTAAACTCCAATACCCGTTAAGTCAAATAATCGTTGTTAAAAAATGACATATATATTAAAAAATAATAGATTTACATAATATTGTATTTGAACTTATATTAGTTAATTAGTTTAAATAAATATTACTAAATAAAGTTAATTTAATCGTTAAAGAAAATAAATTAATTAATTGTTTATTTGATAAGTTATATAATCAAGTTAAATGTTAATCAACAATGTTAATTAAAAGATATGGATCTAAATAGAAAATAAAAAAATAAAAAAAATAATAAAATAAATAAATAATCCATGAAAAAAATGACAAAATAAATATATAAATAAGGTGATAAATTATTAAACATATAATCGGATGAATTATGAACCGCTTAAGTCAATAAACGCGTGCATGTAGACATCATCACTTTATCCTGTCATAGCATGCCACATTTATCTTACAAATGGTGTGAGAATTCCAATGATGGGATTTTCCCGAAGAGTTTGTAGAGACGAGTTCTTCCGAGGATATCTCTATGTGAGAAAAATTTCGAAACTTCACCAAAGCGTTGGGATGGTCTTCGAATGATTTTTCAATAAAAGATTACCGACCCTATTATTTAAAATAAACAAGTCATGACATCATTTTACGCTTGCATCATGTGCATACGTAAAATCAAATAAAAGACTCGGGCAATCAGTTTAATAGAAAATTAGTTAATAAGCGGGGACTAAATCAAAAGTAGGTTATAATAGGATAACTTAAGATTAAATGGTACCGTTCGCAGAACGGACGTTACGGAGGTGCTAACCCTTCTCTGTGCGTAACCGCACTACCGAACTTATCTCTGAAAAACGTGGATCAGTTCTCGTTTTTTTGACGGACCTGAAATTAATTTAGGACTTCGTCGATTAGAAACGGGTTAATAGGTAACCAATCACACCTAGATAAAAAAAAAAGATTGGTTACGACTCCTAAACCGATTTAATTTTCGCCGACGTCTAGCGGTCGGGTTCTCGAACCCGCACGTTACGACACTTATGTGACTTGATTTCTTTTTTTTTGAAAGTCAAAAGAAACGGCAAAGGAGGAGCATTCGGAGAACGTTTATGTGACTTGATTTCAAGGGAAGGGCTCTCTTTATAAAGATCCTAGATTTCAGAGAACGTTTGGATAGCAGCATTATCAGTTGAAACATCTTTTCGCCATGGAGCCAAATTATTAAGCTGCCCCTTCCTCTTTCCTGCCGCGATTGTTTCTTTCTTCAATTCCTCATACGCTTCATCTCTCGGAACATACATAGGAACCAATTCCTTTACAGGGGACTCTGCATTCACATCTGAGACATACTCAAGGAAAGCAACATTAACTTAATTAGATCAAACTTTTGTAGATACTCTAAATGGTTACCTGTACTAGTTGGACGAAGTTATGCTAAACATTATCAGGACCCTAACAGTTCTGCGGATAAAGCTTGGATAAGCTTTCATAAAGAGGTTCTTTTGATGAGGCAGATGGAGGAGGTGAAAAAGGTACAGGTTGATACAAAGAATCGAAAAAGAATAAAATCACTGTTTTACTTTTTTATTTTTTGGCTTAGTGAAAAGAAAATTTTATTAATCATCCCAAGTTGGGAAAAAGCTGATGGAACCAGCGTGAGGAGAGCAGACTTAAGATGGATCTGCCAGCCTCATAGTCCCTACAAAAGTAACGTCTAAATGACTGTCAGTACAAGTATTTACACCTCACATCCATGCCTGTCAGTACAAGTATTTACACCTCACATCCATGCCTGCAAGCTTTACAATAAAATCAGCCAGGTTCTGCGTCCTAATTATCCAAATGAACATAAGACATTTAAAAACTGCCAATACAACCTGCTACAAGTCACACATAAGAGTCCCACCATGCCAAGAACTATGGTCTCTTTGTCCACACCGTACCAATGAGTTCACGAATGAGTTACTTTCCCTTAAAACGTGCTCCTGACCTGCCGTTAGATGCACTAAGTGCCCATTCCGCATTTAGGAGAAGGCCCAAAACTCCAAGCCATCAGCCGATTAAACCATTCTGGTTTTGACGTAGCTTCCCAAGGCCCTTACATTCCAGCAGAGTAAACGCATAAATCACAATTCAGAAATGGATGCTCGAATAGCTTGAAGGTGGTGATCAACTAAAGAGAAATATCCCAAAGGAACCAATAAGAGAAGAGAATTCCGTACCCCTGCCTGTTATTCATGAGCTCAAGAACAAAGACAAAATAAAGTTAAAAGTCATATTCAGTCAGCTGTAACTGTGCATATAGAAAGGACCGAAACCTGATAGCAGAGTGAGATTTGTTCAGCAAAGCATGATCAAAAAAGAACTGCTGGCTATAATATATACATCAAATCGAAGTCCTTACACACGACTGTAATAGCGGGTCTGGACTTTTCTGTCTGCTTCAATTTTTCAAGAATGATCCGTTCCAAGCATTGTGCTGAAAGACCCAGTTGCATGCCCAATTCCCATATTTGCTCGGCTTCCCTAGATGGGGTGAAATTCACCTTGGGTGTTTGTGATTTACCAACAAGCGGCTGTTTTGAGTAGGTGAAGAGACTCATCTTGAGAGATTTTTAATGCCTTTCTTCCTCAGCTTCTGCAATTTTCTAGTGACTTTGGATTTCATGCCAACTTCAATAAGATCCTCTAATCTACATTGTGAGGCATCCGACTACGACTTTGATTCCTCATCAGATTGGTCAGAAGGATTTTTAAGGCAATCGCTGGTTTGATTGGAGCTTGCTAGATCGCGTAAGGTAATGATGGGTTGACTGACCATCAGCAGAGTTTTCAAGGCGGCCGGTTCTCCTTTTCGCCTGGGGTTGAGGTTGCCCAAATTGTGTTGGCGATGAGCTTGGCACTTCTTGATTTGGCTCACAGTTCATGTGTTGGGAACTGTCGTTTTACTAATTAGCTTTCAAGTTTCAGAGTTTGTGTTCTAAGTACATTTTAGGATGACCTGACAATAGTTCCATCTCCTGGAGACGTAGCACATAACTTCAGCACATATTTTCTGTCTACGGAGCTTATACTGGGGCTGAAAAAGAGAGAAACTTAGCAGCAATCTGTTTCTGTCATGCCTTAACTTAACCATCCAGCTTGCTATCAAAGATCCTTACACTTAAATGAAAATCATGTAGATTCTCGGAGTTCATACATGGTTAACAGGGTATTGCTAGCTTAATCAAATAATGTTTTTGGGGTGTAATGATACATCATTTTCTTGCGAGGGTTAAGGACCAAACGTAAAAGAACATGCTTTGGAACTTGACGTTCAGCACGAGTTTTAGATTATCCTAAACTGCGTCGAAACATATGGATAGAGACAATGACAGAGCATCCTGTCTCCATCATCCATAGTGCCTCCATTGATTTTGAAAGAGTCATATGGATTTTCCTTTTCCCTGTTATGCTCCAATTTAAAGTCTAATCTTTCTATGAATTCTTTGTCAGTACTGGTTGCAGATGGCAGTGGGAATTTTAATTCGTTTTTCTGAGTGAATATCCCCTACCATGAAACAGAGTACCTCTAAGAGGAAACGCTTTCTTTGCCAATTGCCACCATTTTACCACAATTAATATATATAAAAGGACTTGGGATTGTCTAAAATCACTTTAGTGTGCTCCACAGCTCCCATTTTCGTTTTAAATATGATTATGTTAATGGAATTCATTGTCACAATAGTTACTCCTCTTCATCAGCGCACCTTGAGCAGTCCCTGACCCAATGTAAATCTTCACTTACAGTCATTCATAATTATTTACTAGTTTTCTTTTTGGTTCATATTAATCATTTTAAGCACGTTTGCTAACATTGTAGCTTTTAGATATTTAATTTCCTCCTTTTTTGGATAGAATTGTTGATTCTTGGAACCATTTTCTTGAAATGGTTGGGGAAAATATTTCTTACAGTTGCTCCGATGAAGTTGCCTTTTCCAACCGTGGTGCACCAACGTATCACAGCTATAATCAGGTCCTGATTTCTAAAGAGAAAGAACAGTTTGCATGTTGCTCTTTTTATAGAACATTTGTGCTGAAATTGCTTGTGGCCGGCTACAAGGGGTGGACCAGAAAGAGCAGTTAAAACTCTTTAACGGTTCCTTTTCATTCTTTAAAAACTCCTATGAAATCGAAATGCTGGTCGGCTTACTTTTTTTCCATAATTTTGTTATTGTTATTGTTTAATCATGCATTGCATAAAACAATTTGATTGTGAGTATATGTTCTTTCCCTGGAAAGAGCAGTGTTGTTTGAATAATAGTGCGAGTTAATAATCCACCAGGTTTCCAAGCTGCCTTGTCAGTTCCCAAGTACTATAATCAAATCAGTGGTCTATGATGCAATAGAAATATGGTTGATTTGCTAAGTTTTCACTAACATTGGCCAAACTTGGTCAGCCTTTTCTTGCAATTACCCAAAAAGTGGATTTCCTCACTCTCTTCTGTCATTTTTTCCCATTAGAGAGAAGGATTTCCTCCTTTTCAATACGCTACAAATAAGAACTATTTATATGCTCCAATGTCCTTTCAAGATTCAAGATTCAAATTTCAGGAAAATTTGATCCCATTCTTCTGTCCCATCAGTAGGTGTCTAAACATTTCAGTGAGGGATCCCCATCTTGAGAAGATCTTCATGGTGAACATGCCGTGAATTGCAAGAATCTTTTATGCCAGCAGCAGGTTGTCACATTCTTAATCATAGTCTATATCCACCATGCGCAAACGTCAAAGTATTAATGAAAAATAACATTTTGACGCTGATTAATCTCTTTAAGTTTTGTTATCTTTTTTAAATTTGTTTTGTTTCGATTGAAGGAATAACGAATACATATAATCCACCGCATGAGTTCAAACCATTCGTTCGAAGTGGTAGAAAAGTTGATTAAAATAGGTAATAATCCAATACTAATTCTTTAATTATTGGACAAAATACAATACAAATTCGAGCTAGTAACTTTCTAGCTGCATATATAGGCATTGATATGTTCCATCAAATTGTATTTTTAATTGTCAACAACTTCAAGAAATCAGGAGATTCCCCTTCATGTTGTTATGCTGTTAGGTACTCCTCTACTGGTAACTCCAGGTCCTGAGGATGGAATAAGCAGCTCATATGGTGAAACGCCAGCCCCACATCTATTCCTAAGCTTTGGATCAGCATTTCTCTTTTCTATCTCTTCTTCTATCCTTCTCATCTCTATTGAAAATTTGTGGAAGGCCTCAATAATTTCAGGGTCTCCTGTCCAAGCTGAAAAGTCTTTTCTATCTCCTAAATACTCTTCATCAGTTGAATGTGCGGAGAGTATGCCAAGAACAGACATGAAATATGTTGTTTCACGCAAACTCGGCAATGATGACAAGAAATATCCCTCTGGATCTGCAAGGAAAGTTGCATACTCCGGATCATTCTCATTTGGCAGTAGTCGCCGCATGTGCGGTGGACGCACTGGGACATATCCACCATAATGATATTGCCCAAAGTTCACTGCAGCATGTTTTGCTGATGTAACCCAAATAATGATGGTGAGTATGGAGACGAGATCATCTGGAGTTGAGAGTTTAGGCCACCAGTTGGCATGGCGGATATCAGCGTGGCCTACATTGATTGATTCATAATACCAGGCATTGAGTTCTGAGTCTGATTGAATTTTACTTGCCTCAGAGTAGTAGTACTTTACATAGGTCTGAGCAAGGTCCTCAATGGCAGACCATATCAACAACCCATCATTGGCATATGGGTAGTCTTCAATAAGTAGTTTAAGTCCATGTGGCTGGGTTTGGTCTGGCACTGCAATCCCTCTACACAGATAGAGATGGAATCTTATGCAATTTAATTTCTGAAATTATACAGGTTTTGATTTTTAATCCAACCAAAATTTTCAGGTAGAACATAATTTGGGGAGGAAGCTTAATTTGTGTATTTACCTTCTAATGAGGTCTGCAGGGAGGCTGTCCATGTCAAAGCGCCACCAATTTCGATAAACGGGAGCAGTAATCTCCATAGAACATTCTACGGTGGAGAAGAAAGACTCGATGATTCCTTCAGCATTGATGAGAACCTCGCGAGCCTGTGCATTTGTTGCCAACGTGTATCGCATGTGAGGCTGAAGAAGCCTGTAAATTGGATGCATTATGCTTAGTTGTCGGTGCGCCGCTATGATAAATGGCTCCATGCATGCATGGACTCGTAGCCTGTCATTTTAGTTTAACTTGAATCTTAATTGGTCATCTAATTCTAGTTAATCAAAAGTTCAAGACATATTTGCTAAAATCAATTTAATTAATCTTTGCATATACCAATGATGGATGAGTTGATGAGAACCGGAATCATTTGAGCATACATGGGCTTTGCCAAGTTGCCACAACCAGCTGCTAGTGCCATCAGCTGGGGGGGTGAGAACCTGCTTTGAAGGTGAATTCGGGTTTGTGGGTGGGAGGCTGAGCTCAATAGCAATTGGCTTCAAAGTTCCCATCGGTGTCAAGAGGAAAATTGTTCGAGTTGCATAGGCTTTTCGATTTTGATGAGCATTTATGCGGTTAAGATACGGAAGGTAGACATCATGGTAATCGAGAATGAACAACTTAACCTCTTCTAGTGCCTGAAAAACAAGTTCAAATGTCAAAAAGAAAAAATGTAGTAAGTTCCATGAAAAAATCAAACCAATATAACTATAGTTTGTTTCTAAGCACTTCAGACCGTTGCCATATGTCTTCCCATGTTTGAGTTAATCTTTTCCAAACCTGTTGAACGGACATGCCATTGAGATGGCATGTGATGTGTTCTTCTCTTATTGCTGACTCTTTTGGACCATAGACGGAGGGATCCAGAGTGCTTACAGGCGGAAATGTCTACAAGGAAAACTCTTCTTCAGTAAAAAAATTGTTCAAAATTTTCAGTTTTCTCATTAAAAAAGCTTAAAACTTTTTTGGTTTCAAAATTATAATTAAAAAGGAACTGATTATGGTCACCTTTAGCCTTTCTATGCTTAAGGGGTTCATACCGGCGAGTGTTAAACGACCCAATTCATCATCTCGTACACAACACGATGGATCCCCTGAGATTGGAGCATCTCTTTTTTAAGGATTATTCGAGTTTCTTTAATGTGCTTGAGGTAATCTTTTTCAGTATGACACATTAATTAAAGAGCAAGAAATTGATGCTTACTGGAGATGATATTTGGTGGATCGAACTTGAAAATGTCTCTAGTGGATTCTTTGATCATCTTATTAATCGTTATCAGGAAATGAGGTTTCTCCCTAAATCCGTCTTGTTTATGTGACTTGATTTCCAGGGAAGGGCTCTCTTTGTAGAGATCATAGATTTCAGAGAACGTTTGGATAGCATCATTATCAGTTGAAACATCCTTTAGCCATGGAACCAAATTATTAAGCAGCCCCTTCCTCTTTCCTGCTGCGATTGTTTCTTTCTTCAGCTCCTCATATGCTTCATCTCTCGGCACATACATAGGAACCAATTCGTTGATAGGAGACTCTGCATTCACATCTGAGACATACCCAAGGAAAGCAACATTAACTTAATTAAATCAAATTTTCTTACATACTCTGAATGGTTTGTGATACTCCAAATGTTTACCTGTATTAGTTGGAGGGCGTCCAGTCCTGCAGCGTCGTGGATATGGGCATTTTTCACCTCCTAAAATTGGCCTTGTAAATTCAATTCCTCCGTCTGGACATCCTAAGTCATTGTAAACATCGTAGTCATATATTCTATCTGATAATGCCCTAACACCCTCTCCATTACCCCTTAATTGCCTTAGTTCCTTTTCTCTTAGCTCTTTCAGTCCTACCGGCGTTTCACAAGGTAAATATGCCTGCCATATGCAAAACATCGTATTACAACTTTGGCTCAATTGTTCAAGTATAAAAAGGAGGAGATTAGTGGTTCTATCTAAATGTCTACCTTGTTAGAAAAGAAGATCCTTTTCTCTGCTTGGAGCCTATGTGGTTGAACCCAAGAGTTGCAAGCAAAATAAGCAAAGCCTTCGATGGCGATGCTTTCCAGATAGAACTCCTGTTCATATTTGTTGGTCACGATCATAGCTCCAGGGACCCCAAAGTTTGTATCAACAAGAAATTGAACTTTGTGACTACTAACTTTGTCAGAATAATTGTTCAGGGTTCTGGACCAGTCTATTGTAGCTTCCTTGCTCATCTTTGGCTTTCCAGTCCCTTCATTGATTTAAAGGACGAATTAGAATAGTCAAGATCTCAAATTATAAGGCACCTTTTTTTCACCTAAATAATGTGTAAAGTTAATCCTTATAACTATAGTATAGTTTTAATGAAAAAAATTTGTATCTCCATCAGAAGATGATAACCAACGCTTACTTAAGTCAATTTGGGTGCTAACAAGCTGGAGAATGACACCCTTCTTGGTAACGCCGCCTTGAGAATCCAACCAACGAAGCATGAAATCCTTCACGTGTTCCTTGGTGTCATACTTGACTGTCACCAGCGCTGTCAACTTGAATTGCACTGGAATTTCCTGGTCATCTTCGATCGATTCAACCTCAGTCAGAGCTGCCATGGGGGTTGACTCCACCTTCCTTGCTCGCATTAATCTTCTCTTGCCTGAAATGAACGAAGTGGTGGACGAAAAAAACTTGCTTCTCCGGCCGGAAAGATGGCCTAGAAGAGGAGATTTCGCAGGGAATAATCTGTCAGTTGCCAGTGTACAGAACATTTCCCTGGTTCCTGCCATACGATGTACTAGTTCTAACTACTGCTATTAACTTTGGTCTTCTTTTTTCTTGTTCTTAAAGTGATGATTTGAGACTAACTCGATCGGTTCCAATATTAATTAAGGTTAAGGGAAACGACACTGTTGCTGGCAGTACTCTGACTATGTTTGATTGGTTGAAAGTTTGTAAAACGTGTTAAATGCAGATATTGCCATAGTGATTTGGTCGCATGATGTTAATGGGCAATAAGAAAAACCTTTTTTCTTTCGGCTGCTAAGATTCGCCATGGCATCGTAATAAAAGAGAATAAGGTAATTAAAACATTTATAACAAGTTTGGTATAGTGAAAAGTTAAGTTAGTTTTAGAGGTGAATAAAATCAAATCACATTAATTACTTAGTCAAATTAAATGTGATTTGAATAAATTGATTCAATTTAATTAATACATTAGATCAATTGGTCTAAAATGTTTAGTTTTAGTTCAATTGACTTTTTGATCGGTTCTCGATTTTAAAATTTTTAAATCAATTAATCCAAAAAACTAAACTAATTATATATATATATATATATATATTAATATATATAATATTTTATATATATATTAGAAAGATTTGATAGTAAACTTAATTAATAATATATTTAAAATATATTAGTTTATTATATATACGTATACAAATCATAATTATTTCAATTTAATTTTAATTATATTTATTTATTTATTTATAAATCTGTATTAATATGAAATTATAAGTTATATAATTTAAATGATATAATTTATATATTAATATTATAATATATGATAATAAATATCGTACATATTAATATGTTATAATTATTATACTTTACTAATGTTTCGTAATATAAAATATTATAAATATATATAATTGTATAAATATTGTATATATACATATATTTACTTTATATATAACCATTACTATAACTTATAATAAACTTTATTTATATGATTACACTTAATAACTATTTTAGTTATCACCTTAGTTTTTATAACATATTGTTTATAATTAGTTATTATTTATTCAAACTTTAATATAAAACATTATAATATATAACTTGTGTCATTAATTTCATATATATAATAAAATAATAATATATATATACATATATTTAATTTATACATAATTTGTATATTTTATAATTATGGATGGAGTTTAAAGTTTTAATATTGTAATTTGTAAAAAAAATGATAAAATTTTGATCTATTGGTCCAAAATCAAACCGATCAAACTAATTTTATATTTGGTCAGTTTGATCTTCCTTTATTTTGGTCAGTTTTGATCGATTTTCTAAACATATTTGGTTCATTTGGTTTTGAGATATAACAGTCTAAACCACCCATTTGCTCACCCCTAACTATTTCCCTTCTATTCTCATCTATTCTTTTTTCCTTCGTTTGGTTAGCAATAGTCTCAACGAATAATTATTCTTGAATATTAGCTATTCCTCAAAATAAGCTAAAAGTTATGTTTAACTAAACCCAACCTCCCACAGTATTTGCTATGATTGGGGGAATAGATTTAAAAATTGAAAAACTATAGTACCACTTATAAATGTAAAAATTACAACCCTAATTAAACATATAAATACCTTCTTTTTCTTCTTATTTTTTACCTCGTTTTTCTCTATCTTCTCGCATTTTTGCCTCTCTCTTTCTCTCTTTAAACTCTACTCACCACCAACGACGACAATGGTTTCAAAGCCGAATATGGTCAGAAAGCGTCAATCTAGTGCTTTCTAGCAAAATTCGACCAAGGAGTCATCGAATTTAGGATCCACGATCTGATTTGGACACGGAAAGCTCTAAATATGACACTTCACGACCAGTATTTAAATTATAGATAAAAT
Organism: Theobroma cacao; assembly: GCF_000208745.1. Classification (NCBI taxonomy): domain Eukaryota; kingdom Viridiplantae; phylum Streptophyta; class Magnoliopsida; order Malvales; family Malvaceae; genus Theobroma; species Theobroma cacao. The sequence goes on from NC_030855.1 coordinate 23,801,953, forward strand.
ATTAATATTTAAATAATTAATTATTAATATTTAAAATTAAAATAAAATAAAAATAAATAATCATATATTATAATGAAATATACTTTTATCTTTTTTTCATCTATTCTTTTATTACTTCAAAATAATTTTTACCAATTAAAAATTACAATAAATCATAATAATAATTCTTATCTTATTTTATTTTATTTCATTATATCCAGTGAACCAAATGTACCGAATCAAACTTACCATTAGAAATTGGTATTCCAGCTATTCCAACTCATACTTTTCCATAATAATTTACTTATAAACTTATCTAGAAACTATATCTACAACAAGCAGTTATGTTGAGGCCGAAACCCCAGGCTTATTTGGTATCTTAATTAAATCTTCTCCGACCAACCTTTGCTCGGTAGAAATCAAAACCTTGACATTAACCCTTGACAAAAAAGACAGTTTAGCCTCAAGTGGGACTCAGAATTCTTCCAATCTTTGCCAGGTTTTCTCCATTTTCTTCTTTCTTCTTTCCAAAAAAAAGTTAGTGGCTCTTACTTGTTTCTCCTCAAGTACCGCGATGAACATATTTGAGGGGAGGTTTTTTGTTTGGTTTTCACAATTATTTGGATGTAGGCTCTAAAGGGGGAACCTTTCCATTATTATTATTATGATTATGACTAATAAAAGTCTATGTATAATTATTGTCCTATCCATAACCTCTGTATATGTAATGTCCTGTCCTGTCCGTCCTTGTCTTTTGCCTTTTCAGGATGAAAAATAGGGACATTTATTGTATGCGATGCTTATCCTTTTACTTTGCAAAGTTTGCTACGTCTAGCTCCTTTACTTAGAAAAGCAAAAGACTTCTTGTAATATGGAACAAAATTCCTCCAGAAATAAAAATTACGTGTTTCTTTCAAACATGAATCTCTAAAGCCTCTATCTCTTTTTGAAAGGTTATTACAAAAAGATATCTACAGTTCTCTCGTGAGATCATATCTTTAAATATACTCTAGACTTGCCATGCTTAATTAGTGAATCTTATGTATCAAAAAGAATTCTATTATTTGCAAATCACAGGTCAACTACACGATCAGTTATGTTTTCCACTATTATTTGGATCTAAAGCGGGTCCTCTCCATTTTTAAATAAATGTCCAAATTAGGCTAATTGGCTAAAACGCCAACTACCTAACAGACAAGGTATGTGAACAATAGCCCAACTCTCACTAGTTTAGCCAAAAGATAAGTAGCTGAACAATAGCTAAGCTCTCAGTTTGATTTTTATTTTTTAAAACCCACTTTGATTCTTAATCTTTTGAGAGAATCATTGCTTATTAAAAAATATATTTTTTATTTATTTTCAACTTGATTATGCTTAACAATTAATTCAATAAGTCTTTATGATAAAATTCTTAAGAAAGAAAGCCTTCTTATTTTCCATATGGGATTATTATTTTATCCTCTTATTTTGTTATAATTTCTATATAAACTAAAACTCTTATTTTATTCTATAATTTTTATGTGAGACTTAGATAACAGCATAATAATATTCCCCTGTACACAAGCTCATAGCAAAACTCCAAGAGGCATATGTTGCAAATCATAGCCACCATGAAGAAATCAACGGAAAGCTTGCCATTTCTAGATCGAACAGAATTGCTTTTTCCAAGTAGCTAGGTTTTTAAATTTTAGTGACATACACGCGTAATATAGTAAACTTCGTTTATATTTCTTGTGATTTCAATTTTTTTCATAAATATCTTTTGATTTTTTTTTCAATTAGTACCATATGAATTTTTTTTTTGTCCCAATTAGCACTCTATGAATAATTTTTGTTTCCATAAAATGTTAGTTTATTAATTTTATCAAGTAAAAGTAAAAAGTACTTTTGGTGTGAATAAATAAGCTAAATTTAAATTAAAAGTATTTTGATAATTTTATTAGATAAAATTAATAGTTTAATTTTTTAAAAAAATTATTTACAAAGTGTTAATTGAAAAAAAAAATCATAGAGTCTCAAGACCAGTTAAAATTACAAAAAAAAAGTATAAGTGAAAATTTCATGTATAATATATAAGAAGAAAACAATTAACACACCAAGATTAATAATAAATATTTTAAGATGATTATTTTTTAAAATAAATTATTAATAGGAAAAAGAAAAACTATTCTCAAAATATTTAATGGAAATCATGGGTACATAATAAGTTTGAAAGAAAATACAAGAAAGTTTTCAATGGAAATTGATCCATGATCATTTAATTCATAAAGGTATCCAAAGATCAAATTAGAAACGAGTCTAAGACTTCGCCACAAAAGCTAATCAAATCACTATTCAGATTACAAATATGTTTTATTTTATTTTTTTGTTAAAGGCTCAAATTGAGATTAAATGTTTAGGTACTTTTTCAATTAAGAGCCAAACGTGTCAATTGTAACAATGACTAAATGCTCAATTTAAAGTAAAAAATCTTTAAGTTTTTGTCAATTTATGTTCAAATGTTTCAATTATAATAATTAAGGGTCAAACGTTTTCAATTCTTTACAATTAAGGGTTAAAGTAAGAGGTGTTTGACACATGTGGGACACGCTTATTTCAAGGACGTTAACTTGTCGTATAAGGTACATATATTATGCTAACTTGTCGTATAAGGTACATATATAAGGTACATATATTAACTAGCCGTATAAGGTTCATATATTTCAAGGTCAAACGTAATGTTTGTCAGATTTGCATAAAACATTTAGCCCTAATTTGAGCATTTAGCCTTACAACAATCAAAGGTCAAACGTTTTCTATTCCTTACAATTAAGGGCTAAGTTGACAAGTGAATAAAGCGTATATCACACATAATAAAAAATCACATGAGCTAATGACATGGTAGCTGACTTGGCATGTTATCCAAATGGTGCCATTTTAATCTAAATCCTATGCTTAATTTTGCCTCAATTTCACCCGTTATACTTCATCTCCTCTTCGATCCAGCTTTCTTGTCCTTCGAGATGGACACGTGCACGGTCACTGGTAAAGTGGTACCAATTGACAACAAACATTGCAGAATGTATTAACTCGTGTCTAAAGAATGCAAGACAAATGCCAAACACCATTTTAATCAAGTTCATTAGAGACATGTTTCAATGTTGTTTCCATGAGTAACACAAGTAAGGTGTTAAAGTTTCCACGCCCTAAAGGCCTTAAGCTACCTCTCGATTAAGCCAAAAATTCAATGAATCACATCACTTTATAGTTAAACCTATCAATTGAATTGATGATTTGTATATGAAGTGCTAGCCATTTCCATTAGATGTTAACTTGTTAATGATTTGTATAAAGTGTTGATATACCAAGATTTGTATAATTTTTAGATGTCTGTGAACTTCTCCTAAAAATATGTAAATATGTGAGAAGTCAAGCCTATATTATGTGTTGTTAAATGTCATGGTTGAAAAAGTTGTTCCACGACACATCGAAAAAATGATGTTGTTATACGTTATTTTCTAAATATTTGTTATACGACATATTGCGAAATGTTATTGTTACTTTTTGTGAAAAATATGTTGTTGACACCATGTTGAAAAATATAATGTTACATACCATGTTAAAAATATAGTTGTTAAATGTCATGTTCAAAATTTATTTGTTATATGTTATATTGAAAAATGTAATTATTACACGTCACGTTGAAATTTAATTATTACACATTATGTTGAAAAATGTAATTGTTACATGCTATGTTGAAGATTTAGTTGTTATACCTCATATTGAAAATTTAATTATTACAAATTATATTGAAAAATATAGTTATTACATGCCATATTAAAAATTTAATTGTTACACATCATGTTGAAAAATGTAGTTGTTACACATAATGATAAAATAGTTGTCACACACCATGCCATAATTTAAACCATTTTGATTTAACAGAAAAGACTTTTTAACCAAATTACCCTTCCATATCTTACATGACAAGTCAACGCCCACGTCATATGCGTGTTCTACAAACGCCATACACCTCTTATCTTTGCTCTTAATTGTAAAGAACAAAAAATGCTTAGTTTTTTATTATAACAATTAAAACGTTTGACTCTAAATTGACAAAAACTCAAAACTTTCAACCTCATACTTAACATTTAATCTTTTTTTTATCATATTTTCTCTTTAGTTTCCAAATGCATACCAACCAATCATAATGCCTTTCAATTTTATTTTTTAAACATAAATTTTCATTTTATTGTTACTTTTATTATTATTATTCCTCCTCTTAACAGTAAATTAAAAAGCATTTTTAAGTAAATAGACAAATATATAGTATAATTAAAATAAAATTCTTTACTTTCATGATCAACAACAAACTATTATATGTTAATCATTTTAACTATGTGACTCTTTCTTCATTCATAATTAGATACAATTTTATTTGTGCATATAAAAGACTTGGCTGAGAATAATTCTCTTATGGAAACTCATATGATTATGCCATTTGCTAAATTCAAATGGCGCAAAAAAAGGTGAAGAGACCAGTACTAAATATAACAACAAAAGTACTCATTTAAAGACAATTTCAGCAAAAAGCTGATAATCCGATAATAAATATAACAACAAAACTAATCATGCAAAGACAAAAATTGCTGGACCCACCCCTCTTACATGTAATTGAAATTTCGTGATAGGAAGTATCCCTATCTTCGGATAAATAAATGTTTCTTTTAGATTATTTATTTTTAATATAAATAAATAGCCACTTCCGTTAAGAAGCGTTTTTGTTATTTAACCTCATTTCCATCTGTAAATTTACAAGTTTTACTCGCATAAATAAGCATTATTACATTTGACTTTTTGTTATTCTTTTAACTGTTTACCTCATTTTAACCCGATATAATATTACTTTTGTTCTATAACTAAACTAAAATACAATAAACAATAAAGAGTGCATAAAACTTACATAAGCTCTTAAAAGTAAAAACAGAACTACCAAAAACAGGAACGGAATTGCAATACAGCGGCGAGCCAGACCTTCCGACATAGAATCTCCTCATAACCTTCAACCAATGTCTAACAATCGTTCAATAAACACGAAGAGGAAACAGAGGAAGGGGAGGGAGAAAACAAGTGGGAAAGGGAAAATTTAATACACAAGCTATATGAGAAAATGAACACCAGATTGCAGGAACGGACAAAATGCCTGCAAACTAGTAGCGGACAACATCCTGGAGGCAATCATAAAAGTGAGAAAGCTTAATCTTTTCTTTGCCAGAGTATATTGCCTCTGCAGCTCCACCTTGCTCTCCCTGAGCTGCCATCTCGATCAACATATAAAGCTTCTTGATAGGCATCTAAGAAAAATGAGAACAGAAGTAAGCAGTTAGTATCAATGATAACAAACTTTCCTTTGCTTTGTCAAGTACTATAAACATGTGTGCGTGCGTGTAGGTGTGCGCACATGCACACGGAACTGAGACCGAGTTTCATCTGTTTGCCTTTATATGTCATACTATTGTCTAGACCGAGATGTTAGTGTAAAAGTTCAAAGACAGATAACTCAGGTTCAATGCTCCAAGTACAGTGGACAGTAATCAAAACATCAATGCAGAAGCAAGCAAATTTCCCCACCAGAAACTCATCATGAAGATTCACATATCTAAAGCTCAAATATCTCGAAATATCAGAACATGATTCTTTATAGATTATTCCACATGCTCCTACTCTCAACCTGATTTCCTCACTAACTTTAAACATGCAAGGATGCACTCATTCATGAACACAAATCTACACTCTACCTTGACTCTTTGGTCCTTCCACCCATCACTTCGAACATGCACAAGTGCATATTTGCATGTACAGTTGCACACTTGAAGAGAAGCATGTATAACAGATGTGCCTATTAATGAATCAAAATGAGGCAGGTTGTTTAAACAAGTTACCTAACAATTCACCCAACTAAAGATACAAAATTAACACCCATGAGGCAACTTCAAATGAATAATGTCAAAATTTTCAATGCAGCAACATTTCCATGTAATTAATAATTTGGCATTTAGAATATGCTTGGCTGATAAAGATAAAGCTAGTGACAAAACATTGAAATAAAACTATAGCAATAAGGAAATTGTCCTCAAGTGCGACAGGAGGGTAACTATGTTCAAACTCACATCATTCAGGGCCTCTGCAGCTGCACTGACATCTTCTTCAGCAAACACATTCAGTTGGTGTAACACCTGGGGTAAAAAGGGCAGATTAAATAAATTTAACTCAGTAACTAAAAGCAACAGTAAACTGTTTCGTTTTAGAGCTCAGTACAAACATGACAATGAAACATTCACCAAGAATATCAGTCCAGAAACCAGACAATAGTTAACAATGTAGTTGGGGAAGTACAGGTGATTAGTAAAACTATCTGCTGGCAAAGAAATTTCCACATGTTTCAATTCAATTACTTCCCCAAGTTGACCCAGCTGCTTTAATAAAAGCAGATGAAAGCTTTAAGAGTTATTAAGAGAATATTAATGCTATTCTCTAAAATTTTTCTGCTGTTGCGGTATAAAATAGGCATAGCATTAACTGGGGCAAATCGGCACTGACACGCCAAAAGCAAAACAACAATTTCATATCCTAGATAATTTGTGGAAAGAAGCAAAATTGACAACATTATTACCTTCTTTGCATCATTTGTCTTCAATGTAGGAAGATGATAAGTAACAGAGAAAGAATCAGAAATACCGACTGAATCTAAGAAGCCCACCTCACTAGTTGTCCCTATCACCAGAAGTTTTTTCCCCTGAAAAAGCATTTGCACATTTAAATAACAATTAATGGAAAACTTAATTCAGATTAAAAGATACTGACTAAAGTTAGCAAGATTCTCAATTTACTTATTTGACATCTGATTTTCTTAACATATGTATCAAATCATATCTTCTATTATGTTTATAAATTAACTAGTAAGCGGCATAGGATTTGTCAATCAAGAGAAAGCAAAAGAGCATATATTATCCACTTCGTTCACTTCTCTTTTTTTAATTAAAATAAAAGAAAAAGCTTTACATAATTCCGAAGTGACCATCTGAAATACTGGATCACAATAAAATACATAGAGAAACAAGGGACCAAAGAGAAACCTTAGGAGGAAGACGTTTGAGAAGGACTAACAATGTCTGAGAAATTATATTTGAAAAACGGGGGCCAATAGCAACATACTCCAGTAGCCTGCAACAATAATTAACCAATTATTTCTGTCCACATGGCACGTTTCAAGTCAAGATGAGTAGCATAAGTTTCTGATTCCCCCTACCTTTCTATGTCATCAAGGATAATGATGCTCAAGGGTGACTTGTATGCATCCTCAAATACCTGCCAAAATATACTAAATTCAATAATATCCTTAACTTTTTCTACTTTAGATTATCTTAGCTGATATCTGATGCACAAATATTCCTAGTTATCAATTTCCAAACATAAATCAGAATGTCTTGAATATCTGAGAGTAAAATAGCTTAACACAGAAGCAAAGTTCCAGTTTAGACCAATAATTTATTAAACTAGAAGTACTCATAGAACATCCAGATTTCAAGATCTTGGCACCACAAACCTTGACAATCTGTGCACATTTTGTACTCTCATGAAGGCCAATCATCGATTCAGCCGAGACCTACACAATTAAAGTTATAAAAATGTTAAAAACAGGAATCTTAACAAAGAACAAAAGGCTGCAATATATCCCATACATGCTAAGAGGTAGGAGCTTACTATCTTGACGTATGGGAAGTCGCTGTCAATGCCAACAGTAGCTGCCAATGCAGTTTTGCCGCTGTGCAAGTCAACTTAGATTCAGTTAAAGTTAAAACTAAAAGATGCAAAACAAAAAAAAAAAAAAATCCTGATGCCTACCTTCCGCTTGGCCCTTCTAGAAGAGATGTAAGAAGAGGACTTCCTTTGCTTACTTTAACTTGCTCTACCAGCAGCATTGCTCTCTGATAAATGTGCTTATGCCGATCACCACAGTCCACCATGCCATTAAGTCTGAAAATTATGTTATGTAAAATAATTCAGGCAATGATACTCAAAAATGAAAGATACAACTATGAGTCATATTCTGCTAGAAATCTCAAGAGAGAGAGACAGAGAGAATGAGAAAATATTTTAAATAAACGGACTCCAATTCTTCAAACACCAATTCAAGGTTCAAGATAAATATTCATATTTTCCAAAGCCAACCTAAGAACAATGACCTATAAATCTAACCATGCTTAAAGCAACCAAGTAATCAGAACAACTGGAGTGAAACAAAATTATTAACAAACGGCTGAAGGCTGAAAACATAAGACTACATGTGATGATCACAGTTCACATTTTGTTTAAGCAAAGCAGTTTGAAATTATTAATAACTACAAAAGTTGAAGGCTTGAAGCATCATTGCCAAGACTATTACCTTACCATGAGAACAAAAAAATGAGGTGAATTCAAGTATAATGGAAATTAACATCTTGTAATTGAAGAACTGAAACTTGTACTAATTTGAACTGAAAAAATCACCTGCATCGCTCAAGGTCATCAGTTGAGGCCCCAAATGCAGGAACAACTTCTACGAGCGCATTAAGAAAATCATCCATTGTAACTTTAATGCTTTCTTCATCCACTGGCTTGGTAAGATCATCCATACTTACTTGTCTATTCAAAGCAAAAGAGACTGCACTTTTCACAACACCTTCAAGTTCTGCTCCACTGTAATTCTTTGTACGAGCAGCTGAATAGGAAAAGGAGCAATTAGAAACTTGTAAGGCCCAGCTCAAATTATAGTCAAAACCATGTCCATATGCTTCAGAAAAAAAAAGGGAAATAATTAAAATAAGACTATAATACAGAGAGAGGTGCAAATTTATGTAAAGAAACAATCAGCAATAATTTCTAGAGCCTTTTTAGGCATTTCTCTCCTCATTCCTGATTATTTATTTTTAATCTTCCCAACTCAAGATCCATTAAAGAATTCTTGGCAAATCACAAACACAAGGACATTATTCTTCTCTGGAGAGGAGTGGGAGGACCAATTTCAATAGCAAAACATTTTGGCACTTTAGGCATCTTATCATTTGAATTTTCCAGAGCTCACATACATACAAAAATAATAATAAAAATTTTACCCCAAGTTTGATCATCCAGAGAACCCCAGAGAATATTTCACAATCCATCAAGGACAAAACTAAGGACAAGTAAAAAACAACTTTAAATATCGAACATCAAGATCTATCAGCCTGTATATTTTTTGGAGCAGACAGAACATGAAATAAATGAATAAAACCTTTAACCCTTTAATAGTTAATTCTTCCAAAGCAGTGAAGAATGTAAATCCCACAACCATTCATTACTAATAAACATACCAAGCTCTTGAAGGCTAACATCAGGAGAAAGAAAAGAATTCTCTTTCATCTTGTTTGTGTGGATCTGAAGAATCTGCAAACGACCATTTTCATCAGGAAGACTTATCTCAACTTGAACCTCCAAACGTCCTGGCCTACAGAAGATTTCAAAGATTCAATTAAGATCAAGACATTTCATGGAGTAATATAATTACACCATCATCAACAAACTTTTTATTGCCTACGACACTGAAAGTCCACAAAGCACACACATTTACACATATCAAAAATCACATACTCAGAATGTTGACAGTTACTTGCAGCATGTTTATTCCAGATAATGACTACAAATCTTACTCATAGGCCATCAAGTTCTCCGTAATAACCAACATTTTTCTGTAGCTCTTTTAGGCTTTGGAAATTTTAATGTCCACATCCCACAACAACAATAAAATGCATCAATATTTAGTTTCTAGTCATTGGTTGTTAATCATGCTTCTTACCATAGAGGATGATCTACAGTGACAAAGAGGTAGGTAGGTAGGTAGGTAGATAGATAGATAGGTTTGCCTTGTGTATGTTTATGTGTGTGTGTGTGAGAGAGAGAGAGAGAGGGAGAGCGAAGAATGGAGGAGGGAGGGAGCAACCTTAAAAGGGCTTCATCAAGCAAATCCTTTCTGTTGGTCATTCCAATAAGCAAAACATTATTGAGAGACTCCACGCCATCTATCTGAAAAGTAAACAATCCTTTAGTTAAAGTAATCACATCAATAACGCATCTTAACCAAAAGAACCTGAGAAAAATGGCATGAGACAATTGCTATTGATTTTTAAGACTCAGAACTCTCAGGAACTAGTCACTGACCTTTGTAAGCAGCTGGTTCACAATGCTGTCATGAACACCAGTACCATCTCTAGTTGAGCCTCTTGACTGAAAAAACAAATAAAACCGCATATTACTCTCGTCATGAAAAGAAACAATAACACAAATAAACAGCCTCAGCTCAATTGTCTAGATACTCATTACTTTTCAGAAAAAAAAATTGTCTAGATACTCATTAGCATTGGATCTTTTATAGATTCAACACACAACCCAGCACACAGCCCAAGGGTTATTTACATAATAGGCCACATCACATATCCCTTCACATATTGAGAAATAAACTGGCATATAACTTGAAATAAATTTTTTATGAAGATTCCCCTGATTTTGTTAGCATCTTGAACACTACAACATACATAGAAAGGTGCAAAAATACTTTATCAACATCAGATAATGATTCTAGAACTTAAATAGGATCAAGCTCTTTGCAACAACTTTATTATAACTGGTTCAATATTTTAAAGAACATGTGCATTTTGAAAGTCACAATACAAAGAAAATTAGAAACATCACATGAAACAAGATGAAAGTGCTACTGTTGATCTAAGGGATGAGAACATGTATATAAAGCAGTCTTTTACCTTACAAATAGCATCGATTTCATCAAAAATTATGACATGCAAATCACTGTCATCACCTGAAAAGTCAAAAGACGTGATACTTCATTATAAAATTAGAAGAGTAAACCAGAAAACTAAAACTAGTGAGCACATATCTCTTACCACGGGTCCTTTGATCATTCTCAGCATCTGCAAATAGGTCCCTAACATTCTTCTCAGTTTCACCAACAAATTTGCTCAGGACTTCAGGGCCATTAACAATCTATTTGATTCACCAAGAAGGAAAATTTTACACTAACTCAATAACAGTAATATGTAATATTCACCACATAGACAAACATAATTGTGAATAAAGTCGAATGCAGGAGCTCTGAAACATGAATGGAAGAAAGCAGTCTGATAACAGGACAAGAAGACACTATACAACAGACTTCACTCAAAGAAGGTTATACACTCCGATGCCAAAACAGCAACTACTGCAACATGGGGAAGACAGTAAATAATATGATACACAAAAACATACAAGGTGGAAAAACACACAGTTGATATGCCCACAGAAAGTGTTAATCAACATTGCGTCCCGAAACAGCTTCCAACAGCACATTTCAAAATGCTATTGATACTATGACAATCATGGGATGTGCACCAGACAGCAAAACAATTAACAATATCTTTATTACCTACAGCCAACCTATTACGTGCAATTCCAGGTTATATATTGAGATGAAACATAGACAAAAACATAAATTTTATCCCATCTGAAACATGAATAATCAGAATAAAATGATCAAAGCATGCAGGCTCAAATAAAAATAAACCGTGTTAACTAAAATGGTCAACCAAACTCCAACCTTTGGTTCCTTTCCATTTAACATCTTTCCAATCTGCCGAGCCATGAGAGTTTTGCCAGTACCAGGAGGTCCATAAAGTAGCATGCCTTTTACATGCTTAATCCCCAACCTGGAACCTCAAAAGCTTTCTCATTAGATGCACAAACATATAGGTATATGAAACATAATTAATATGGTTTGAAGAATAAGTTATGTTACTTGTTAGTCACATGAGGAGGAAAAACACGAGAAGCAAAAGCTCTTCGGAATATATCAGCAAATTCTGCACTTAAGCCACCAATACCCAGTGATTGTAGATTAAACTCTTTGTGCCTAAAGATATTACTACTGGCAGCTTCACGCTGATTGACAATCTGCAAGAAAAACACAAGTCGGTGAACCATTTAAGTTAGTCACATCAAGCTGATTAAATTACAATCTTACCGTGTAAATGTAATCAAATCTAATCTATCTGAATGACAATGACATCCATTGGTAAAAATTCTGCCAGAAAAGAGGTGAAGGAAACAAAATGCTACTAACATATTAATACATAACCTTTATTCCACTTGAATTTTGTGCTTCAAAGATAAAGTAGGTATCACTGGAAATCATCCCCCTATCAGGAGCATTAGCTTTTTCTTGCCCCTCTACCTGAGCTTGATTGACTGTGAAAATATAGTTATTACCATGATACTCAAATGTAACTTTTTGCCCAGCTGTCATAACCTGCCAGAAAAAGGGAAACCAGCGTTCCATGCCTTCAATAAAATCATCCAATCTTTCATCAACATATAGGAACAAATTTCTTTTACATTGTGTGTGTGTGTGTGTGAAGAGGGAGAAAGCAACAAGCACGCATTACACATGAGATATGAGGACAATAAGATGGCTAATGTCATCAAGCATATTATTTTCTAATTTTGAATTGATCTCAGAGCAGCAAAAGCCTTACATGTGCATTTGAAACAAATCTATTCAATATTCCCTTCATTCTACAAGGGAGAATTGAGGAAAAGAAATCTAAAATTCATAATCAACCAATCCACGCCAAAAATAAAGCCAGCACACAATTATGAAACAAAAGCAGACATTTGCAACAAGCAAACAGCAGGAAGCCCTACCTGATTAACAAACCTCTTTCTTAGCTGGTTAGACAGAAGAACAGCATCAACCTACAAAAATAATACACAAAACTTAATCCTACTACCATCCATGTGAGCAATGTAAAATCATCTAAGATAACAAACAGATCATACTGCATTGAAAATCTCACCTGTTCACTTTTAGTACCCTTCTTCACGAATTCCAACTCCAGCGTGAGCAATGCAAGGTTAAAATCTTCAGGGGGAATAAATCTGCACCTTGAGGAAAAAAAATCGTTAATGACTAGCAACAGTTTAAACACTAAAAATTTGAAGATACGGTTAACTAACCTGCTCACTGATACAGTGTCACCATTAGAAACTCTTGCAACCCGACGTTGGATAGCATTCAGGGCAACATATCCATTGCGTATGCTTTCGTGGGGAGTATTTATAAGTTAAGGCCACCAAAAAAACCAGCTACAACAGAAAGATTTCGAAGTTCACATACAAGAACAGCAAGATTTAAAACTGAAAAATAATTATAAAAAGATGAAATATTCGATTTCATTTAGTAATAAACAAAAACAAAAAGTATTTAAACAATTCAAGAAAGAAAAATTCTCATTCTAATAAATTGAAACATTCTAAAAGTTTACACATCCTAAATTATCAGTAGCAACAAACACTGACTAACTTTATGAATTTACATTCCATAACTTCCATTAATTTCCTGAAAAAGTGCGTAGTAAAAAATAATTTGCAAATAAATAAAGAGCGATAACAGCTAATTTTCAACTCAAGTACTATAAATTATAGTATGAAAATTTCAATCAATAGAATTATGAACAATGCGACAGTAAATTATCGGTTAAACTGTGAATTAATGCGAACAAAAGAAAAGGAAAAAATCAAAAAGGATATGAAACAGAAAGAACAAAGTCGTCGCCGACGTTAGCGAGGAAGAGTCTAGTGCCAGGGACGGCGTAATTGTGAAGATCGGAGGCCGAGCAGTAAGCAAGATTAGTAAAGGCGAGATCTGCGGATGGTGTGCTGGTAACGATCATGGTGGCGACCGTAGAGAATTGCGATCCGAACCGGCCCGCCATTTTCCGTTGGCTTTGGATGAGATCTGTCGATAAATATTTTTTATTTTATAGCAATGAAGGGGATATGAAGAGAGAAAAGTAGTTCGCTTCGTATCGAAGGAATGGAAACGACGCGGAAAAAAGGAACATATAACAGTAAGATTGGGCCTCGCGCGGGAGAGATACAATCGGACAAATGGATCGAAACAATTGCCTGGGTGACCCAGCCGAGACCGATATTCCGTTTGCAGCAGTTCGTTTCGACTCTCACGACATCGTTTTTGGTCAACTCTAATTTTGTAGTCAACTTTTTTCTTCTTAAAGTTTTTACATAACGATTGATGAGGCATAATATGCTTCGGCTACAAATAAGTTTCGTCTATGATTAAGAATAGAAAGTTTTGAATTCTAATAACTCATGTATTTATCTAGGAATGTAGTCTATATGCATTTAAATATTTCATATGATTCCAATTAGTTTAGTACTATATAAACAATGTAATAATAGAGTTAAATAATTAAAAAAATTCATAAATATATTAATTATTCATATAATAACAATTCAATTTTTAAAAAATGCATTATTTTATATTGACTTGATAAAAATTTTGGCTCTTCTAAGTACTCCCATCTTACCATAACACATTTGGAATTTTACTATCAAGTGGTAATCTGAAAATTAACATGTTTAAAGAATGGATAAATTTCACATATGGTCCCATACCCTTTTATTCTAATTTTACTTTAATTCCTTTGTTTTATTTGGATCATTTCATTTTTTTAAAATAGTTCCATTTTGATCATTTCTTAATTCCATTAAAATTGACATGATAATCATATTGTAAATTATATGACATGTCATATTGAGATTATTTTTTCACATTTTATATAAAAAATTTGTTTCAATTATTAATAAAATAATATAATGAAAAGACTAACAAATAACTAATTTAGAAGGTTAACAATCCAAATAAAACAGTTTAAATGTTAAAAATTTGAGCCAAACTACAATAAAAGATTAGGAACTATGGAATTTATCTTTTAATTAATCATGTTTTGATGAGAGAGAGGCTTAATTTTGTGTGCTCTTGATTCTCCACCTCAATTATTATTTGCCTTCAATGAGTCGGGTTGTATTTGAGTTATTACTAATTTTTTATGGTAAACGTATATAAATGTTATCTTATACTATATTTGTGAATTTAAAAACTTTTAATTTAATATGTAAGATATTCACTTTACACGTATTTTTTTTAAAGTTAAGTTAATAGAAAAATAATACATATTTAAATGTTGTTTCTTATTTGTGAAGTGTTCAACAACTCTCATCTAGACATCGAGAATGAAAATTAAAAGAAGTAGTTGAATTTTTATTCAATTTAAGTTTGTTTGTCAATGTTAACTAAGAAATTAAATAAAGGAGTATTTGATTTATCTAAATTCATTATTATTTCACTTAGATTAAATTATAAATTCTTGAATGCTTGTTACTCATCGCTTGACATTTGAATTTGGTTATAATTTAAAAGTTTAAAGGTTTATTTTAATTTAGTTAAGGTTTGTTTCGATTTACTAATTATCATGTAGGTCAAAAGATATTCGATTAATGATACTAAAGCGCTGTCATTTTTATTTTTTATTGCATAATTGGGCTTCTGCTTCTCCTAGCAAATTAGAAAAACCGAAAATACACAGTATCAGAAAAAGGAAAAAAAAAATTCTAAAACCCCATTTTCATCTAACCTAAACCCTAGCGAGCCACTTGCCTGAACTCATTAACCCCCCCCCCCCAAAAAAAAAAAGGCAGCGCCAAGTTTTCATGGCTCATCGACGGTGCGTCCAGTCACTGGCCCGCCATGCTACGGCTCTCATTTCTCTCAAAACGACTCGGCCTCTCTCCACCCTCGAAATCCTAACCTCGAAATCAAATCCGGTAATAACCATCACCAATTTGGAACCGTCATGGTGCGCCCGCTGGTCCCACTCTCGTTACTTCTCGTCCAGCAAAAGCGACGACAGCGAGAACGAAGTGGAAATGGAAGAGGCCAGCGATGGAGAAACAGAGGACGAGGAGGCGGCGTCGGATTTGGATAGGGATTACTCGCCTGAGGAGAAGGAAGCAGAGGCCGCGGCTATTGGGTACAAAGTGTTGGGCCCGCTCCAGCGGTCCGACCGTGTATTCAAAGATTATGAGCCGGTTTTCGCAGTGGTTCAGGTATTCATTTGTTGGTTTTGGTTTATTTCGTTGTTTTTGCATTTTTTTGGATTTAAGAATCGAAACGTTGAAGAATTTTTTTTTTTTTAAAGATCGGATCGCATCAGTTTAAGGTGAGCAATGGGGATTGCATTTTCACAGAGAGGTTGAAATTCTGCGAAGTCAATGACAAGGTAATTTCTAGTATTTTTTTTATTCTGCTTATCATAAATTTATACTAATTGGATTTTGATTTCTTCTTTTTATTGCCTTTTGATGCATGTTTCAAGGATCTTAATGGTTCAATGACAATTAGGCCGAATGGCACCATTTTTTTATAAAGATTTTTATGTAGCTAGCCATTGTTACATTGCTGTTAACAAGTTAATGTAATGAAGATTCTCTTCTAATTTAACTGTGAGGAAGTATTTTGTCAAAGAAATTTTTAGTTATGGCATTGTGCAGCTGATTTTATAGGATGAATTCCCTTGCTTGTGTTTGTGAGCTGATGGTGATTACTGAGTTTTGACTCATATAAATAGTTTGTTGCTTTAAGATAAATTGTTAACTTGTCAAGAGCAATGCGTATACTAGTTTATTCCAATAGCGAAGTTCATAGCATTTTTAATGGAACCTGCTTTCGTTAATATTTAATAAGCTTTATCTTTCAAGATGAGAGAGAGAGAGAGAGATCAAATAGGATTATCCCTCTTGAAGTGAAAGGATGGATCGAATTAGCGAATTTTGTAGAATGTTCTTTGTTATCATGTTTCTGTAAAATTGAAGAGAACGTTTTATATGAAAAATTTTGCTTAATGGGACAGAATGTGAGTTTGGTAACTGGAAAGAAGTTTTGTGTTTATGAAAGCTGTATCCGATTAATATAAAAGCACCATGTCATTTAATTTGCTATTGGGATTCATTGTCTCCCACCTCCTGTATCAGAAGTCAAACTATCTATTTGGTTGGGTTGAACTGGTTTACCCTGAATTGTATTAGCCTCTGACCGAATGATTTATTGTCATATGTTTTGTGAAAAATTAAGTGCACTTATCCTGGTTTTTTTTTTTTTTTTGTTTCCTATTTAATTGATTGTTTGAGCTTCTATGGTTGTCAATGCAGTTGATTTTAAACAAGGTTCTCTTGCTTGGCTCGCCTACCCAAACAATTATCGGTAGGCCTATTCTCCCAGATGCAGCTGTTCATGCTGTTGTTGAGGAGCATGTAAGCTTCACTCTCTCTCTCTCTCTCTCTCTGCCGTAACAAACAAAGACTGCTAGAGCATCTATTCATTGTTGCTAATATTTCTTATTACTACAACTCTTTAGTCATACACCTGATTTTGCTATTATATTTCATTATCCTTCTGTCAGGCATTAGATGCTAAGGTAATTATTTTTAAGAAAAAGAAAAGGAAGAATTACCGTCGAACCAAAGGACATCGCCAGGTATGTCAAGGACCATATGTCAAAACAATTGTAGTTTGTTCAACCTGATTTTATTGGTGTTAATAGTTCTTGATTGTTATTATGTGTCAGGAATTGACTAAGTTGAGAATAACTGATATACAAGGAATTGAAAAACCAGAAATGAAAACTGATGGGAGGCCATTAAAGGCAGCTGTTAAGAAGCCAGAGGAGATTGTTGCTGCCGCTTAAGAAGGATTTTTTCCCCATGGCTTTGTTTTGCAAATAATGGCTGCTCGTGTTTTTAATCTCAGGGTTATACGACCTTTATACTAGCGGTGACTATACTCCACCTTCCTGATTTGCTCAATATACATTTTGGATGTCCTATGAAGCAAAATATCACCATCCAACCGGGCACCTGTTGTGGCATTGGTTTTGTTCACCTATGCTTCTCTGCAACCAAGTGAATTAAGAAATATGCCCATTCTAAATTTTTGTGCTATTGTATTTCTTCTTTTATTTGTATTAAGTAGCCTAGTACTAACTATCAGTTGACACAGTTTTTTTGGTTCCCTACCATAATTTGATTATTTCGAGGTTTTCAATCCTTTGAATCTTTTGGGATTTACTCAACACTGGGAAGTGAAAACAGTGGTTTCAGAGCACTGTCTCAAGGGATGTAAGATTAGGTTACCTGACTATCTGGAATTCATTACGATTTTTTCCCCAAATAAATCTGGAATCCTATGTTGTACATTTGATTTTTGTTATCTTCGTTACAGCCATTTAGAGCTGAGCTTTACTCAAAGTAGAACGTATGTCTTAACGTACTGAATACTGATCCTGCCATTAGTGATAATACAAGTACAATATATCATGATTTATCCTGCGATGGCTGGGATGAACCTCAACTGCTGCCAAATAGTTCTTGTAAGCAGCCTAAAGTTGCTGTCCCTTATGACTCTAGGACCTGAGAACGTTCGGATCTCGGCCCTCGCCTCCCTCCTTGTGAAGAAAGCCTTGGTAGGAAACGGACAGCGGCATTGGGGAAGCCAGCAATTTGAACCTTGTGCTGGCAATCCGCGAAAGCCCATGCTATTGGGACCGGTACTGGGTTTGTCTGACACCATCAACAAACGTTAATTGAACATGACAATATCGGGCTTTGGGTATATCACACCTTCCAGGCGTTTATCTTAATGTTTTCTCTTTTCTGTTGGCAAAGTGACATATCAACAGGAAGATCCAAGTGTTCCTACTATAAAAAGGAAGAAATATTAAAGAAAAGCGACATATGTTACCTGGTTCATGCTGCTCCATAGAAAAAACAGTCTGATCCATAGTTGGGGCCCAATCAAATCTTTTAGTTCGTTAATGATGTTTCACAATTCTCACTGGCAAATTGCATGTTGCTTGTCAAGGACCTTTAGATATGAAGTTGTGCTAAGCATTATCAGGAGACCATAACATACGGTTCTGTGGATAAAGCTTGGATAAGCACTAAAGAGTTTCTTTTGATGAGGCAAATGGGGCAGGTGAAAAAGCTGAGGTTGATACAAAGAATTGAAAAAGAATAAAATCACTGTTTTACTAATTAATTAGCTTTTAAGTTTCAGAATTTGTGTTCTAAGTACTCTTTAGGATGACCTGACAATAGTTCCATCTCCCTGGAGACCTAGCATATATAACTTCAGTACATATTTTCTGTCTACGGAGCTTCTACTAGGGCTGAAAAAGAGAGAAACTTAGCAGCAATCTGTTTCTGTTACGCCTTAACCATCTAGCTCAAGCATCCCTAGTTTTCGCTCTGTAAGATCCTTGAACACTTGAATGAAAATCATGTAGATTTTCGGAGTTCATACATGGTTAACAAGATATTGCTAGCTTCATCAAGTAATGTTTTTGGGGTGTCATGATATACCACTTTCTTGCGAGGGTTTGGGACCAAACGAAAGAGAACATGCTTTGGAACTTGAAGTTAAGCACGAGCTTTAGGTTATTTGAAACTGTGTCGAAGCATATGGATAGAGACAATGACAGAGCATGCTGTCTCCATCATCCATAATGCCTCCATTGATTTTGAAAGAGTGGAGCAAATTAATGGAACTAGCCAACAACTGCATGCATATCTCTCTTTATGGTTGACTCCAGGTTTTGATTAGGATCATGAGGCTCTTTCACTTTAGGCAATTCTACAATGCTAGTCTATTTCCTTTGCTTGTGCAATTGTTTTTAAGGGGGCGGTGAAAATTTCGTATTCTCCACCTGATTGGTTAAGACTCCATGATCCTCAAAATCATCTAGGTTCAGCCTCTGCTGTGCATTCCAGGTGTACGTCTAGGCTTAGAATCCACCACCCAAGTTTAAGTTATGCATGAAATATTGTATTCGCCCACTTTCTCTAACAATCTACAGTTGAAAATGCCAAGTAAACGAACGGATTTGAAGAGATGGAGATGATAATGCCCATCGACAGCTGGAACTTTTTGACAGGCCTAATGGGATGGCCCCAAAACCTCCATCTTTATGGATTCTCCTTTTCCCTGTTATGCTCCAATTGAAAGTCTAATCTTTCTGTGAATTCTTTGTTAGTGGTTGCAGGTGGCCATGGGAATTTAATTCGTTTTTCCGAGTGAATATCGCCTTCCATGAAACAATGTGCCCCTAAGTGGAAACGCTTTCTTTGCCAATTGCCACCTATTATACTACAAATTGATATATATATATATATATATATATATAAAGACTTGGCATTGTCTAAAAGCACTTTGGTGTGTTCCACTGCTCCCACTTTCGTTTTAAATATGATTATGTTAATGGAATTCATTGTCACAATAGTTACTCCACTTCATCATCACACCTTAAGCAGTTCCGGACCCCATGTAAATCGTCATTTCCATTCATTCATAATTAGTTACTAGTTTTTTTGGCAAATTTTTCCATTTTACTTGGTTCATATCAATTAATCCTGTTTGCAACATTTTAGCTTTTAGATATTTTCCTCCTTTTTTGATAGAATTGTTGAGCTTTTTTCGCCTTATTGAAGATCGATAGACTTGGAACCATTTTCTTGAAAGGGTTGGGAAAATATTTCTTACTGTTGCTCCAATGAAGTTGCCTTAATTTTCCAACTATAGTGGCACCAATGTATCACAGCTATAGTTTGCATGTTACTCTCTTAATTTATAGAACATTTTTGCTGAAATTGCTTGGGGACGGCAAGGGGTGTCGCTTCAATCATTCCCATTAAATTATTTAAACCAGAAAGAGCAGTCAAACCTTTTATCGATCCTTTCTAAATGCAATTGCTGGTCGGCTTTTTTTTTTTTCAAGATTTTCTTATTGTTTAATCATGCATAGCATAAACAATTTGATTGTAGGTGCATGTTCTTTCCCTGGAAAGGGCAGTATTGTTTGAATAATAGTGCGAGTTAACAATCCCACCACGTTTCCAAGCTTCCTTGTCAGTTCCAAAGCACTACAATCAAATTCAGTGGTCTATGATGCAATAGAAATGTGGTTGATTTGCTAAGTTTTCACTAACATTGGCCAACCTTGGCCAAATCATAGGTGAGCCTTTTCTTGGCATTACTCAAAAGTGGATTTCCTTGCTCTCTCCTATCATTTTTTCCCCCTAGAAAGAAGGATTTCCTCCTTTTAGATATGCAATTTATAATGAATCCACTTCCATTAGTTCATTGATAAATATAGATATTAACTAATACATTTCCATGAATGAACACACATGCACACATAGTATGGTAAAAGCGGAGAAGAGGATTTGATATCTTGTCACATTTATTTGTATCTAATATTGGCATACTTGGAAGGACCATGCACATTCTCTGCAAGGCTTTGGTAGTAGAAACTCCGGGCAAGTAGCACATAAAACTATGAAAGAAAATCATTCTTTTTTTCAACAAGACACCCTCTTTTATGAAAGAAGATCAGGTTTTGAGTCCTTCTAGCTGAATTTCAGGTCCTTTCAAATGGTAGCATTAACATTTATACATGAACGGATGTTGTGCCTCTAAGAACTGATCCCCATTTCACATCCTCGATCCTTATATATCTTGAGAAGATCTTCATGGTGAACATATATGTCGTGAATTGCTAGAAACCTTCTCAGCTATGTAAAGATAACAGACATCAAGATCAATGAATCTAAATAAAGAATAAAACTGTACTTTGCATACTCTTTTATGCCAGCTACAGATTGTCACATTCTTAATCATAGTCTATATCCACCATGTGCAAACATCAAGGTTTCCACGAAAAAATTTTGATGCTGCACAACCTCTTTAAAGTTTTGTCATCATTTTTAAATTTGCTTTGTTCCAAGTGGAGGAATAAGGTGTACATGTAGTCGGCTGCATGAATTCCAACCATCCGTTGGAAGTGGTAGGAAAGTTGACTAGAGAATGTCGCTGCAAATTGACCCATGAAAAGAAATATTTTGGAGGCATGATGAGCATCAGTTCAAGAAGCACTTTTACTTTGGATATTGTTGATAAAAGGGTATTCATATTCTGTCAGTCTAGAACTTGCCAACCCAAGTTTGTGAGCCAACAGAGAGTGATTGATCTTCCACCATATGTCTTTCTTTGACAATATTGATAAAGATGTTCGAAGTCCAAATCCATCAGCTAAGCTGCTTCAAGAAAAAAAACAAACAAACCTAATACTGTATATATAACAAAGCTGCAGCTCAAATAATCTTATTATACTAAAAACTAACCACTTGGAAACTGAAAGAGGAAGAAATGTAGAAGGAATGATCTTGTGAATATTCCGCTTGCTGCTAGCCAGTGGAATCCTTGTGCTGTGTACTTAAGCTTTTAAAATGTCCCAAAACAACAATTTTTAAAATGTTTAAACATGACGACTGTAATCAGATTTGTGTGATTTGATTGTAACTCGTCCAATTTTGTGTTGCTCTGAGCGTGCAATCCACTATATAATCAATAATCCAGGTGGCATAATGTGTGTGTTTACGCACGCATAAGAGAGAGGGAGGAAAGAAAAGAAAGCAAAAACCAATTCTTATCCTCAAGCCTTTTTCGAAAGAAATGAGAATGCAATGCCACTGACCATTGCTGGCTTCAAGTTCTGATATTGCAGAATATGCTCCTTTAACTTTGAATGCGTCAGCCCTTAGTTGGAACTATTTAAAAGCCTGTATGGCACACTCCGCTTTTGTATGGAACACACCACTACAAGCTCTGATAAAATCCTCCAACATTGCTCTTTACAGTAGCTTCAAGGATCATTTAGTATGTATCAGTTAAGTTTCAGCTTCGTTTCGGATAGAGATATCTGTCTAACACGAGTGCATTATGATCATATCTATATATATGAATAATGAAGTGTCCAGAAAGAACCGAACACTGATTTATTAAGATGAAATGAAAAGTCCCTGTAACTAACATATGCACAATTTGGCAATGTAGCTTTGCTAACATGACACCTCAAGAAGTTTTTCAAAAGATCTAGTCTTTTTTGCTCTCAAAGAGCAAAATTATTTCTTATGCTGACACTTGTCCCAATTCAAATCTCTGTACATAGTGGTCCCTTATGATTTTTGGAGGGTGTGAAGAAGAATTTCAGATTGCATTTCAGGCCAGCCTACAAAGGGCAACAACAAAGAGAACTGGCACTTTGCTGTCCACCTAAAAAGAGAAAAATAATTTGTATAAAAATATAATGGAAAAAACTATGACCATTGAAGTGGAAAAAGATAATTAATTAGGAACTAGTCGTTTTCAGTAATTTGTTTCTGCCTTTCCAACTAGACAATATAGTTAGTGCTATTAGACTAAATCACTACTCTTTTTAAAAAAGCTTGTACTAACAAAAAGAACAAAGTTATTATTGCCCCTTTCATTTTGGGTTTATAGTTATCTAAACAACCGAACTGATTGGCTTCTGCTATTGGCTGCCAGTTCCCTCAGTGCATCATACACCAGCTAAAAAGAAAAGATCAAAAGAAGAACATTTCAGGCAGTGTGGCTTTGGCTTTAGCTAGATTTCATCATATGTTCTTTTTTCTCTAAATAAACCATCACATCTGTTTCCTTGTACGTGTGCTGATATACGTAGTCTGAGTGGCCAGGGTTTGTCAAACTACGCAAGAAAGTACTACTCTGATCCGATAAATGACTCATGAACTGAATCAAAGATCTCTTTTAAGGCAAATGTAGCAGAATCTATTAAGTTTAGTCAAGGTTGCTAGTAACAGTTTTGCAGCTAAAAAACGTTCTTGACAAGCATATGTTGATCAGGATTCAAGCATAAGGGCATCCAGCTGGTTGTCTCTTCCATGCAGATTATCTATCTACATTGTTTTGGGATTCAGTTAAACACACTCGAGGTTGAAAATGAAGGGTGCAATGCGATATCTCTGTAACTGTAATGCTCATGGCAGGGAAAATCACTAGCATTCTTCAGCTTCTGAACGGCTGATCATCAATGGAAGTTCAAAGGAAGTGATTTTGACTCAAAATATCAGATATAACCTTCTTTTACTACTGAAACTGAAATCTAACGGCAATTACAACATAGAAATCCTGACATGATCCCAGTACCAAAGCAGATCTTAAACCAATTTTTGCAGCAAAAAATGTTGTTCTATTTTTTTGTATAGCAGAATCCTGTTAGTGACATATACCCAGAATATTCTTATGTTACTTTCCTGATTAAGCTAACATGTGCGTGCCAATAACCCCATAATAATTCCCTGGAGATAAATGGATGAAATTATTGGAATTAAAGGCTCACACGTGGAACAAATTATATTCCAACCTTAAAAATGTTGCATTAATTAGCAAGATAATTGGAGAGGCAGGGGGGTTTTATGTTGCCACGTAAACATAAGAAACTAAACAAAAACTTTTTGAAAAAGTTCAATAGGTTTAATATCTTAATTAATAAATATGGGTTTAATTGTGAAAGAGAGAAAAATGGAGGGGTAGAAATGTAATTTCGGGTACTGACAAAGTTTAGTCATGTGAGTACAGTATAATTCAGATACCGTGTATATTCTTTGCTGTAAGCATTCCATAAATATAAATCGAATCGGACGCGAAACGAAAGCTCAGAAAATCACTGCAACGACTCCTTCCTTCAACGTTCAACAACTCTTTCCCAACGGAAACACGCGTGAGAGAGAGAGAGAGAGAGAGAGAGAGAGACGGAAAGGGTAGTTCTTCTTTNTGAGAGAGAGAGAGAGAGAGAGAGAGAGAGCGAAAGGGAGTTCTTCTTTGTTACTGTGCAATGTTTTCAAGCTTTGTTAATGGCGTCGTGATTGTCGGGATTCAGAGAGGAGCCGAGCCTCTCTGAACTTCCCCGTCTTTTTTCTTTTCTTTTCTTTTCTTTCCCGGCTCTCTGGTTATATCGTTTTGGAGGTCTCTGGAAAGAGAAAGAAGCAACGAGAAAAGAAAGTCGTCGGGGAAGTGAAATTGAAGGGAGAATTAAAAAAAAAAAAGGGAAAGAGAAGAGGTTTCGGGAAATGGATTATAAGTCGTTTTCGGAGTTGATTTGGTTTGATCAGTTTACTTACAGTTTCTGATTGGTCGCTTTTCTTTCATTGGGAGTTATGGCTTTACTCGTATTTAGATGCGGCAAATGGTAAGCTTCTTTTCTTTCCTTTGTAATGTTAACTCTTTTCATTCTTTTGTTTCTTTGATTCTATCCTTTTCTAGAAATACATGAAGGTCTCATATGATCTGTTTTTCTCATGGTTTAGTAGTCTTTTATAATTTAAACTCTTTTGGTTATTTGTTAAATTTTGATAGAATTTGAACTTTGTTTATTTAATTCAAGGTTGTACTTGTTTAATTTCTATGTCCCCTGTATGCAAAAAAGTCCACGTAGAAATTGATGGTTGCTGTAAATTTTTGTTTTTATCAACTGAATCCTCTGTGTCTTGTAGTGCTTTCATGGGAAGAAATTAACTGTTTATTCAATTTTTTATTTTTAATGTGTTTGTATGCAAAGAAAATTTGTTAAGTGGCAAAATTTGAAAACAAATGGGATCATATGAAATCTCTTTCTTCTAATCAACAAGTTAGTTCATCGTAGTGATGAAAAATTATATCTAGGTATAGATGCTATGCTTTTTATATGCTTTAAATTAACTAATGTATATATCTCTTACATTCTTGCATCTACCTTTTTTATGTTGTTCTTAATTAATCTGTATATATATTCTCTCAACCTTTTTTATTATTATTTTTATTTACTTTGGAGAAAGTGATGGAACTATAGAAACTGCATTTTTCTGCTTTTATAATTTCTCTATATTAAAGAATCTTAATAGATTTTGTTGGTTGGTTGTTGTTGTTGTGAAGGTTTGGTGGACATGTTAAATGGCTTAGAGAAGCACTGATGAGTTTCAGTGAGGAAAAGCCATTGTTCAGCTAAATTTTTTCAAGACATTATTTGATAGGCAGCATTCCACAGACACCAAAAATCAAGCTTTTGTTTGTGTTGGCTGGGTTGTGTGTGGCTGATCTCTGTCCGATTTAGTTGAACTCTTCATGAGACAGATCTGCTGTAGCGGAGGAATAGGCAGAAGCTTCAGCTTTACTATTGGGGCATATCTCCTTTGGCATCAAGACTTTGTTTCTGAAAGAAACAATTCTTTCAGAATTTAGAAACATATTTATTTGAGAACTTTCAGCTCTGTTGGGCAAATCTCCTTTGGCAAAAATTGTAAAAATTTCCTTTGGTCAGGTGGACTTCCTAAGGGGAGAGTGTTTATTATCATCATTTGCAGCTCTTGCTCTGGGGATCTCCTTCCATGCTAGGAACTTCACTCTGACCTTCAAATAAAACACCTGGCAAGTTTACCTCCTTGTTACTTGTGTGAGAAATCTCCTCTGGAAGTTTTCTCCAGTGTAACCTCCTGTCCATTTGGGCAAATCTCCTTTGGCATTTGGAGTCCTTTGTTGTCTCCACCGTCCCTTTAGGGCAAATCTCCTTTGGCATTTGAGTCAAAATATCCTCTTCAGGATACATGACTCACTATTTCAAGTAGTAGATTCTAACAGAAAACTATAGTCATATCCTTGGCTGTGTCCTCTTTTGGGATTGACTATTAACTTACCATCCCTATTACAATATCTATTTAGACTTGAGAGCTTAAGATAAATCAGGGCTGGCTTATCTTGGATTCAGTTTGTTCAAGCAGGAGTGAAGTTACTGGTATGTCTTCTGTCCCTAATTATAGCATTTGTACAAAAACGAAACAAAACTATAGATTAACACAAATTGTTGTAATTAAGTGAGACAGTTGATGACCGATTTCATATTGCCTTATCTGTTTTAAACTAAAGCTTCCATACATTCACAGGTGCATACACTATCTTTTGTGATATTTACTGTCTAGCAAAGATCCTGCTTTTGAAGATAGCAAAGGTTTGAAAGCAAATTTCACACCAGAAAACATTATTTTTATTACTGAGGTCAGAATCTTGCCTGAAAGTGCTTAACTGCATCTTTTTCTTCCTGCTAAATTATAACTCCTTCATATGGATTTTATGCTGAACTAAGTTGAAAATATATCTTCTCTTAGGCACTGAAAAATGGATGTGCTCCTTACCGATTCTGACTGGGAAAGATTTAGTGAAAGTGGCAGTAGTGAGGAACAGGAGGAAATTGACTTTCTGTATGGCGGCCAGGCTCAGAGCATTCTATCAAGTCTGGAGGAAAGCATTGGAAAAATTGATGACTTTCTCTCATTTGAGAGGGGGTTCATGCATGGGGACATTGTGCGCTCTGTAACAGACCCATCTGGGCAGATGGGTAGAGTAACCAATATTAATATGTTTGTTGACCTTGAAAATGCTCTTGGGAAAATCATAAAAGATGTGAATTCCAAAAAGCTTTTGAAGCTACGATCCATTTCAGTTGGGGATTATGTGGTTAATGCAACTTGGATAGGAAGGGTGGATAAAGTAGTTGACAGTGTCTCAATTGTCTTTGATGATGGGTCAAAGTGTGAGGTCACTGCAGTGGATCATGAGAAGCTTGTGCCTATTTCTCCCAACATAATTGATGACTCACAATATCCATATTATCCAGGACAGAGAGTGCAGGTTGTGCCTTCAGATTTTTCTAGATCAACTAGATGGTTATGTGGTACCTGGAGGGGAAATCATGAGGAAGGAACCATTTGTGGAGTGGATGCAGGTTTGGTCTATGTTGATTGGATTTCCTCTGCTCAAGTTGCTCATGATTTGAGTGCCTCCCCTCCCTCACGTTTGCAGGAGGCAAAAAACTTGACTTTGTTGTCATGTTTTTCCCATGCAAATTGGCAGCTCGGTGATTGGTGTCTCGCCAACTGCAAGGGGACGACTGAACATTTTTTCCATGCATCAACTCATGATTTAAATAAAGGTAACTGGAAATTAGAAAAAGGATTTAAAAGGGGAAACCTGGGTTCAAGATTGGAGGAAATTTTTGTTATCGTGAAGACTAGGACCAAGGTTGATGTTGTGTGGCAAGATGGTACCTGTGGTTTGGGATTAGATTCACAGACTGTACTTCCTGTTGGTGTTGCAAATGGGCATGAATTTTGGCCTGATCAGTTTGTCCTGGAAAAGGAAACCAATGGCAATAGTCAAAGATGGGGTGTGGTGCGTGGTGTGGATGCAAAGGAACGAACAGTTAAGGTACAGTGGAGAAATATGGTTTTGAATGAAGTAAATGGTTTGGGTGGGGAGCTGATGGAGGAAACTTGTAGTGCTTATGAACTTGTTGAGCACCCAGACTACTGTTACTGTTATGGTGATATCGTGTTTAAGGTGGTTCAGAACCAGTTTGGTGATCAAGCTGATAAAGGTCATGTAATCTTAGAAACTGGTTTGGGTACAGAAGCTGCTTTGAAAGGCAAGAACTGTAATTGGGATCAGAAGAAGTATCCCAGTACATATTGTCTATCCTGTATTGGCATTGTCATCGGATTTAAAGATGGGGATGTGGAGGTGAAATGGGCTTCTGGTATTCCAACAAAGGTTTGAATCTTATTCATCCTTATTCCATGATATGAATCATATACATATATTTTTTAATTAAGTTAATGCTTCTAGGTTAGGATTTAGCTGCTTTTGAGTTTAGTATTACATCCTTCAACCAAAATCCATGAACTTGTAAAACTCATTTTAGTTGATTACATATTCTTTGTGTCGCTTATGAGAGTAGTCACAGATTTGCCTTCCTTTGAACTTGTCATTAAACTTTGTTACAGGTTGCACCTTATGAAATTTACCATATTGATAAATATGAAGTTTCAGCCACAACCCCTGTTCTCTATGAAGAAAATGCCGAGGTTTTCAGTCAAGAGATGCCAGTGCATGAGACGCAGTCTAATAGCCACACAGGAAAGGTAAATCCAGGTTTCTTTCCCTTTTTTTCACTTGTGTTTTTTGCGCATAAGTTTTCTCTTGATTTGTATGTTGACATCTGGTTGTTTGCAGGTGTACTCCCAAATTTATGTTGAAACCCTGTGATTAAATTAGTCAAATTCTATGTAAAATATGCATGGAGAAGGTAGAAAAATTTGTTGATTAAATGAGGCTTAAGGTTTTAAGTCTGCAATTCAAATCTTGTGAATTATGCAGGATTTCTACCAAGACATATAGGACTTTTCTGTTAGCAATTTGTAGAATTCAGCTCATGTCCTTGAATAGTTAAAGAAATGTACAGTACTAGTTAGGACTCTTACTGAGTTCAAATACATTCAGTTTTCATGAGATCTTGGTTTGATTGCTGATAACTTGCATGGAACTTGAATCATCATAGCAGCCTTGCAAACCCAAATTCTTATGAGGGACAGTGGAATCATGTCTTAAAATGAAAGTACTTTTTAAACTTCAAATAATTTGACAACATGAAAAATCTTTTATGATGTGCCTCACCAAACTAAATAGGGACTGTGATTTTATTCTCAGGATTTGTTGAGTTTTGATGGTACTGATGAAATTGGAAAAAAGTTCTCATGGATGCCTACTTCCTTCTTCCATCCGCAAGCTGCTATTGGATTTTTCTCAAGCATTGCTTCTAGCATCCTAGGTTCCCTTGGTTCCAGATCACTGTTAAGCCAAAATTCATCTGGTTGTATGCCTCATGATGCCAAAGAAATTGGCATACTCTTTGAGAAAGAAGTATTGGAAACTTGCAATCACTGTGCTGAGCTAGATCTGAGTGAGTTGCAGACATTTGAAACAACAAACATAAATCAGGAAGTTGAAGAGATTGAAGAAAACAAAGGTAGTATGATGCCAAGACCCAGTGAGACTTCACATCAATTTAGGCAGTTTGATATGGTTAGTGATTGCTCAGATCACCACTTTCTTGGTGAAAGCAAGGTGTTGGCTGTGTCTCAGGTTAGAAACATGACTTAATTGACTCTTAAAAATACCATGAGTTGTTCAAACAGTCTGCATAATCCTTTTAGTTTCTATCCTTGTCCCCACTTCTAGGTGAAAAGAAATTGGCTGAAGAAGGTTCAGCAAGAATGGAGTATTCTAGAGAAAAACCTTCCTGGTTAGCACTTTATTTTACTCTTACACTGATTTATGTGTTACATTTATTGATGCTCTGGTCCTCTTTCTGTTGGATACCTCTCATTCAATTTAAGCCAGTCGCTATTTTTCATGTGACCATTTTTGACCTGAGCAGAAACTATCTATGTCCGTGTTTGTGAGGAAAGGATTAATCTACTTCGAGCAGCCCTTGTTGGTGCCCCTGGAACACCCTACCATGATGGGCTGTTCCTTTTTGACATATTTCTTCCACCAGAGTATCCGTATGAACCACCTGTAAGTTTTACATCCATCGTGCTACTAATTATAGAATTGCCTTTAAAAAAAAAAAAAAAGAAAAGTAGTTGCTGCAGAACTCTATAATGGCAAGAGAATATTGATCTTTGACTCCTATCTATTCCAATGCAATGAAGTATTTATGGCTATTTCATTTAAGAAAATGGGGGGTTTCCAATTTGTGGTCTTTGTAAAAACTGATATCTGAATAAATACAAGTGTTCATGTCAAATCATGAAAATGTTACTATACGTAAAAAAAATCTTATGAAGTCTATATTTGTCATAAATTTTTGCAGTTGGTGCATTACCATTCAGGGGGGCTCCGCCTTAACCCCAATTTGTATGAATCAGGGAAGGTTTGCTTGAGCCTTCTAAATACATGGACAGGTTCAGGAACCGAGGTGTGGAATCCTGGAAGCTCCACTATTCTGCAAGTTCTTCTGTCCCTCCAGGCTCTCGTGCTGAATGAGAAACCTTATTTCAATGAGGCTGGATATGATAAACAGTTGGGAAGAGCTGAGGGGGAGACAAACTCAGTGAGCTACAATGAAAATGCATTCCTTGTCACCTGCCAGTCTATGCTTTATATACTCCGCAAGCCACCCAAGGTAAAATTTCATAATTTAAACATCTTGCAGCTCCATCATTTGCATTTGTTGAAGCAGTTATGATAATTAGCTTTGAACATCACTTAAATGTTACATGAAAGACTGACGCCGTCTCGTGACTGATGAGTTTGTAAATATTCTTTAGAGTATAAATTGGTGCTTAAATGTTTATGTTTTTCCTTTTCAGAAGAATGAAAGAAAATTCATCATATTGTCTGCTCCATATTTTGTCTCTGCCAGAACAGACAAAAATCATAGAAGGCTGTTTCTTTTTTCTTTTTTTTGAAAAGTAGAAGGCTGTTTCTTTGATACCATAATTGTTTCTAATGACTACGATCTCATTAGACATGTAAATATCATATGAAATATGTTAAAAATCAAAATGGATTTGTTAATATCAGGATGAATCCATTGAAGTTGACTGGCATGAAATGCCCAGAATCAGTGTATTTTCCTGATAGCACTAAACATATTATACCTTAGCTATGAATTGACAGTTGTAACTAGTTTTGGTTAAATCCTCAAATTGTTTACGCTACTGTTTGTTGTTGTGCTGCTGCAGCATTTTGAGGCACTTGTCAAGGAGCACTTCAGTAGATGCGCTGAAAATATTCTCTTGGCTTGCAATGCATACATGGAAGGTGTGCCGATAGGACGTGCTCTTGAATGTGGCGGAAATGGGCATGATGAAAACCTGAAAGGAAGTTCTACTGGGTTCAAAATTATGCTCGCTAAGCTTTATCCAAAGCTTGTGGAGGCATTTTCAGATCAGGGAACTGATTGCAGCCAATTCTGTGGGCTGGAGAAG
Organism: Theobroma cacao; assembly: GCF_000208745.1. Taxonomy (NCBI): domain Eukaryota; kingdom Viridiplantae; phylum Streptophyta; class Magnoliopsida; order Malvales; family Malvaceae; genus Theobroma; species Theobroma cacao. Next base: position 23,833,570 of record NC_030855.1, read on the forward strand.
TGAATGTGCTGCTGAGATGCAAGTAAGACACAAATGTACATTACGAAAAATTGCTATCATGTGAATAGCTTTGTATAATATTCCTCGCAGGAATTCAAAAACAAAACCGAATAAAAGATTCCAATAAAGAAAAAAAGCTCTGTATAATATTGGGTTGTGCTTGGTGAAAGATTGTAATGTTTACCTCTTGTCTATTACAGTCGGAAGCCATGCTGAACAGGCTTGTGCTACGGCTGTACAAAACTGTTTGCAGATAATAAGATTGTGTAATATGAAAGTGATGATCGGATTGGTTTGCTTCATACTTCTTCAAGTTTTATGTCTCTGACAATATTCAAGGTCAGCTGCTGAGGTTGGGACAAAACTTCTTTTATTGTGCATTTGCTATATCTTGTCTGGAACATAATTGGAAGGACTGGAACACGACAGAGGTCCCTGGATGGGTGTGGCTGAAACGTGACAAAATTTCTACCTCTAGCTCTCCTCTGCATGCTTTGCCCTCTTTAAGTCATAGCATTTCATTTTCACTAATCATTTGGGCCTGTCGCACGTTTTTGTTTGCAGAGCCAACAGGCCATCAGGGAGTTCCACCGTAAACATCATGTCCTAGTAATAATGGTGGAGGGTGACTAAACCCAAATTTTCTGGAATTTTGTCATTAAATCTTGTGCTTATATATCAAAATAAAACTCCTAATACTTGTGGTTGTTTCTTGGACATATAAAAGGTATTGAATTCGAGAAGAATATGGTAGTAAATCATTTGATTTATTACGATAAATTTGCTAATAGAATATCTTTAGTACTAATAATAACTTGCCAAACGTGCCCTTAAATGTATACACCTTTAAATTCCTGACCGACACAACTTCTTCACCGATTCCGACACCTTTTGTTCTCCATTCCCAGACCGGCCCGCAATGAAGCCGCCAAAACCTCCTCGTTTCTACCCAAAAAACCCTTCAAAAATCTGTGATTTCCCTTCAAGTTCTTTCTGCCTCTTCTTAGCTTTCTTTTTCCTCCTTCAAATCCCAAAAACTGCCTCTCTATTCCCTACTCAGGCCCCGCCTGAATACTCCAAATACTGCAATGACGTCGTCCCGGAATCCCCTGTGGAGCCCACCACTCTTTTTCCCAGCTCCACCGCTAACAACCTCGATTTCAGAATCGGTTATTTCACCGGCGGAGACTCCTTTTTTTTCCAATCAAATATCGCCGCCGATGCTCCCAAAGCTGCTGCCTTTTACGCTCAGTATTTTCACAACACCCTCTATAATAATACAACCCAAATTTATAAAATTCAAGGCAAGCTCGGTCTACAAATTCCCAGATCCTTTTTCGTTTCTTCTTCCAATGACAGTCTCTTAAACCCCCACCGTGGATTACGGCGGAAGTTTCGGATCAGGGGACCGAGAATTCCAGTGATCGGGAGAGGAACGCCGAGTTTTTCGCTAAGTGGGTATTGGTCGGAATCGGCTGGAAGGCTTTGTATGGTTGGATCAGGGGTAAGTAACGGGAATGCAGGTAGATATCGGACTTTTAATGTTGTTCTTAAGCTCAATTATTCGAATAATTTTAATGTTTTTGGAAGTTTAATTTCTGGGGTTTTGGAATGTTTAGATTCTGAACATAGTTTGAGTTACTTTGAGCCGGTTTCCTTATTGGGTGTGAGGAGGAGTTTTGAGAATTATGAGTTTAGTTTGGTTGAGAACGGAAAGGGAAGTTCTTGTTTAAGTGAGGTTGAAGGTGAGGGAGAGAATTTGGATGTTAGCGAAAATGATGGTGGAGTTTGTTCAGCAATTGTTGAACGTACGATTAGGTTTGAGTTGGACTATGGGAAGGATTGTGATAAAGCTAGTTGTGCTTCGGTTTTTAAGGATGTTAAATATGTTCCAAGCTTCATGTTCTTTAGACAGCTTAAGTGTGTGGATAAGGGGAAAATGCAGATTTTGTTGGGGTTTCATAACTCAAGTAGAATGCATACTTTATTCCCTTTTGATCCTAATACAACGTTGATTGGTGAGGGAACATGGGATGAGAAGAAGAATAAGGTCTGTGGTATTGCTTGTCGAGTTTTGAATTTCAGGGATTCTTTGACTAGAGCATTTGTTGGTGATTGTTCTATTAAGTTTAGCTTAAGATACCCCAAGGTTTTGTCTCTTAGAAATAGGTATTCACTTGTGGGGAAACTTTGGAGTGATAAAAGTGAGGATGATCCGAGTTACTTTGGCATGATTAGGTTCAGGAGTATTTGGGAAGTATCACCTGGGTTCAAGAGTGTTCTGGGTTTAAAATATGAGTATACAGAGGTTGATAGTGCTAGAAGATCTTGTGCGAGTAAAAATATTGCTAAACACAAGGGAAAGACATATCCTGATGGCGATTCAATAGACATGAGATTTGACATGTTGGTGACAGATAGTAAAGGAGAATCAGCATGGGGTTTTGCAAACCCGCTGTTTGTGGATGATCAGCTATATAAGCATCAGCGTTATGGGCCTTTGCCGTTAGCAGTTCATTTGAGCAATAATGACAGCAGGCTATTGAATATCAGCTATCAGATTAGCTACACATACCAGTCCAGTAATGCTCCTGCCTTGTCCAGAGTAGTTGAAATTTCTGCTGAGGGAATATATGATAGAGATACTGGTGTTCTGTGCATGGTAGGATGTAAACATGTAAGATACTATAATCAAATTTTGATAGAAAATGGTTTACTGGACTGTGATGTGGTGGTTACTGTCCAATTTTCTCCAGTAAATGCTGCAGAAATATATCGTGTTAAGGGAACTATTGAAAGCACACGGGCCAAGTCAGACCCTCTTTATTTTGAACCCATTAATTTGTCTTCAAAATCATTCTACACCAGACAGGCTAAAGAATCCATTTGGAGAATAGATCTGGAGATTACCATGGTTCTGATTTCCAATACACTTGCATGTATTTTTGTTGGATTGCAGCTTTTTCATGTGAAGAAACACCCAGAAGTGCTTCCCTTCATTTCTGTGGTGATGCTCATTGTTCTTACTTTGGGGCACATGATTCCTCTATTGCTGAACTTCGAAGCCTTGTTTGTAACAAACCGTAATCAACAGAATGCTTTTCTTGAGAGTGGTGGATGGCTTGAAGTAAATGAAATAATAGTAAGGGCAGTAACAATGGTAGCTTTTCTTTTGCAGTTTCGTCTTCTCCAACTCACATGGTCTGTAAGACAAGGCAATGAAAGCCAAAAGGGCTTATGGGATGCAGAGAAAAAGGTTTTATTAGTATCACTTCCTTTGTATGTAAGTGGGGGATTGATTGCTTGGTTAGTGCACCAATGGAAGAATTCCCGCCAGAGTCCATTTCTACAACCACACCGAAATGGTCTTCATATGACACTTCAGCAGCATTTTTACCAGCAATATTCTTTCTGGAGTGACCTTAAATCTTATGGCGGTTTGGTCTTTGATGGGTTTTTGCTTCCACAGGTAGTGTTCAACGTGTTGTCTAAATCCAATGAAAAGGCTCTTGCTGCTTCATTTTACATAGGAACCACCATGGTCCATTTGTTGCCTCATGCATATGATCTTTACAGAGCTCACAGTTCTTCAGGATATCTTGGTTTATCATATATATATGCGAACCATAAAATGGATTTCTTTTCCACTGCCTGGGATATCATAATCCCTTGTGGAGGTTTGCTCTTTGCTATCTTCATCTTCTTGCAGCAGCGATATGGGGGTCACTGTTTTCTACCTAAACGGTTTAGAGAGGATGCTGTATACGAAAAAGTGCCTGTAGAAATTGGTGTGGAACTGCAAGGTGAATCCGTTCAGAAAAACTTTTATAGCTTGTGATACTCAGAAAATTTTTTCAGAATCAAATACAGTATACTCTTTTATGACATCATGTTCAATAGCTATGGGCTTTATTTTCCATGTGCCTCTTCTTTGATTTCTTCTGCTTCCCAGTCTTGGTATCAAGTTATGGAGGTCAAAGAGTGAAATTGAAAAATATGTTGAATCAATATCATTTGCATATAGTCAAAAGTTTGCGAAGCTGATTTGTATCTCGTGAAGCCTTCTGTTGATGAATGCACCAACAAAGGCCCTGCAAGAAGGCTTATTTTTAACTGTTTTGCAGCTTTATGAACTCATAAAAACTCATTATATGAAATAATACTGTACAAAGTTTTTGACCCTTCATTGGATTTTCTTTCCAGACAACAACTTAGTAAGGTCAATAGGGAGGGGAAGTTTAGATTATTGAATATTTAGTCCTCAGCCTGCAAGGATGAATAACCATTTAGCACGAGTGAGAAGACCATTGCATGTTTGTGCAATTTCATTACTTCTGATATTTGATTCAATCAAGCTTCAAGCTCTGCCTCTTTTTCAATGATTTCAATAGCGTTTCCAGTCAGTGATTTTGCTCAATCACAAACACAGCCAAGAGACAGCTCAGGGTTCATAATTTGAAAATGCATTACAGCTCTGCACAACCAAAGGAATATAAAGGAGCTAATCAATGATTCGAGAATAAGAAAAGAAGAGGATGATTCATGCAAAACAAAAGCAAAAGTAAGCATCCAAAGCAACAGACCCAAAAAAAAAAAAAGAAATACTCATTCCAATAGAAAGAAATCAAGATGAAAACCAGATATCTAATCTTCAGGTAAATGAATCACGCTGGATATGACCAACCCAATCATAACCCCAATTTATCAAGATTCCTTATTACCCCGCGTAAAAAGGTCATGGCAAAGCATAAGAGAAGAAACAATCCATGGTTGGGTGATTCCTTTTCTGCAAAAACATAAGGAAGAAAATCTGGATTCCATAATCAATGCAGTTTCAGATACCACCACAATAAGAAAGCAAAACAAATAAACAGCTTTTTTATCCAACACTTTATTCATACAATTTATACAGAACTATACCCCATAATATATGTGGTTACTCCAAAGTCATCCCCTGCCAATCACTACGTGATGCCATGATAAGATTTCAAGCAAGCAGAGAATATGCAGGGCCCTTGCAGCTGCCTGCATCAGGAACCCGTCATCTAAGTAGCAGGCAGTCGGATACAGAATAAAATTAATCAAATATATTTGTCAATCATAGCACAGCTTGCTTGTGTGAAAGACAACTTCAGCAAATTCAACTTGAGTTCAAACATCAGTTAATAAAACAAATATGCCACCCAAGGCCCAAGCCAACCATATTACACAGCCAGAACAAAGATTGTTGAACAAAAAATGCAAATGTTTAAAGTGAACTTGAGACAAAGAGTTACCTTGACATCATGCCGTAGATTTTTTGCCAGAAATAATGCGAGATATCTGCAGACCTCTGCTGAATGCCTCATTGAATAAGATTCTTGTCTGCATGGACTGGAATCCAGGCAACCATGATAGCAATGCCACAGGAGCTATGACAATCACTCCAAACAACATATCATACAGCCGTGCCAAGGAAACTACAGTCTCCCACACCACAGTGGATTGCAGAAAAGGTCTAAGCACTAGGGCAATGGATATCAGACCCCATCCTGTAGGAATGAATGCCAGAAGACTTGTGACAAGATCAAGAAACTTAAATTTGGTCAAGTTCAGCAATAAGGCAATCACAAGTACTGTAAGTATAGTGACTACAAGCTGAACTACTCGATAGTAGATGTGCTTTTTTGCTGCATATTTGTCTTGAGCATATGCTATAATCACATAAATTCCAACAGCCACAACCACGTATATCCAAGATAGCAGGTAAACAGTTATACGGGTGCTTTTATCAGCAATGCCCAACTGATACACAATACCATACTGGAAGAAGAAGAAACGAAGGTCTAAAATTATCTCTAGTAGCTTTCCCCAGAGACCTGTTGTTCTCAAATGGTCTTGTTCCTCATACCACCATATTTCCCAGCTCTTATCTGCTTCTGCAAACACACCACCTCTACACCATATCCAATTCATAAAATCATCAAAATCATACACTGTCTTCAGCCAATCAAAGCCAGAAGGATTGAACACAAAAGGGGACATTATCCATGACACCACAAGGAACCAACTTGAAATGGTCATAGCTATGTAAACAAAAGTATCCTTAGCCAGTGGGCTATAAGAAGCATACACTGCTAGAATAACACCAAGTTCAATTGCCTTAACAAAATGGCTTCGAGCGTAAAGTCTATAATTTTCAGCAAAGCTCTTGTGCTCAACCACAAAACCACGCCCAGTGGCTCGGTACTTAGCACCCCCATGAAGGATGGTCCGACCAAAGAAATGGGTTCGTGTCCCCATAGAGAAAGTGTAAAAGAATGATGCTAGCTGCAACTGCATTTTCAAGAAGTCCCAAATTGATGTAAGAAACCCATGTTCAAGACAATTCTCAACAATCATTGGAAGTGCAGTGAACAGACCAAGCTGTATTATAAACTGCTGATTCAAGATTGTTCCAAGAGCCTCATTGCTGATACTCTTATTCTTGGCTTCCTTCTCAACACCACTGAGTGCAAGATAGAGGCGGCCCCACAAAAATGTATAAACAGTCAGTACCACCATCATCGTGTTAAAGTAGTGTCCTACAGTTGTGTAGTAAAAAGAAAGCATCCGAAATAAGTCCAACCTATGACCCAATCGGTAGACATCTCTGCTCAACACCTGCTCGCCATTGCCACTGGCAACCTTGGCCTCAAACATAGAGATCTGATTCAACCCCACATCCCTTCCTTTACCCACCTGCATATATTCATGATGTGTTACATTGCCACCTCGCAGAGTGCAATTGAAGCCAGCAAATATATCCTCACTGATATTAATCACTCTAGAAGCCTTGCTAATTCCACCCCTAGTCAAGAACCAGAATCGATCAAACACATCTGGGTGACCATAGTGCATTCTCACCTTCAAAGGGTTTGCTAGAACACGCTGCCCAAGGGTCACAAAACTTGTTTCCTGAGCAGACATAAACCATGCAAGTGAGGAAACTGAGCCTGTGAAGACATTCTCACGAACTCCCAAAATGGTTGGCTTCCTAATACCATAATTGGTCTTGAACTCCTCCAACAAATTTCGCATCTTGAGTGCCTCCTCAAAATAATTGTCTTGATTCATGTCAATGGTCTGAATTGCATCACCTCGAGTAAATATTATTGCATGATTCTGGTTCTCTGGTTTTCCTTCCCCAAGTTTCAAGGGCCCTGGCAACCTAATTCGATAAATCTCTACCTCCTCCTGCCGCTGTTGGTCGTACTTCACAAGAACAGAGTAATACTCAACCTCGTCTCTCTCTAACTGAACCTCATCTACATAGGCAACTCGAAGAGCTTCATTGTTTTTCATCAGATACAGAATTTCCTCAGCATGACTCTCTCCTTTCGCCTTTTGCCGGCCATACAACTGGCAGGTGACTACATAGGTGAATTTCATCAAAGCACATCCATACTCATGTCCCTTGAACAACAGACGTACACCGCTAATGGCTCGGCTAAGTTTCTTTGGAGTGGGCGGCCTAATACCATCAACCAAACCACGGTTTTGGTTTAATGAATGATGAGAAGCAATTTCTTGTGAGCCCGTTCGAATGTCCATCTCAGATGCAGAATCAAGAAAGGAAAGCATCTTAAGAGCCCTATAGTAATACATCATTCCCCTAACTGTTCGGGATAATGTCTGCCCTCTGTACGATGCCCAAAGACGGAGATCCCTCAACTTTGTCTTCCAAATATCATCATCATCATCCATCCCTTCTCTGTGCATCCGTTCCATAAAATTGCTCCACTCGTCCTCATAGATTTTCTGAAGATAGAACAAGGTGGAAATGCCATCTTCATTCTCATCTTGAAGCATTCCTTTCTTAAACAATACTTCTTCATCATAGTATGGAGTTAGAACACTAAAAGCCATCATTTTCTCAACATTAGAGGCACGAGGCATGTTCATAAAGAGTGAGTTGCTAAAGAAAGCAATTCGCCTCCGTGCCTCCAGATTCAGAGGAACATTATGCATTGAATCCTTAGAAGTAAGAATTGTTTGCAGACGCCTTAGCTGCTTGTGAAAATCAGCATCCTCAGCATCAGGAAACTTGATAGCATTCTCGAAAAGCAGCCCTTCATCAGTTGCCGGATTTCTAGGTGCCAGACCTTCCTCACGCAACTGGGCCATGGACCTCTTCATCTTAGGAAATTCTCGAATGCAAAGTTCATAAAGGGCCTGCAATAAATTTACTGCCTGACTCTGATCATTTTTCTGTTCCACCAGAAGATCAACAAGGGATTCTAGCTTGCCATGAATTTGCTGCAGCACATCCATCTTGTATGCTGAAGTTAACTTTCCATTCTGCATGTAGAAGTCTATCTCCTGAAACAATTTTAAGACTATGGAATACTCTTCAGTGCCATATTTAACGACCCAAAGAAGCAAATACTTGACGCTATCATAAGCTTCAATAACAGCACACCGCCCATACTCATTCTTGCATATCTTCAACCAAAGCCACAAGTCAGGTGCATCCGCCAGCTCTTTTGCCTTGCTGAGAGCAAGAAGCAGCTCATTGCATAGGAGAAAACATGGCCAGCGAATTACCCTAATCTCCCAGCAATTAGGTGGCAATTCCATGAGCTCAACCTCTCTATCACTAATGAGATCTTCCTCCCTCAAAGAAATAATTATTTCATTCCATATCAAGGCAAACCTCGTTGCTTCCACTTGGCTTGATTCAATCTTCTTGTACGGCTGACCAAGTCCATATCTCAGCTTCACTCGATGAATTGCATCACGAAGTTTCTTCACCAGTGTTGCTTTGGGACTTAGCAGCTGATCCTCTGGCATGAGATTAAATTGCATTGCACTAGCAAAGAACTGAAACCTAAGCCTAAGTTGCTCCATATTCCTGATTTCACCCAAATGCGAAAACAACCCAACTGTTGCACCAACAAAGGATGAAAAAACCGAATACCAGATTTGCAAATCTATAAAATAAATCAGAACGACAGGCAACCACAGCAACACAACAGCAATTCTATTGCTACTACCAAAAAACTGGTGCCAATTATAGCTAAGATTTGAAAGACTCAAAAGCGCCTTAGTTGGAGCAACCAGGGGCTTTATTTGAAGAAAATAACTGAATGCGAACTTCCAAACTAACACCACAACCCAAAACAAAGTATACCTGATATTATCAACTAAACCTTCCCTCAGTCCACGACCAACAAAAATCCAAGTATGAAACCACCACATCAACCAAGAAATAACCACCCAATCCAACCCTTCAATCCAATTCCTAACCCAGGGAATCACAAAAAACAACAATGACAACAACTCTGGAATGACAAACACAAACACAGCCTCAAGAAATGTAACAATCCTTTGGTTTGCTTCAAAAGACCATCTCCTATCAGCATTCTTCTGACTCCAAATCCTCCCATAGAAAACCCCAAATACAACAATCCAAGTCAAAGCAACCACACTCTTCAACACCATCCGTATTCCAAGCCACAAGGTCTCCTTCGAAACCAAACTATACTGAGTCCCAGCATCAAGCACAGATTGCAAAAACCGGAGGCCGGCCCATGTAATAAAAACAGTTAACAACTCCACCTGAACATCCCTTTCCTCCAAAGCTTCCCACGGATACTTCGTTCCCGCCCAAGCAACAATAATGGAAGCCTGTAAAAATAGAATTAACAGAATCCATAACCGATCAAAACTCCTAAACACATTCCAAAACGATCGTTGCTCAACAAACCCAGTTTTCCCAACTCTTTTAGATTTCTCTACTGTATCAAAGAAATTACTCTCGTAATCAATCGGCCATTTTAAACTCTTAAAACACCTCTTACTCCAAAAGTACTCATTTATGTCATCGTAGTTCCTCCAAGCCGAATGCGGCGCCGTTCCATTCCTACTACTCTCCACTTCCGTTTTTATCGTTCGGTAAAACGGCATAACAATACATTTCAAGAAAGCACAGTTACCTGAAATCGAAGGCACGAACGGCCTTCCGGTAAATTCATCGAGGTGTTCTTCTAGAACTTTGTTTAATTCCATTGCCATGTGATGGTAAATGTAAGAGAGGAGCTCAGGACAGAAGCGGAGGTTGGCGGCTTCTCCCCAGATTAGGAGGTACAGAGAAACGTAGAGGAGCTCGCGCGTGACGTCGTTGCTATTGCTACGGCGAGCGGAGAGGTGGAGGTGGGATTTGACGCCGAGGAAAGAGCACCAGGAGGTGTAGTTTTGGAGTAACTTCTTGCGGAATCTTCGGAGGACGTTAGGGTCGAGTTCGTGGGGTTTAGTTGGAGGCGGTTGGAGGCGCATTTGGGAGTTGGCTAAGTGGAGGACGAGGTGTTCCCTTTGGTTCCGAACGTTGTCGCTTTGGAATCCGAAGGAGTAGCCTAACCAGTCCATAAGGTCCATGTGTGGTTCCAACGTGATGAACGGTGGCTTCGGGAGGTTTAAAGCCGGAGATAACAGCGCCGCCCCGACGGCGCGTACTTCAGGGTATCTGAGGGATGGATGATCCGCTAGAAGGTCGTGGACAGGGATTATGTTGTAAACTTCTCGCATTGGCGGCGTTGGCGGCTGCTGCGCGCGTAGGGCACCACCACGGCCGCGCGTGGAAATCGGACGTCGCCGTGGAGCACTCATAGTTAGTTACTCTCACTCACTTCTCCCGCTTTTCCTTAATTTCTCTCAAAACATTTCTTTTTCCATTGCTGCTGTTTGCTGCAACTCTAAAAAGACTGAAGCACTGCTTTTGTTTTCTGAGAGGAACAAGACAGATAGAACCTGATTAAAAAGTGAAACGTGGACTTCGGGAGAAAGAAAAGAAAACAAAACAGAGAAAAGGGAAGGTTTTTCTTGTTGTTTTTTTTTTTTTGGGCTCTCGTTGGTTTAGGCTATAAGAATCTGGATGATACACGAAAGCGAGGGATGATTCTATCTAAGTTGCTTTGGTGATAGCTTTTTATCCCACACGCACGGGAAGCGAGTGAGAAACACCACTAGAAAACTGCTAAAATAGTACTCCACACCGCCACTAACGCATCAATAATTCGATTTAATGATGCGGAATTTGATTACAAAACCGCTTCGGATTTTAACCTGACCAGTCATAATCCGCCACTGAAGTCCTTAAAACAGAGATGAAAAGTTGGAATTTTGATCTGGAAGGTTTGATGGGAGGCGAACTCTGTACGTTGAACTGCGACTGAGTTTTTTAATATTAATTTGAATGTAGGTCCCTAGGGTTGGCTAAGATGTAACGGAACGGAACCTCGTGAGCTAGGAAGCAAGGGGCAACGGCTGAGATGAACTCATTCAAGCGGTGTTCTTTATGCGAATTCGAGCACCAAACCAAAGACATCCTTCCTTTGATTAATGGGGGCTTCATTAATTACATCATTATTTTGGAGAAAAGAAAATATAGAAAAAAGTGAATCTTTGCTCACGCCACTTGTTTTTTGTCCTTGTCTGAAGGGGGATTTGAGATTTCGGATGGGTTCTGTTTGGTTTTCTTGCAAGAGTTCATTAAGTTGGCACATGCGTGCCTTGTGGGCTTTGTCTTTAAAATCTCTAGTAATTTACATTCTACAGGCTAAAATAGGACAGCTTTTAAGTACAGAACGGACCAGCTTTTTTTTTCTTTTGTTTGCCTTTTTGTAATCGAGTTGGGTTACCCAAGAAAAGTATTGGCAGTTTCATTATTTTATGATGAACCCATAGTGCATGGAAATTGTCAGTTCGTAACCTAAGAGGAGATTCAGTGGGTGTCACGTGATAAATTGTAGCCCTCAACTTTCAGACAATGTCAAGTATAATTTGTTATTAATGGCTTCTCGCAAGGGCTGCTGTGGGTCTGACTTTGCACAGAAAGAAAGTAGAGAAAGAGAATAAAAGAGGGACTACTTTCTTACGCCTAGCCCTGGTAAGAAAAGTTAGTAGGGAGAGTACTAACGCTGTTATTAGTTTTGCCCTGTGGACCAATAAAAATACAACTTTGTTTAGGGGGATTAGCCTCTTGGAGTGAAAGGACAGTCATTAATCCACTCCTTTGTGCGTCATGGCTGTCTGTATCTCGGTATTTTCATATAATTAGCATGTTGTTCCTTCCTTGCGTAGAGAATAGAAAACTAATACACAATTTGGCTTGTCAATTACCTTTTGGATGGAATAGTTGCTATCCTAGCGTGCCGTAGAAATCAGACCAACCCTGTCCGTTACCTCATGCTCTTCAAATACTGACAAGGCATCCTTTTGGTAAGTGTTCAAAATGCCATTCCTGATTTGCCAAACATTTAATTATGCATAAATGTCAAATTGGCCTTTGGCATTTGTCACAGTGTTATGTATGCTGATCAATCTTCACTTATCAAGTTGTCAAACAGTCCTCATTCCCAACTACTTCTCTTCAAAAATGGTGATGAAACTGAGAAATTGCTCAAGCTTTTGATAACAAGTGAAGTTCATCACCAATAGTCTTGACAAGAACATGAGCCATCTTTAAAAAGGTGGAAGCGAAGCCTATCACGGACACTAATCTCTCTATTAGTAACAATTGAGATAAACTTGATTGCTGTATGACAATCCTCACACATTCGGAGGTTCTTGACAATCCTGATGGCCACACCAGAGCTGGTTTTTAATAGCCCAAATGCTATTGCAAGCTTCTCACTGTGGTATCTGAGGGCATGTTCTCTCTCCTCTTCTTCCACTTCATGCATCACAGATTCGGATGCTGGTGTATAGCCAGCTTCCCTGCACCTACTCATCAACTCATCCAAATACAGATAAATTTTATTTGTCTCGGGATGTGACTTGTCACCCATACTAAACAAACAAATCTTCTGATCAATATCTATGGTGCTATAGCCAACTTCCTTCTTCAGTCGATTCCTTATCATTACGTTTCTGACCTTTTCCACTCGATCCATCCTACCTGCCAATGCATATATATTCGAAAGCATTACATAATGGCCTGGATTTTCTGGTTCAATACTTAACAGATGCTCTGCCACTTCTACTCCAAGATCGAAATTCTTATGCATCTTGCAAGCCCCAAGCATTGCAGTCCAGACTGCCGGAGCTGGCTCTTCAGGTATCACGCTTATGATAAATTGATACGCTTCATGCAAGTGTCCAGCACGACCAAGCATATCCACCACACAAACATGATGCTCCACTGATGGCATCAGTCCATACTGTTGCCTCATGCTGGCAAAAATCTGGCGCCCTTCATTAACAAGCCCTGCGTGAGCACAAGCTGATAAGATGGCAACAAATGTAACATTATTGGGTCGTGGACCATGAACCCTCATTTCACTAAAGAGCTCAATTGCTTGGCTACCATGACCATGCATTCCATACCCTGAAATCATAGCAGTCCAAGCAACAACATTCTTTTCCTCCATTGAATCAAAAGCCTCTCGCGCTTTACTTACATTTCCACACCTCGAATACATATTAATCAATGCCGTGCCAAGCACCACATTCACATCGAAACAGTTTCTAACAATATACTCATGCACCCAACAGCCTAAACCAGCTGCACCTAACTGAGCACAAGCCGATAACAAACAAACAAATGTTGTGGAATCCGGCTTAACTCCCGAATCTTGCATCAAATAAAACAACCCAATTGCTTCCTTCCCGAATCCATTCTGCTCGTACCCTGAAATCATTGAATTCCAAGCTACTACAGTTTTTTCAGGCATTTTATCAAAGACCTTACGAGCAACCCCCAAATCACCAGATTTTGCATAGAAGCTCACTAGAGCCGCTTGAACATACGAATCCAAACTGTACCCACAACTCAAAACGTGACAATGAACAGTTTTACCGATATTAAAAGCCATTAAATCGGCACAACATTTAACCACGGCCGAGAATGTGTAGTTTGAAGGTGAAATATTGGCTGATATCATCCGGCGATGGTAGACAAGGGATTCAAGAGGGAAATTGAATTTGGAGGTTAATGTAATTAGGGAATGGAAGAGAAAAGTATCGGGCTTGGAGATCGAAAGGAAGAGGCGACGAGTGTAGCAAACGGGTGAAGTGGCTGCGCAAGCGAAAGAGAGGAGTTTGGTGATGAGGGATTGGCTACGACCCAGCCCGGTAATGACGATCCGCGCGTGGACTTGTTGAAGAGGTTTAAGACGTGGGCCTGCTCGGAGAATTGCGCAGTAGGCTGGTGAATGCGAGGACGGCGGTGCTCGATGAAGTTGTTTGGCTTCCATGTAACACTGCCATGAAAGAGAGTCAACATGAGAAAGAGAGGGAAAGTCTTGAGGATCGAATGGATGGCAACTTATAGTAAGTTCATGCTCCAGCGGCGTTAGTGTAATGCTGTAAACATCACTTATACTTACATAATGACCGTCCGATTTCTAACATCATATATAGATCATGTGTAAGAATAAGTATATATTCTTATTAATTACAAAGCAAAAATAGTATGTCTCTTTTTCTCACTATGAACAGCTAATTCTTCAAGCAGTTTCAAAGATACACATGATCACTATACATGTGGGCAGTCATATTCAAAGACTGCAGCATCGCTTCTCCTCTTTTGTTGAAACTAAATGTGGATATTCCACCATTATTCACATCAATTGCCCGAAACCTGAAGCACAAAAAGAATTGTTAGGGGCTGCCAAAGGTAGAACAGGAACGCAATGGGGCCTTGCAATGGTAGTTGTAATTATGTTTAGAACATGACATACCTCTCAGGGGCTAGCCCTAAAGCTGTGCAGATCAGTGCCCTTAACATTGATTTGTGGGTGACAACTAGAAAGTTTTCTCCCTGAGGAATGATAAAAGATTCTTACTCATCAATCAAATTGATTGGCGATGCAATAGATGGTAGAAATTACAAAAGCAAGAGAGCATACAGGTGTCAACAAGATTTCCCTCCAGGCTTCTCTAGCTGTTGCCCATAGTTTCCGAACAGGGTAGACACCATTCACGTAGAAATTCGCAGGATCCTCTCTCCATGTTACATACTCCTTTGGATATATTACCCTAGCATCCACTGCCTCCAAATTCTGAATGCCATTTAGTCTTATACATGCAGAACTAAATAAATGATGAAAAGAATTTGCATTATTCTAAAGCAGAATGAGCCAGTTCAGTTAAATGGGTTAGTGAACAATTTACAGAATCAAATCAGGATTCAATCAGGCAGTGTATATGTGAAACAGACCATTTTTCATGCCTTCAAGGAAAAACAGATGGGCCTCCTTTAGCGAATCAAGGAAAACCAGAGGCGCTTCCCTCCCTTGCCATAACACTTCAGCCGTGGTCTGCATTAAATAAAGATGGTTCAAAATCAAAGAGAATCCTATACATCCAACCTTGACGATTAACATTGGTAATCATACCTTAGCGCGGGATATTGGGCTTGAAAAACATTGATCGAAGTGCTTATTTGAAAGGGCTTGCCTACACCTCTCAGCTTGCTTCACTCCAGTTTCTGTCAGAACAGATAAGTTTGAGCTTCCCTGCAATACTAACACTAACAAAGTTAGCAGTTCACAATTCATGCAGTTCTGAGACACATGGAAGAACAAACTTCTTACATGTTCACAATAGCAGTCAACTCAAAACTCGTTAAACCCAGTTCTCACATTAATATCTTATAGATTGCAACTACACCCACCACCCACAGACAAGATCTTCTAATAGAAAATAACTAACAAGAGCAGGAGGCAACAAACCTGAACTCTACCCTCTTCATTCCAAGAGCTGAGGCCATGCCTTACAAGAGTTACCCTCTTTGAGGTCGATAGGGACTTACGAGTAAGTGATACGGTGGCTCTTTCAAAATCATAAGCAGTACCAGTCAGGGAATGATCATCTTCATGTTTATCTGCCATATACACAGTGAAAGTCAACTTTTAAGTTGCAAATAACATACAATAGTACTTCGTAACAGTGTATCGCGAAGTAATGATAATATTATTACCAATAATTAATTTAAGGCAACTAAGGAAGTTAGGCTAATTGTATATCATGTGATATTTTGCATTGATTGACAGACAGTCAGGTTCATTATGTGGTATAATCAAAGCCATATGCAAAATCAAATTAAAGAAAATTCTTCCAAGAGAAGAACTCCTTAAGAGCAGTAGCTGAAAAAGATTATACTGATTCAAGACAAGTACTTGGATAACCATACAGGACACAGCGATCGCGCAACATTTCTCTTGTCTAGCAGTTTCAATTTTTGAACTCACCAAGGAACCTTTTCATCTTTTCTATCATTCACCAGCTAAAATCTGATCAAAAAGGTCAGAAACAGGAAATGAAAATAGAGAAATTAAGCATAGAACTTACCAGCAGTTATGGGCCACTCTGCACTAGAACTTGAGCATCGAATTCTAAGCGTTGAACGATGAAGATTGTGGTGCTTTGTAGCTCTTTTGGTATCTTTGGAGGTTAAATTTGAGAACAAAGGAATGGTTAAGGACAGAGCTTCACAAACCATCTTCTTGAAAGATGGGGAGCAAAGATTATGATTCTATGCTTCTTCGCTACACATTTGGCACTGCGTACACTTGCTGGTTGGTGGTTTCTAAACTTCTAGGAGGAGCTAATAGCGTGGTGCATGTGCATAAAAGATTTTGTATCATCAAATCTTTGACCATCAGGAGTTAGGGACAGTAATCTAGTTTGAACGGTGGGGATTTATTTTCCTTCGATACACTGAGGTTTCGGGTGGGTGGTCCTCGTCCTCACGTTATCTGATGTCTGATATTTAAGATTTTTCTTTTACAAAATATCTGATTCTAGATATATATCGCTAACATGGTGCGGAAGATTCGGTCAAGTGTACCGTTTAACGGATGTCAGTTCCCTGTTGTCTTTTTACCATGTTTCATGTTGATGACATGGAGGGTTCTGTTCGGATAATGGATCATGGTTTGGTCCATTCCAATTTAGACTCACAAAGGCTTAAGCCCATCGGGCCATTACAGACTTTCTGAGCTGAATTCTGGAAGTGGGTTTGGTATCCATTTTACATCGCATTGTCTTAGTAACCGTTAAAAACATAATTTATTGGAGAAGTGATCGCTACATAAATCCTCAAGTTCAAATCTCCAATTTCTTCGAATCATAAACGTACTAATGCATTAAAATAATAATAAAAAGACAAAGCAAGAAACAAGAGAACATAGCAGAAAACGCTTAAACACCATATTACGATCTGTCTGCCTAAGGTTTGACAGGAAATAGGGGACTGAGGACAGCATGAAGAGAATACAGATTGAGCACCAAGTAAACTATTGCCGCGACGAAACCTGCTATAAGGGCTCCAGTGACATGGTCGCAGAATTTTGGAACTTGTCCGCAAATGGGCAGCCAACCTGCATGACTGTTCCCCTTCTTGCCAATCTGAGCTATTGCCAAGGCAGCTGAGATGCTTGAGGTTAGTAGCATTGCTATGACCACGTCTAGGATCACAATCAGGCGCCAAACCAAACTCTTTGAAGAGAGAAAGAGAACTATAAGGCTGTAGCCAGTTGCAATTGCCTCAGCAATCACATAAAACCTATGCCAAAAATTTGATTACCAAGAAATAATATTAGGAGACCATATGTGACGATTATCTCAAGAACCACTCAAGCAAAAATGAGAGAGAGAGAGAGAAGATGGTGAATCTTACTTGAATGTAGGGGAGTTGGTATATTTTGCAGAGAATTTCAAGTTCAAAACGTCGGCAGAGTCATGGCTAGTAACCATGACAACTGTTGCAGAAAGAGTTGCACCTAAGGCTAGAAGCCTTAGGAGGGTGGTGATGATCCTCCTGGTTTTGACCATGAAGATCGTCTTCAAACTGACTCAACCAGTCAAGTGATAGGAGGGAAAAACTGGGATTCTTTTGAAAAGCTTAAATGAACCTGATAAAGTGGGGAAAAATTGATGCAGATTTCAGATTTGAACAAGATGAGTACAGCACCGTGCTTGGAAGACAGATAGGTGCTAGTGCACTCGTTTCCTCAACATATATTTGAAGAGGAACAGAATGATTTGGTAACCTGCCAAAGCATAAAATTTATATGTTTTTTATGTTAGAAAAGAAGAAGCATGTGTGACACTGATGAAATTCAAAAGAAGGCACTCAAAACTATTGGGCAATTTTTGCAGTTTTTTTCCTATATGATTACATGTACAAAGCTTTGATTGCACGGAGAAGGTTCCTGCATTAGCTCGATATAGCTGAATCTGTTCAACTACCTCTCTGAAAGACGTACGGCTATTGCCAGTTTTTTCTGTCCAGCTGGGCTTTAGCCTTCAAGTCTTCTGCTAGTGGTCGGGTAAGTTAATTTATCTTTATAAAACGGATGGCCCTTGGAGGATTGATAATGCATACCTTGTTTCCTTACTCATGCATATTAAATTTCCTTTTTTTAGTACAAAAGTAGCGTGAGTTATACCACGAGAGAAATTTCTTTTTAATTAGAATTTAGATTCGAGATTTTCATAATAAAATCTCAAATTATTGTATTATATTATATATTTATTCTGTTAATATACGATAAACACGTTTTTCAATTCTAAATTAAAAAGATGTAAATCAAAAATATTTTATCACTGTACAAATTTTAGATACTCAAAAGTGTTATTAATTGAGGTTTCCATTTGCCTTGATTAGTTAACTATCAATCTTTGTTTTGTTTTTTCTTTTTTTTAGGGGGACAGGGAAAGGGTTGACTGCTTTGTTTTCATGTTTGGGGCTTAAAACGAGCCTTGACCCACTGAAGCCCACGGCATGGGCTTAGCCGCCTCGGTCCATACTACTTGGGCCTTGAATTGACCATGATCAATCCAAACCGTTCACAAAATAAACATAAACATATATTTAGAATTCATTTGATAAACGAAAAATAATTTATTAAGAAAAAAAATTTATATAAAAAATTTTATAAAAATTTAATATTTTTTAGATAAATTATTAAAAATATTTTCTGTTATTTAGATGATTTTATGAAAATTATTTTCCACAATTATAGATAAGTTCTCTTGGTGTTAAAGATGATAAAATATAAGTTAATTACAAAATAATAGTAATATTTGAATTTTATAAATCAAAATTAATAATAAAAATAAAAATAAATAAAATTAATAATAATATTTTTTAAAATATTTAATAACATATCTATAATGAAAGTAACTTTTAATTTTCAAAAAAAGAAAAAACCATCTCATCAATTTTTTAGAATAATATTATAAAAGTATCAATATTTATTTAATTGTGCAAGGTAAGAGAAAGACATTAAAAATCTACTTATAAACATATATTTATCAAATAACAATCATTGAAATATTTTTTATTATAATTATTAGTAAAAATTTATTTAATTTATAAATAAAATTTTGAATTCCTTTAAATGATTTGATTAAGTTTTTATTTTAATAATATTGAATAATTTAAATATTAATAATTTAAAATTTTTAAAATATTATTACTTAAATATCAATAATTATCAAACTTATACTAGTAGTTTTGGTATAAGAGGTTTTTTTTATTCTCTAAAAAATATCTTATCCCTCTCGAAAACGTAAAACATTTTACATGATCATTGAATTTTTTGTTGATTCGTAAAATATTTTATATTTAAAATAAATTTTTTATCCTTTAAATAAATATAAATCTTAAAAATATTTTTTAAAAAAACATTTTACCTCAAAACATTTCAAATGCATAAGGATCCGACCCGATCCGTCTGATTGACTCGTATCCGACAGTCTGGTTAACCGCCTTCTCTTAAAACCGGCCTTCACATAAAATGACCAAGAAAAGTTTTATTTCTTTCAGAACTCCATTCACTCACCCTTGTCCCACTCTCACCTAGGGTTTTACTCGAAACTTTCCCTCCACATAAAAGCAAGACGAACAGCGCCAAACCAAAGAAAAACCGTAGCTATGGAGGACGACAGTGAGTACGATCCGCAACTTATGGACGACGAAGACGACGAGGAGATCACGCAGGAAGACGCGTGGGCGGTTATCTCAGCTTACTTCGAAGAAAAAGGTCTGGTGCGTCAACAGCTCGACTCGTTCGATGAATTTATCCAAAACACTATGCAAGAAATCGTCGACGAATCGGCCGATATTGAGATCAGGCCAGAGTCACAGCACAATCCTGGTCACCAGTCCGACTTTGCTGAGGTTTTTTTTTTTGCCATTTCTTTTGAAATAACGCTAAAATTTCAGTTTCTAGGGTTGGAGGTAGTTGTGATTGGCGTTTAATTGTAGGTTGTTTGGTTCTTTTGAATTGAGAAAGTTACATGTAGGAATTGTGAAAATAAATTTTGTAGTTGATTTGAATTTTTTTGTAAATTTTGTTTGTTCGGTGCTTACCTGAATTGAAATTAATTAAAAAGTTGAGGAAGCGATCTAGAAAATCATTATGGAGTGTTCTTTTAAATAAATACAAAGTTTAGAAATTAATAACGTTTACAGCCTATGGATATTTAGCTCTTTTCATTTAAAATCGTAGCTACTTTATTAAGATTCTAAGTTCCCTCTATATATTACCACATCTAACATAATGCCGCCGGAATTGATTGGTTTGACTATTTCTTGTTTTTCATGGTTAGTTATCATGGTAATTTCAAAGTTAACTTACCATAATTGTCATAGTTTCTAATACCTTCTTTATTTTTACCATGTTGGAGATGTTTCCTTTCAATAATAGATTGTATTTGAAGATTGTTTCGCTTGCTTGCTTGCTTGTGTAGCACCTTAGCTCTTTGGGGGTCATATTAAGCCCAAGGTTTTCAAGTTTTTGTTCCTTAAGTTAGTTGTTTCTTTTGTTTGGGTTTCTGAGTACTAGTGCTTTTCTGCAGACTATCTATAAGATTAGCTTTGGTCAGATCTACCTTAGTAAACCTATGATGACCGAGTCAGATGGTGAAACTGCAACTTTATTTCCAAAAGCTGCAAGGTTGAGGAATCTTACTTACTCAGCTCCATTGTATGTCGATGTAACTAAGAGAGTTATAAAGAAAGGGCATGATGGTGAAGAAGTCACTGAGACTCAGGATTTTACTAAAGTGTTCATTGGGAAGGTTTGCAATCCAAACTTTCTATTAGTAAATGGGTGAATTTAACTTTTGATATTGATCGCTCATTTTTTCTATATTGCATGTTTTTAGGTTCCTATAATGCTCCGGTCAAGTTATTGCACACTATATCAAAATTCAGAGAAGGATCTGACCGAGCTTGGGGAGTGTCCATATGATCAAGGTGGGTATTTCATTATCAATGGGAGTGAAAAGGTTCTAATTGCTCAGGAGAAGATGAGCACAAATCATGTCTATGTCTTCAAAAAGAGGCAGCCGAACAAATATGCCTATGTGGCAGAAGTTCGGTCCATGGCAGAGTCCCAGAATAGGCCACCAAGTACCATGTTTGTGCGGATGCTTTCTCGGACTAGTGCCAAAGGGGTATTACTTCTGGCATTTGGGATGCTTTTTTCCACCACCATCCAATCATTCAGTGCAGTAGTTAGTTTTAAAAGCAAATGGTTTTACATTTTTTTTTTTGGTTTTTATGTATAAACTGCAGGGCTCTTCGGGGCAGTACATTCGTGCTACTCTTCCATATATTCGGACTGAAATTCCTATCATAATTGTCTTTCGGGCTTTGGGATTTGTTGCTGACAAGGACATATTAGAGCATATATGCTATGACTTCTCCGACACCCAGATGATGGAGTTGCTTAGGCCTTCCTTAGAAGAAGCATTTGTGATTCAAAACCAGCAGGTGCATTTTCTTCTTCTTTTCCCTTTTTAATCTCAAAGTTCTGACTTGAGGTGCTGTTTGGATTGAAAGGTTGATTGGAGTGAGTGTTGTTGTGGCTTTCATTGCTCCTGTGTGAGCTAAGTTTTGTGCATTGATCATTTCTATCACCTTGTATATTCTTATGTTTGTCGAAGTTGCACTTTTCTAGTCTATTCATCTGATGATTATGAGATGGTTAAAACTAAGGCTTGATCCTCTTGTGATGTTGATAATTTCTGCTGCTTGTGTTTAATGTGGCTATCTTGTTCTCCTCTACCTCAGGTTGCACTAGATTATATTGGTAAAAGAGGAGCAACTGTTGGTGTTACCAGAGAAAAGAGGATTAAGTATGTCCTGTGTTAGCAAATTTCCTTGGGTGATGAAATGTTTAATGTGAACATTTGTAATGCTCATTAAGAAGCTTCTGAGCATCTTCCTTACAGGTATGCTAAAGAGATCCTCCAAAAAGAAATGCTTCCTCACGTAGGTGTTGGAGATTTTTGCGAGACAAAGAAAGCTTATTATTTTGGGTAGGTATAGTGTTGGCAATGACTGTGATTGTGTTATTACATTCTGATTCTTACTAAATCATCATTTTTATCAGATATATTATTCACCGGCTGCTTCTTTGTGCACTTGGCCGGAGGGCGGAAGATGATAGAGATCATTATGGCAACAAGAGGTTGGACCTTGCTGGTCCATTACTTGGAGGCCTCTTTAGAATGGTATGTTTTTAGTCAGATGGTTACTGAAATGTTGATTGCTCATTATCATTTTGACAGGCTATCTGATCTTTGGTTGTGATTTCTCTGCTGCAGCTTTTTCGGAAGTTAACTAGGGATGTGAGATCTTATGTGCAGAAGGTTCTTTCACATAATCATTGCCTTTTCGTTTTCACTGCAATTTGACTTTCATTTTTCCTGGATTTGTACTTAAAAGTTTAATGGCTTGATGGTAGTGTGTTGATAACGGGAAGGATGTGAACCTGCAATTTGCTATCAAAGCGAAAACTATTACAAGTGGTCTTAAATACTCACTTGCTACTGGAAATTGGGGGCAAGCAAATGCAGCTGGTACTAGAGCTGGAGTGTCACAGGTTAGAGCTGATTATTCAGTTTATGTAGTGTGGATTTATACTGAACTTTTCCTCATCCGAGTTTTATGTCATAGAATGAAGTGCCTGTACCTTCAGCCATTTGCCTTCCCAATTTGCAAGTCCTCATATGATGTTCATTTGTCTTCGTTTATAGGTGTTAAACCGTTTGACATATGCCTCAACTTTGTCACACTTGCGAAGGCTCAATTCTCCTATAGGACGTGAAGGTAAAACTACTTGCGGTTTTATATTATTCATTAGTCCTGCCTACTCTAACATGCATAGATTAGCCTCATTTGTTTTGATGATTTTTCTTTGGTTGTATCTTGTTCGCACTTCAACACTCGTTTTTATTGGCTCTTATGGTACTTTAACTAATAAAGGTTGTCTTGATCAGGGAAATTGGCTAAACCACGTCAGTTGCATAATTCACAGTGGGGAATGATGTGTCCAGCGGAAACACCGGAAGGACAGGTGAGTATTTTTCCTTTTAAGTAAACTTCCATATGTATTTGTTGATAATAGATCCTTCTGACCATGTGGCGCTCATAATTATTTGTGGCTGCATCAGGCCTGTGGACTTGTAAAGAATCTTGCCTTGATGGTATACATAACTGTCGGATCAGCTGCATATCCTATTCTTGAATTTTTGGAAGAGTGGGGTACGGAGAATTTTGAGGTGCATACTCTTCATAGTTTTCTGCCAATTTATACTTTATTTTTTATATTTTTTTCCTAATTTGATATTTTCCTTCATTTTCAGGAAATCTCACCTGCAGTTATCCCTCAAGCTACAAAAATTTTTGTCAATGGTTGCTGGGTTGGTGTACATCGGAATCCTGATATGCTTGTGACAACATTGAGACGGTTGAGAAGACGGGTATTGTATTCTTTGTGTACTTGGATCTTGTGCATAAAACTTTATCTTTCAGGTTAAGTGGAGTTTCATATAGAGAACCTGTTGTATGGTTTGTAAGCTAATCTATGATGTGGAGTTATTTTATGATTTTTATGTAATATTGTTGCAACTTGGAGGTCCAGCATGATTGAGAAGCATTTATTGTGGCATCATAAGTTGAAAGAATGCTGTTTGTGTTTGGATGGTGATGAATCTTTATAATTATATGTGCAGGTTGATGTCAATACTGAAGTTGGTGTTGTTAGAGATATCCGTCTAAAAGAACTTCGAATATATACTGACTATGGTCGTTGCAGTCGACCATTGTTCATCGTGGAGAAACAAAGACTTCTCATAAAGAAGAAAGATATTCATGCACTGCAACAAAGAGTGAGCAACTTGTAACCTGCTATATGTTCTCGTACTTAAGTTTATTTCCTTCCTGTATATTCATTGGTTTTATTCTTTCAGGAAAGCCCAGAAGACGGTGGCTGGCATGATCTTGTAGCAAAGGGATTTATAGAATACATTGACACGGAAGAAGAGGAGACAACAATGATTTCCATGACCATCAATGTGAGTAAAAATAGTTTTGATTGGTCAAAATAATGCTAGAAGAGTAGAATGTAAATTCTACTAATCTAGCTTCTTGAGAGGATATAAGGCAATCTCAGAAATTTAATTGTTTAAATTCTGTTCCAGGATCTTGTACAAGCGAGAGTCAATCCAGAGGAAGCTTATTCTGAAACTTATACCCATTGTGAGATCCACCCTTCATTGATTTTGGGTGTTTGTGCTTCAATTATACCATTTCCTGATCATAATCAGGTATGCTTGTGCTTATAATGAACATCATCCGACTGGATATGTTTAAATTTTTATTCCGTTTTATTTACTTATTTATTGTGAATGCTATCAGTCCCCGCGTAATACCTATCAATCTGCTATGGGTAAGCAAGCAATGGGAATATATGTTACCAACTACCAATTTCGAATGGTATGTATTGCTTCCTATTCACATGATTATAACTGTCACACCTGGGAAATATTGTCTTGATTTATCCTTCCGTGTTCTACTCAGGATACATTGGCCTATGTTCTCTATTATCCCCAAAAGCCACTTGTTACTACACGAGCTATGGAACATCTCCACTTTCGGCAGCTTCCAGCTGGCATTGTAAGTGTTGAACTTTTATTAACATTTCCATAGTTGCTCTCTCTTTTTCTATAATTCTTACTATTGTTTCTTTGCCTGTCTTTTTGTCTTAGAATGCTATTGTTGCTATCGCCTGCTATTCTGGATATAACCAAGAAGATTCTGTTATTATGAATCAATCATCAATAGACCGTGGATTCTTCCGATCACTTTTCTTCCGCTCTTACCGGTAAGATTCTGTTGATATGTCTTTTTCCTACTTTTAAATTTTTAGATAGGGGCCTGTTGGATCCCATACTTGAGTTTGTTCTTACTCCTTATAAATGTTCATGTAAATTTCCATCCTTTGCAGAGATGAGGAGAAAAAAATGGGGACCCTTGTTAAAGAAGATTTTGGTCGACCAGATAGGGCTAATACTATGGTGAGGAATGAGCATAGCTTCATTTGTTTGTTGCTTTTTGCCACTTCAAAGTTAATATAATGTGAACCAAATACTAATAATTTGATTTACATAAGCAAATGGTTCAAATGTGAAACCAATTCAAACATAGTTTTTCTATTAAAAGAGTATGATTATATGTTTTGTTTTACATGGGATGGAAATCGAATTTTTAATTTTTTTTAAAATACTACTGTTTTTGTATCTAAACGCGCTTTCTTACTTTTTTCGTAGTGTACTAAAATAACAAATAGATGAGCTCATATTAAATGTAGGTTTGAGTAATACCATGGAAAAGAGTATTGGCATGGAGAAAAGGATTTCCAGTCATTGGTTGCCACTTGTGTGAGTGTTTGCATTTGACACATAATTTACTTTTCAGGGAATGAGGCATGGCTCTTATGATAAATTGGATGATGATGGTCTTGCACCTCCTGTAAGTGGAAAATTTAGCATGCTGCTTCTATGTGAATCCCATTATTGTTGATTTAACCATAATTTCGTGAGATTAAATTATTGTTGTCTCTTAGGGAACAAGAGTTTCAGGTGAGGATGTAATCATCGGAAAGACCACCCCGATTTCTCAGGAAGAAGCTCAGGGACAAGCATCACGCTATTCAAGACGTGATCATAGCATAAGCTTAC
The DNA here is from genome assembly GCF_000208745.1 of Theobroma cacao. Taxonomy (NCBI): domain Eukaryota; kingdom Viridiplantae; phylum Streptophyta; class Magnoliopsida; order Malvales; family Malvaceae; genus Theobroma; species Theobroma cacao. The sequence continues at coordinate 23,859,571 of NC_030855.1, forward strand.
GTCACAGTGAAACAGGCATAGTGGACCAAGTAAAGACTTTGAATTGTTGTTACTAATTGTTTTAAGTGGAGATATTGCATTCATATATGTTATCATTTTAGTCTGTACGATTTGGAGTAGTTGCTTATGGTTTGTGACTTCTTCATTGTACTCACTTTTTTAATTCTTTGCTAGGTTCTATTGACAACTAATGCTGATGGGTTGAGATTTGTGAAAGTAAGGGTAAGATCTGTTCGCATTCCCCAGATTGGGGACAAGTTTAGCAGTAGACATGGTCAAAAGGGGACAGTGGGCATGACATACACGCAGGAAGACATGCCTTGGACTGTGGAAGGCATCACACCCGATATCATTGTGAACCCACATGCTATTCCTTCTCGAATGACAATTGGTCAGCTTATTGAATGTATCATGGGGAAAGTTGCAGCTCACATGGGCAAGGAAGGGGATGCCACTCCTTTTACAGATGTCACCGTAAGTTACAATCTCTTGATGATTTTTGGATCTTGATAGATTTGGGTATTTTCTTGATTTGAGTTTGTTTGATGTTCTCTGACAATGTTAAAGTAGTTATTCCTAGAAAGCATATGCTTGTATGGTAATACCTACTCTGACTGACTGGCTGAAGTAGTAATAGGTGCATTTTAGAGATCCTAGAGATAAGAGCTTTGGAGCATGGCAATCTATTTTGACTGGGAAGTGTTATGGTATAAATGTGATATAACTATGGATACCGGTTTAATCTTTTTAATTGTTGTTTGATGTTTTAGGTGGACAATATCAGCAGAGCTCTTCATAAATGTGGATATCAAATGCGTGGTTTTGAGACCATGTATAATGGGCACACAGGCAGGCGCCTTTCTGCTATGATATTTTTGGGGCCCACATATTACCAAAGACTAAAGCACATGGTTGATGATAAGATCCATTCTCGTGGTCGGGGCCCTGTGCAGATCCTGACAAGGCAGCCTGCAGAGGGACGATCCCGTGATGGTGGTCTCCGTTTCGGAGAGATGGAAAGAGATTGCATGATTGCGCATGGTGCTGCTCATTTCCTTAAAGAGAGATTGTTTGACCAAAGTGATGCATACAGGGTCCATGTGTGCGAGCGTTGTGGGTTGATTGCTATTGCAAATCTAAAGAAGAACTCATTTGAGTGCAGAGGATGCAAGAATAAAACTGATATTGTTCAGGCAATCCTTCTCGTCCCCTTGTTTTGTTTCCTTCTTTTCCCTTTTACGCCTTTTGATACGGCTCTTGTATTTGTCTCTAATGTGTGGTTTTGTCGGTGTGATAATTGTGCTGCAGGTATACATTCCTTACGCCTGTAAGCTGCTCTTCCAAGAGCTTATGGCCATGGCAATTGCTCCAAGAATGCTCACAAAGGAACCTCCCAAAGACCAAAAGAAGAAAGGAGCCTGAGATACGTGAGCAAATCAAGTCCTGTTTTCTTCCTCTTCATTTTGAAGCCTGCAGAGTACAATCGGTATAAAAAGAGCACAAAGATGGATATTTTAAAAGCCAAATTCGGCTTTATTAGTGGCTGGCTAACTCTTGCCTGTGCTGAGATGCAAAGTGAAAGCGGGAGTGAGAGATGGTTGTAATAAATAATCTTTTTCTTTTTCACGTAACCGCCAGTGAATTCATGTGTCTATAGTGGTGATTGTGTATGAATATGATGTTGTATCATCTATCTGTTATGTTAACTTTTGTAGCCCTATCCAGAATGTTAATACTGGTTAGGGGCTTATTCATTACGATGATTTATTGCTAATCTTGAATTTTTCTGTGGATATATTTACCAAATTTTGGAAAAGAAAAGGAAGATATACCATTATACTTTTTAGTATTACTTTCTTTCTGTGTGTGTTCTGTTTCTAGAATTTATAAGTGACATAGCATTTAAAATAAATTAAATAAATTATTTTTTTATTATATTTAATTAAGTAATTGTATTTTTATTTTAGATTAAATAAATGTTTATTACTAATGTTTGATTAACATATTGATATATATTGTATAATGTTAATATAGTATAATGATATGATTATGTGATATTATTTTTTATGTAATTTTATATTTATATATATAATAATAATAAATATTTTAATAAATAATAGTTAATTTACTGTTAATTATAAAGATACAATTAAAAAATAAAGGTGTATTTAAATTTTTAAAATAATTTAAAATTTTTTTAACTATTTATAAATTTTAAAATCTGAAAAATAGTTAAGTTGGGCCGAGCAGACCTAACGGGGTGCCAAGACTAGAATGTTTCTTAAATTATATAAATGAGGACTCTTGAGAAAAATTTGATAAAACTCGAATCTGTCAATTGTTCTTTAAAATAATATAAACCGGCTGAAAGGCACCGGGTGGCAAGGGCGTGCTTCTGAGTGAAACGACGCCGCTGTGCAGTGGTTTCTGTGTTTCCTATAACAGTACAAACCGACCCTTTTCAGTTACGCATACGCCCAAAGTAGTAAATGGCGAACAAAGAGGAGGGAGAACAGCAACAACAACAACAGGTAGAAGAAGAAGAAGAGGGGCCGCCGCCAGGATGGCAATCTATTCCTCCTCCTCCGCAACCGCCGCCATCATCTGGTATCATTATGCCTTCAAAACTCTCTCTCTCTCTCTCTCTGATTTTTAGCGTATATCGTGGAGAAAACTAGATCAAGCTCTGTGACCTTACCTCGAAATTGGAGATACAATTATGTTGGCTAATTTATTTATACAAATTGATAAAGTTTTGGAATTCAATTGGGATTTTTTAATAGTTACCTTCTTTGATACTTGGCCTTAGTACGAATGTGTTCTCGAATTATGACGACAAATAGGATTGCAACTAATATCAAACTCTATGACTCAAGAGCTGGTCTTGACCTAGAATTATACATAAATTTTGTTTTCTTGAATTGTTATCTTCTATTTGCCTGCATAATTCCATGGCATTTCACTTTCTTTTTTAAAATAAAAGCTCTTCCCTTTCCTCACTTTGCTTTGCTTTTGCCATTATGGATGCAGAAATGGCCCAAATGGTTTGTGGTTCATGCCGCCAATTGCTTTCATATCCAAGAGGAGCCCGTCAAGCTAAATGTTCATGCTGTGAAACAGTCAACTTTGTACTTGAAGGTTCTTTTTTTTCTCTGTTACTCAAAAAATATATAATTGGTCTCTCCCCCAGATTCGTAATAAAGCTTCTCTTTTTTTTTTTTTTTGTTGGTTTTTCCTCCTGTTTCTCTATCTTCTCGCCATAGTTTTAGAATAGCTTCTGTGTTCGTCTTCCCCCATTACTGACATAGCACAAATCATAGTTATTAAAACTCATGGGCTTTCAAATGGACAAGAATAAATATGCAATCTAGGAATTTATTGTCAATCATCTGATAACACTACCCTACATTTTGCAGCACATCAGGTTGGACTGGTTAAGTGCGGCAGTTGTGCAGTGTTGCTGATGTACCCCTTTGGAGCTTCATCGGTCAGATGTTCCTCTTGCCAGTTCGTGACGGAAATCGGGGTGTGTAATATTTGTTTTTCTTGCAAATTTATATGTTGACTTGCTTGCATCAACATGTGTGTGTGTGTGTGCACGCACGCGGATCAGATTGTTATTGCTGCTGTTTTTTTTTATGTCGCTGAGATCAGTAGACTGATAATGTTGATTTCTTTATGTCTAGGCACACAACAGGCGCCCTCCCTGGTCTGTACAACAGGGGCAACCGACCCCTCCCAATGCTGTGCATTAAACTGCCAATACCTGTCTGATCTATTGATTTTGGAACTACCTTTATTTATGTGGATGTTTAGTTGAATTGTCAATGTACAGAAGTTACCGCTGATATTGTCTAATGAAACTTCTAATCGATTTAGACATGTTAATCAAAGTTAATGGAGCTCTTAATACATATGTTTCTCCCTCCCTACCTCTCCTCTCTTGGCATGAGCCCCGAAACATGAATTTCTTCCAATACCATTCTGTAACCTTTGTCTTTTTTATTACCATTTTCATTCTTTCTAATTTGGTAAGGATGCACTGAAATTCAAAAGAAATAATTTTTTACAACAGTTTCAGAGCCGTCAAGGGAAGATGACTCTCGATGGCCTACAAGTAATTAACTTTGGTTTTTGTGTTTATGTTCTTAAGTAGAAATGTATGGAAAGTTTTAAATGCTGTAAATCAGAAGCTACACATTCCAAAGGATGAAAAGGTTATCTGAGTAAGATGTCTATCTACGTAAGATGTTCGCCGTATTTGCATATTGAAACAAACCTTTCAATCTTCAGGTGGGAAGTCTTCATCCGAGCCATTGTCCAGAAAAGAACCTAGAGTTTTCCTCAAAATGCTGAAAGTTCTGTCATCCTGCATTTTGCCAGAACATAAAATGGTATTACAGCTCTTTAAGTCAGGGGGAAAGTAGACTGTATTCAACTACTGGACTTTTTATTATCTAATTACCTGTTTCTTTTTCTTCAAGGACTCCTCCAACTGAGCAATTTTATCAGCACAGAATTTCTCTTGCTCAGATATCAAGCTCTTCTCTTTCTTCCCTGATACCAACCAATGTCAATTTAGTAGAATCAGGTGTCATTAAAACAAAGGGAGATAGATTTTGTTGCTTAATGCTCACTCAATTGTTCATATCGCACGAACAGCCTTTCTTTATCTTCCTCAAATCTGGAAATAGTATCTGTGAAACAGCATTGAGAATCAGATCATCCATCCACATAGAACTAGAGTAGTTCAGCAGGATCATAAACTACAAATTCTGAAAGTTTAGTCCAAGCCAACTATGGTAATCACTTGAGGAAGGAAACGAATTGCCGAGACGAGTAAAGCTATACCAGTATCAGCACCACAAGGCTCAGGCATGATTGAAAACAATGTGAAGATCTATCTACACTACAGGAAGAAGTCCTGGGCTATTTGATAATTCACATGCCAGTCCCAATAGCCAGAAGAATTTCATTTATTATATAATTTATAACATAGCAATCATAAGGTTTAATTATTGTACCGAATCTTCATGCCTTATATAAAACGACAAGAAAGTAGGACAACACTATGTTTGTCATGTCAGCAGCAGTTGAAAAGTTGAAATAAATTAAAATTATGCACGAGGCTACTGGTAAATGAAGATACAAAGCATTACAATTTATTCTAACAATTTATCCAATAAGCGTACCTTTCAAGGCCTGCAGATGGGCAGCTTTTTCTTTGCAGAATTTCTCATAAACCTCTTGGAACTTAGCAGTCTCATTCTTCAAGCAGTTTTCACACTTGCAAACAAAGCAATCACATTAGTATTTCAAGCTCTAAACCATCTATTAAATCCGAAAAACAAATTCACTTTCATCAACTAGTTTCCTTGTTGAGCCCTGCGATCTCTATGAAGTACCTACCTCTTTAGAGCTCTTTGAAAGTGCCTTAGCAAAAGTTTGTCTATAGTAAAAGGAAACAACAACAGTAAATTAGTGTTTTTACATTAGGAATTAGCTTAAAAATTTGTTTCAAGGTTGGTTTTTTAGGTAGTCTGGTTTACCTTTCCTTCTCAAATTTGGACTTCAGTTCATCGAGCTTAGACCTTATCTCAGCAGCCACACTGTCACCGAACAATACAAGTAAGAGACTAAAAATAGTAGCAGAAGTGGATAAGAAACTGGAAATGATAAGGAAGGATAAAAATAACAAAAAGAATAATGATTAAAACAAACAGTTTTATTATTTCATTTTCTTCAAATTAAAATGAGTCATGAGAATGAAAGAGATATTATAGAGTAATTGCAATCAACAGTTCATAAATTCATTCGAGAAAACGTAGAGATCTACACGTATCAGCTTCCACAGAAATAAAAGAAAAATGGATAAAAAATAATAATAAGACACATCATTAATTCAAATCTCAATACAGTAAAAATTAAGTAACACAGATCAAATTAAGAAACTATTTGATTTATGAACTCATAATCGCATATAAATTCTTCGAAGGTATGAAATCGATCGATCAAAATCATACATTAATTCGAAAAATAATATTTAATAGCTCGGAAAATTGAGAAAAACAACTTCATCTTGAAAACTATGGAGGAGATAGTGAAGAAACCGCAAACATATCACAGCTCTTACGTAAAATTGTCATTCATTATAAAAATTTCGAACCAAAATCGTTTCGAAAAAAGAGAGAACGAAATCAAAATTTATATTACCTAGAAATCGTCTCTTCGTTTTTCTTTTGACCGTCCTTCTGTGCTTTCTCTTTGATCTGTTGCAGCGCCGACATAATCCCTTTGAGATCGCTGCAATTTTCACCAAAATTTCCTCAACAAGATAAAATCTTCAACACAGAAACAAAGAAAACACAGGAAAAACAGTTGTTGAGAAGAATGACCTGGAAAGATCGGGATCGAAATCATCGACGAGTCGGGTTTTCGGATCCGATTTGACGAGCAAGGACTCCGATCCTCGCTTTTTGGTTCTGGCTTTGGTTGTTGACATTGTTTCGATTTTTTTTCCTCTTTGGAGAAATTTGAAATTCAAAATCGAGGTAGGGAGAGTGAGGTTTTTTATGCCAGAGAGTACAAGTTTTTAAATTCGCTGAGACCTGGAAAATGAAGAGGTTTGGCCGTTTGGAAACTGGCAACGTCGTCTTTGTTGCGCGCTCAATTGGCGCTCTTTTTCTCTCAATTATTCAATTTGGCTGACGTTTCATTTAGGAAAAAAAAAACTTTTATACTCGCATATTTTAAAAACTTTTTTTACCATGAAATAAATTTTTTAATTTTTTATTTAATTTTAAAACTAGATATAGCATTTATTCTTATAGATGTCATAAGATTGTTTTTCTTTCCTTATACTTCTTCATTGTCTTTTTTTTTTTTTAACATATAATGTAATAATTTATATTTGATACACTATCAATATATAATATCATTTAATCATAAAATATCATATTATAAATATATAAAGATAAATGTTTACAAAATTTTTAAAATAAATATTTTTAAAATTGTGAATATTTATTTTTAAACTTTCACAATTGTTAAATTTATTTATTAATAAGACGGTAACATTTGATTTTGTGATTATATATTAAATTTATACGTTGAAATGTATCAAATATAAATTCTTAATTTAATTTCTCAATCTCTAAAAACTCAATGTATTTTTCATTTTAAAACAATTTACCACAAAATTGAGAGAGTATACCCATATTTTTGAAAAAAAATTATAATAATAATAAAAAAAGTTAAATATGTATTTAGTAGAAAACACAGATTTAACAAAAACTTCAAAGAAAACTCGAATAATGTTTTCAACTAGATTAATCCAAATTTATAAATTCTTCTTTTTTTTTTACAAATTAATGGTAATGAGATATTAACATACCGTGAGTTTCTTTTTCTTTCTTTCTCTCCTTTCATTTCTAACTAAAATTGTTACAACATTACCAATTTGATATATTAATTTTCAAAAATTAATAATAACAAGTCTTAACAATATCTGGCTTAATCTACGGCACCACCATTATCTTTTCTAACCCACTGTCTTACATTTCCTCTCAGTTTCCTCCTTCTTGAGTTCCAATGCTTACTGGTGCTAAACCTAATCGAAGAACTACTGGAATTATTTTTGCAGTATAAATTTATTTGTTTATGCTTTTTATTTACTTTTTATATTAAAAATGCTAAATATTTGTATTTAAAAATTCAAATTTTAATATAAAATTACATTAAAATTGATTTTTTTTAAATTTTGTGAAAATAAAAGAAGAGACAAATATTTTATGAACATAAGAAATTTTAAAGAATTTGATACATTGTTTTTAATGTTTCTATCATTTTACATATAAGTAGGAATACCTACTAACAAGTAAAAGGCATAACAATAATTATTATTTTGTCAAAAACTTAATCCATTTCTATCAAAATTAAGTGTTTAAACTCATATACATACATATATATATATATTGATTTGAGCACATCTCTGATTTAAATTATAAAATACTATAAAGCTCTCTCATAAGTTTAAATATATCCTTGGCTAGGCAAACTTGATCACGAGTTTTCAAACCCAATTCCCGAAAAATTCCTCCTAAAGTCTAAAGCTTGCGGTCCACATACGCAGGTGAATACTGATTTAAATCCTTTATGGTCTATTCTTGCAAATAAAGTAATTTTAGATTGTTACTACGACTAGTATGTTTGAAACATAAAAAAGAAAAATAATGTGTGATGATTTAAAGTCAAGGGCTCCATGTATTTTTATTAGGATTTATACATCACCTTCATTAAAATTAAAAGTTATTGCACATACACCTTTTCTCTATTGATTTGGTTATGATTTTATTGCCATAACTTTGTCTTTTTATTTCCTCATTTTTCATGATTTCGAGCCAGTTTAATGTGCAGTGTATTTTTTCTTGGTAAGAAAGTGTATAGTTCCATATAATAAATACTTGTATAAGATTATTTATTTAATTTTTTTCTCTTATTCTTCTTTAAAGAAAGTCTAATAGCTAATGGCATCATTTTAAGACAATGAGGGTTAGAATACTACTAGATGTATATATTAATGTCGATGGCTTATCATATTACTGTGTGATAGTAGTAGTGTGTTTTTCATTTTCCCCTTTTAGATATTCACTTGTACGCAAGTCTTAGAATCAATTTCATAAGTTAATAGGGCCTAGAGTCTCAACTTAGGGTTCTTTTCAAAAATATTCTTCATAAATAAGATGTTTTTAAAAATAATCTTTTTTTATAATTTTCACTATTTTTTGTGAAGATAAATTAATTTTGAATAAATTTATCCTTAATGAAATCGACCCATATGTTTAGGTTCGCGCCTCAAATCGACTCATATCTTTTTAGCTTTCCTCGTCAGACCATTGATCTCTGTAGTATTCTTTACTAGAAAGAAAAATTTTTAAACATTTTGAGTATTTGAAGTAATTTTTTATACACGAAGAAACACTTTTGGAATGTTTTTTAATACATGAAGAAAAACCTTTGAGCATTTAAGTATTTTTTTTTCAAGTAGGCATATTCGTTGATTATATTGTTAAATGGATTATAGTGTGTTGTTTAAAGTTGTTAATTTTGATAAATAGAATTCAGTAGTTTTGGTGGTTTTTAAGCATTACGTAATCGGTTTTTGGATATTGCGTGATTAGTGTTTAAGTATTGCATGACTAATTTTTAGGTATTGCTTGACTAATTTTTAGGTATTGTGTAACTGGTTTGATATGATATTGTATGACTAGTTGATAGGCATTACGTAATTAGTTAGTAAGACATTGCGTGACTAGTTAATAAGGCATTACGTAACTAGTTTTTAAGCATTGTGTGACTTAGGTATTGTCTAAAAATCAATCACGCAATATCTACAATCTAGTCACATAATACCTAAAAATCAGTCACACAATGCCTAAAAATAAAAAACATAATGATTAAGTCACGCAATACTTAAAAACCAGTCTCACAATACCTAAAAACTAATAACACAATGTCTAAAAACTAATAATACAATACATAATATCTAATTGATTTGTTTGCTCGTAGTTAGGTTTAAGTCACCAAAGTCATATAGTGTTCTAATTTACAAATATATCTAATCAATTTCAACTCCTTAATTTTGAGATTTTATGAATATAAACCAATAAATCCAATAACGTAAAATATATACCTTGATGTTATCTCTACTCTTTGGGATAGCGAGAAAGAGCTACATGGCGACATAAACAGTATTTGATAAGAGAGAGAAATCGAGATTTAATTTTAAAATTTTTGTCGAAATAGCGAGATAGAGAAAATCGAAACCATTTTAATTTGTCTGAAATTGTTTAAAAGATATTGTTGTGCAGTCATACCAAAAAATGACTAAAATTAATTAAAATTATAAAAAATGATATTTTTGAATTGAGCTTACGAGAAAGGTTATCTCTCACAATTTCTTTTTCAACTTATTAGTGCTTGTTTGGCCTGGCTTTTTTTCAACTTATCTACCTCTTAAAAGTAAAAGCCAGACAGAACATAATTTTTGAAAAGCTCTTAAAAAAAACTAACTTTTTTTTTAAAGAATAAAATTTTGAAAAAAAGAGCTTCTGAAAAAGCTCATGTGAGGAACTTTTTCTTCTCTTATTTCAAAAATGCAAGAGAATTTTTATTTTTGTTTAAAAAATATCCTCATCTGTTAAATATAATTACAATATTACCATCTCAAAAAAAAAAAAACCTTTTATGATACTTTTAACTAAAATTATAACTTATAATTAAGAATTTATAAAAAAAAATTTACCAAACAATTTTAACTTAATTTTAAAAGTTATTATTTTTCATAAGAGTTTCATAATAATTTTCGAGTTGGAAAAAAATCAGACCAAATAAGCTCTTAGTATAATTCCTAAGTGTAACCGGTTAATTAAATGAATCCACACGAGTATCTTTCATATGCCTTCTTTTGAGGATAGATTATAAAGTCTAGTGATCAGATTCATATGCAAAATGGCAGGCAACACATAACAAGGGAAACTATTTTCATCAAATAAGAAATATATTTGCATATTTTTAAAACTTGTTTTGGTATGAAATAAAATTTGTTAGTATTTTTATTTAATTTTAAAATTAAATATATTATTTATTTTTATAGATGTCATAAGATTGCCTTTCTTTCATTATACTTCTTCATTGTTTTTTTCTCATATATAAAAATAACTCTTTTTTATTATCTTTTTCTTTTAAAATATAATTTAACTATTTATATTTGATATACTGTCAGTATATAATATCTATACAATATTATTTAATTACAAGAGTGTCATTTAATAAATATATAAAAATAAATGTTCAAAATTTTTTTAAAAATAAATATTTTTTAAATTATAAATATTTGATTTTAAACATTCACAACTTTTTAATTTTTTTATTGAGACGGTAATTAATATTCTGATAGTGCATCAAATATGAACTTTTAATGTGATTTTTCAACTTTTACAAACTCAATGTATATGTTATTCATTTAGAAGCTACTTTGCTACAAATTGAGAATGTATACCCATATTCTTTCGAATATTAATTTTTATAATGTGCAAACCCTCCAAAAAGACTTCGTATATGGTTCTTATGTTCAAAAGAAAAAAAAAACAGATTCCTTCATTTACTCACAACTATCAATTTCATTTAATACTTTGTAGGCGTAGCTCACATTATTTGAAACTTAATTGTTGTAACTAAATTAATGCTTTTTTAGTCACATTATTTAATACTTTGTACGTGTACATCAGTACACGTACTAATTAACATATGGTTTACCAAGTTGCATTCTTCCTTCTTCATGACATGCACATCGGTACTCCACTAGATAAAAATCTTAATTTGTATCTTTTTTTATTAATTAAAATAATAAATATTAACTAAATTAAAATAATTATTATAAAATATGTGATATAAAATTATAAATGAGAAATTAAACAGGACCCAAAATATGGGGATAAGAGTTTTGTTTAATTTGTCTATACTGCTTGTACTAAGGTTCACGCAATCACGTCTTCACAACAGAGATAAAATTTGAGCCGAAATTTTTTTGTTTTTCTCACAATATCCTTATCATGAAATCTTAAGAACCACAAAGGCAAAACGAAGCGTAGCCGTAGATGAATCTTTTTTCTCTGCTTTCTAAACCTCTCATCTCCAGTTCCTTGCATCGTGGAGCACACGGAATTATCCCCTACCCCTTCTTTAGTATAGAGTCTAGAATTTGCCAGTGTTTTGCATCGGTTGGACAGTCCAAGTTAAATTACTCCTATGATCTTTGCGGATTCAACGGTCTAGAGAGATCCTGCTCGACAGCAAAGTAAATACGACGTTGTTGGAGTGTTTGATCATCGAAAGATCTGGTGTGGGACCTTTCCCCTCGTACGCCTACGTGGAGCTTGGAAAAATATTGTTACCGCAATGGCTCACCCTGCTGGATCTGTAGCCATTTCATTGATCTCGATGGTCAGCTTGTGGGTCCTTGGACTAGAACTCTTACCGTTTCTACTTGAAAATGGTACTCCATTTACTAAAGAAAAATCTTCCTCTTTGAAAAGGGATCAATATTGACGCGTGTCCTGGCGTTGATATTCTGCTGTGCGTGGGCTAAAAGTTCTTGCTTGAAAATTGGATTCGCAGGGTTGAAAGTTTACATGTATACATTACCTCATCAATTTGACAGTGTTAGAGCTGAGTACCAAATCTAGAATGCCAGATGTTAATGAAGCGTCAAGATTATGGAGTAACGTAGAACCATCCTCTTGGAAATTTTGAACAAAACTGATCTCAGCTCAGCTTCAAAAAGAAAATGTAAAAGGACAAACCGACAAAGGGTTACTCTTAACAACCAAAAAAAATCTTGATGAGCTAATCAACCTGCAAAAAGCAATTTTTTTCTTTTACATTTTCACACTGTCACAGAGTTTAAAATTAGTTTTCCAGAGGAGGGTTTTTACTCAATGGTTGTCACTACCCAAGTCTACTATTACGAACACGAGACATGGTCTTCATTTTACACGAAATTCGTTAGGTGGGGTGAGAGAAACGGAGCAAACGACACCGTCGAAATCGTAAGCAGACGACGGCATGTGCATGAAAATGTTTTATTATGAGGAAAAATGTGAACACGAACAAAAAAACTCACTTGAAGGACTTAACACGTGGGGGAATAGTCGCACAGAAAGAAGAAAAAGCTGGTCTCCAACTGCGACAAACAGACAAATCAAAATGTGTTACTAAGGTTAGGTTTAGCTTTTAGCCCATGGCCCCCACCTTAGCACCTTCTTATTCAGGCTGTCTTCTAGAGGGGCTAAATCTTCCCATGTTTTTATTGCATTTGAAACCAAGAGCTGGATTGTTGCGATACTTCTCAGCAACCATCATGCTATTTGATTAACGATGATCCATTCATAGACTTAGGCACATATCCTTCTGGTGAAACAGAGACTAGCACTGCAACGGGTTTGCTGTCAAAGTGTAAGGCGTCCTACACGCGTGGGGGCCAGAATTCGGATATGTTTTAATTTTTGGTTTGATTTTAAAGCACTTTTCCTTCTAGAAGTGCAGCAGAGCGAGATAATTGGAAAAATAAATTCAAATCTTTTAAATTATTAAAAATTTGTTTTCAAATATGATTTATTCTTATTATAAAGTTAAAGTACATCGCCTTTAATTATTCACACTCATCTCTATCCTTTGGCGAACTTAAAAAGAAATAGCACGACACCTAATACTTTATCATTTTATGATTTTAATGGAATGTAATTGTTATGTAAAAAATTGTTAAGAAAATAATATCACAGCATTGGTATGAACAGAAAAATAATGATTAAAATTTTAAAAAGGTAATGTGTAACATTTGATTTACAAGCATTTTTGTTAGAATGTGATGTTAATTTTTAAAGTTATTTTTATGTATTAAAATGTAATTTTAAAACAATTACATGCTAAGAAGTTTTTTATTATTAAAAATAAAAAAAAATTACCTTATTTTAATATTTTCAAATAAATAAGGAATATATTTTAAAATTCAAATAAATAAATATATTATTTATGGATAAAATAATTTTATATAAAAATATACAAATTTAATATACTTACATGTTAATAGGTGTTTGTACATCGAGTTGGATCTACCGGTTTTCCTTTCAAATTGTTAAGTTTGAGATCAATCTAAGTTTATTATTTTATTATTAAAATATTATTTTATATTAATATTTTAAAATAATCTTAGTCATATTTAAGTTTTAAAATATATATCCAAACTTAATTGAATTCAAAATTTGAGAAGTGAAAAGAGTTCAAAGAGTAAATTTTTGTCTTAAATTTTTTTTTTTACTTACCTCAATATCAAAGAGATTGATATTCTCAAGATTTGTGGTAATGTAATACAAATAGTAAAACTAGATTTTCAAGAATGTACATACCAAACTTAAGAAAATGGTTCCCGTCAAAAAAGTTTTAAAGATATTGACTTATTTTCTTAATATGGAACAGCCCCTAATAGTAAAGGAAAATGGGATAAAACTTATAGTGAAATTGTTGACCGCATAAATAACTTGGAAGGATCATAATTTAAGTTCAAGATAATTGGATTGATTGGAGCAAGTTTTTCACGAGAAAATCGCTGGGAACACTCGTGTAAAAAGAGCCAAGGGGACTTGTCAAGGAGAAACAGGAGAAAAAAAAAAACATAAATAGTTGTGAAAGAATTAGACATTCTACCCTTCTAGTTATAATCAAGCGACATACTTTGATCAACGCAGCAGACAAATCTAGAAGTATTTAAGGGTCGTCAATTCAAAGTTCAGAAGCTACCATTGGAACAACTTTTCTTTTATTTTTATATATAAATATATTCCCGGCTAAACACCATTCAAATGGTTAATCTATACTTTATTATTACTTGATCAAGCCAGTAAAATAATGAACATAATTGAATATTATTCAATAATTCAAGCAAAGTTTAATGGATGGAAACTGAATATCGGTTAAAAATTGGAAAGTCTAAACTGAAAAAATAAAAAAAAATCTGATTTATTTACCCATGTAGAAAGTTAGAACTGCTGAAGTTCACTGTCATCGGCTGGCAAACGTACTCCACGTGGCAAATCCACATACGTTGAATTTTTATTTTTGCTTTTCTTATGTTAAGATCAGTAATAAAAGATGGAACAAATTGAACAAAAGACGACAGAGGAAAAAAAAAGACATCAACAGTTTGTAGAAAGTAGACACGTTAAAAAAAGAAAAAAAATTAGAAAAAAAGATATACTCTATAATGGAGTCGGATTCCTCTATAAAAGGGCCTCGTCGCTGGACGCGCTCTTCCCATTCCATTATCAGATCTCTTTCTCTTTTTTTTCTCTCTTTCTCTTTTTTTCATGAAACAGTTTTTGAATTGAACCTCAGTGGAGTCTTTCTATTTGTCCCTTCCTTTCTTTCAAAACAAACAGATAAAAACAAACTCGGAATCTGTTGGATATTCGGCTTTTTTTTTTTGTTTAGGTACGTTTGTTGTTTAATTTCTTTTCTCGTTTTGGTTATTCTTAATATCTCTGTGCCTGTATCGTCTTGATTGACTAAGCTTTGGATTCTTTGTTTTGGGGAACTAGAAGCAAAATGTAGAAAAAAAATTGCTTTGTTTTATTTTCAGGAAAAGGTTCTTTCAATTCCTCTCGAAATTTTATCGAGAAGCAAGTTGGAAACATGAAAAAAAACGGTAGCTAAAATCCCATGGAAATTAGCTTGAGAATTACCCTTTCATTTTTGATTTGAGACATTGAAGAAATTAATAGGCTAATAGTTCTCTAATCCCTCCTATCTGATGGGAAATTTTGAAATTCAATGTTATAGTTTCCGAAACTTAGATTTAATTTAACTTAAGAGAAACAAAAATTGTTCTTCAAACTAGTTGCTGTACTGTATTGAGTCTATTGACTTTGTTACTAGAGTTGATAATGCTCCAGTTTTGGCTCGGCCACGTCTCATCGACGACGGGAGGGGTCTGTCAGTGGGGGCT
This sequence comes from Theobroma cacao, assembly GCF_000208745.1. Lineage (NCBI taxonomy): Eukaryota > Viridiplantae > Streptophyta > Magnoliopsida > Malvales > Malvaceae > Theobroma > Theobroma cacao. The sequence continues at coordinate 23,875,130 of NC_030855.1, forward strand.
GCTTGGAAGCCTCATATTTTGGTTTGAAGAGTTGTACAAGTTTAATTGTTTGCTGGGTTTCAAACTTTCATGTTTCACCTGATTTTAACCTAACAGAGCAGAACCTGTACGTTGTAGTTTGTTCTTTGATTGTTTGTGCTTCACCTAAACCGACCTGATTTCGTCTAAAATCGTAAATTTTTGTCACCAGTAGGGTCAAAATGGTAATTTGAATTGCAGCTAGGGTAAAGGGCAGTTGTCAAAAATGAGGCAATTAATGTGATAGGGAAAACTCCAAATTAAAAAACAAGGGGTTGAAGTGGATCGGCTAAAAGGTCCTGCTAACAAAGGCTAAAGTTAAGGAATACGTAATTACTCTCTCATGACTCATGAGTGGAATTGTTTATTTTTTAAACTTTTCCCTAATGGACTTTTACCTTTTTGTAGTTTTACTTCATATCTAGATGTCATTTTCAATGGAAATATCAAGGCCTAAATGTTTACATATGTTCAGTTCTTTATGCTTTTTTTTTTTGTGCTCAATAGTTCTTTATACTTTTATACTTTAGCAAAGGATTTTGGGAAAAGAAAATGAAGGATTCAACAGCACTGTTGAAGTGTTGGACTTAAAGCATCTTAAGTGGAAACTAAACTCTCAAAGCATGTTTTCAGGCCCGAACAAAAAGGGCTAATTCATCTTAGGAAGAGACATGGAACTGAAGAAGTTCAAATAGAACCTGAGAAGTATGGATACCTTTGTAATATTATCATAAACTCCTATCATGTTTGAATCACAGTAATTCAAAGTTGTGGGTCCCTTGATTTGCTGTTTTTTATCCATTTGGTAGATGGGTACAAAAACTTTTGGCCCTTTTGATGAGAAAATATGAATCAAGCTAGCAGTGGGGCCTTATCTGTTTGGTGTTTTTCTTTATTTTGGCCCTTAACATGTCTTCTGCATATGTAGTTGCTTGCTAGACTTTTATGCTTCATATTTCTGTTTCTAGATTTGTTGCCTTCTTCTCTTTCTTTTCAGATTTTGTCTAGTTGCTAGATTGTTGCGCATTTAGTGGATACCTGGAAATTCTGTGTGCTGATCCTATTTAATTTTTCTTGTCTCAGAGGTCAAGAGTGTCCTAGTGGTTAATCTGAGTTTCTAGAACAGATCCATGGCCTGCAAGCAATATTATGCTCAGGAATGGAAGACCGTACCCAGCGCTTCGACATCTGAGAATTTAAATGGTAGTTTTGATTGCAACATTTGCTTAGACTTTGCACACGAGCCGATTGTCACTCTCTGCGGCCACCTCTACTGCTGGCCCTGCATCTATAAGTGGCTTCATGTCCAGAGTGCCTCCCTTGCTGCAGATGAGCACCCACAATGCCCAGTTTGCAAAGCTGATATATCCCATACCACCATGGTGCCGCTTTATGGTCGGGGCCAATCTGAATCTGAGCTTCAAGGCAAGGCGCTTTATAGGGGTATGGTGATACCCCCTAGACCACCAGCCTGTGGTACCCAAGCACTTTTATCAACTACATCCCCGAATGGTCAGCAGCTTCCTTATCGTAATCCTTATCAAAATCAAAATTACAACCCCCATGCTTACTATGAAGAAGATTCGTCCTCACCATTGCTTAACCTCGGAGGCACCACAGTGACCGGATTTCATCATCCAGTGGTTGGGATGTTCGGAGAGATGGTATATGCAAGGGTGTTTGGAAACTCGGAAAGTTTACACCCTTATCCAAACTCATATTACCTAACGGGGAGTGGTAGCCCCAGGTTGAGAAGGCATGAGATGCAAGCTGACAGGTCGCTAAATAGACTTTCGATTTTCCTCTTCTGTTGTTTTCTTTTGTGCCTCATCGTATTTTGAGCTTCGTATATTTACCCCCGTCATTTTTGTATACTTTTGTAAAAAGAATCACAATGTGAACTTATGGTATAGTTAGATGAGATCATATTATATGATAATTAAGCGAATCAATGCTTGCCCTATCAAATTATTGCCTTATGGATCAACATCATGTTTGTGAGACGAGCCCTTTCAAGTTTCATGTCGACGAACAGCCTGGCTGTACCGATTGCTTTCAGTTTGCAACTTGTATGCAGGGTTGTTCGTAATTAAGGTATATGTCGCACTCGGGAAATAAAGGGCAACGAGATGAGAAAGAAACCAAAAACAAGAAAAAGTACCCTACCAACTTTTTGAAAAACCTTGCCTCTCTTTCCTTATTTTCTCATTTCTCAAAGAAAATTAATCACCACAGCATTTGATCAATGACAATAATGATTGAATAGTGACCATCACTTAATTTTGCTTTTGATTTTTTATCCAAGTGACAGTGCCACTTGATCACATATCCTAGTGCTTTCCCTATACTTTGCATTAAAGAAAGAAAAAAAAAGTTCTAGAATGATAGTTGAAGAAAAAAAAGTTCTAGAGTGAAGGTTAAGGGAATCTGACGTTGTTTCATTATCATTTTAACTTAGAGATGACTTTGAGGTGGTAGCTTAGGACCATTAAGTTTAATTCATTAAAGTCTGCGTGTGGGTATTTTTCTTTTATTGTGAATTTGACTATTTGTTTTTAATTTTTTATTATTCTTTACAAAAAACAAAAAATTAGAAAAAAAATATTTATCAAGCCAAACATAAATAACTTTTAAAATGAGAAAATATGTCCACTGTCTCGAAATAAAATAAAAAAAATTATTAAACACTTATTAAAATGAATGGAAATGCTTAAAATTAAATGAGTATTTCATTCATTGATTTTGTTATTGTGTAACGTCCCTCTTCAAAATTAACTAAAGAATAATAAATGGTTGGAGGTTAAGGCTTATACAAATCAATTCTGGGGTTTATCCTTTATTGAAAATTAATGCTCCATTTAGTTGTTTTATTCTTATATTACACCTTTTCTTCAGTTGTGGCATTAAAATCAATCAAAATCACCGAGGGTTAGAAACGTTAAATGGTTGAGTAAAACTTTATTTAAATTACCTATTTAATATCAAGGAGAACATGAAGGTTCCTTTAATTTTAAACTAACGACAATATAATTTATAGAGTTAATTTATCCAAAATTTAAACAACATAAATATCAGGGAAATCATAACTATTTTTTGTCAGCAACTAAGTCACAGCCTCTTTAAGACGAGCTAACAAGTTTTCTTGAAAAGGATTGGTGAAGGGATGGCCAGGTGGGGTTGGTAGTGGAGCCTGTAGTAAAGGACCCAAGCTCCGTCCCTACCCGTCAACTGCTCCAAGGACATCCATGGCTTAAACAATACGAAAAGCTTAAGTATGTATGGACTATTCTTTAAGGGTTCGAGCTCACAACCCACATGTAAGTCTTAAATTGGTTCACCTATCCCAATTGCAGCCAAACCCCTCTTCCCCACGCGGCTTCAAACAATTGTGTTAGTCAAGGTGGCAAGTGCTAAGTCCTTATTGTTCAACCATAACTGAGAATTGTCAGCTGATTAAGACATTGGTCCCTTAACCACTCTTTTTTCTCTACTCGTCCATCTTCTATATTTTTATTTTAGTTGCAATGAAGAGCAGAAGAATTAAAATGAAAAGGGTCACCATCTAATAGTGTGCTTTTAATTTTTTAACTTGTTCATTTGGGAGATAAAACCAATCATATCATCATCATCATATATATATATATATATATATATATAGAATGTCCAGAACAGCTTGATTCCTCTCAACAAATTTCAAACCTTCATTTGACTTTGATCTACTAAAAGAGAGCCCAAATTGGGTGGTCATGAGTGCAAGACTTCGTTGTTTACCACTACAAGCTGTGGCCATTGTCAATGTGCCTCCTTGATTTATTGAAAAAAAATACTTTTTTAATAATATCGGGTTAGTGAAATATATAAAAAGTTATCTTTTAAGACTATTAAATAACAGATAAGTTAATTATTCATGCTGAGATTATTGAATCTACTATTTGAGTAATTACTTCCTATATTACTGAAATTTTGTATACTTATTTAATATATTTATTTAATATTTATAATCAACAGACAGTTTATTCGACTTTTTTGATGTGTCATGGTCGAAAACCAAACAAATTGATTTTCAAAAAAAAACTTAGTCGAAAGACTTGAAAAGTTCAGTATAAGAAATAAACTAAACTCAAATGACGAGCAACAATCCATAAAATGGGTCTTCCAGAATCTTCGATAAGATCCAAAGACTTGAAGAACTGAGTCAGTAGAGGTTCAATCTCTATTATTACACCGTTTTGATATAATTATTTCTTAATTGCATTTGTCATTTTTTGCCAAAAATTCATTTATATGAAATTAGCTCATCCTCCGAACCATATGATCCGTGACTCAATTCCCATCTCTCAATGTGTTTGTCTTTGGTTTGGTTAATCCAAAACTCAACCAAATTTTCAAAGAGAGAAAAAACAAATAATTTTTTTTGACTTCGTTTCGTCCACCGCATGATCTTTGGTTATGGTAGGGACATGTCTAACCGACTGAATTATCGGTCATTGCCATGTGTTTATGTCCCAATCACGCCATGGCCGAATAGTCCCTTAACAACTCAACTTTATTTTTAAACAATAAGAAACTCCTTTTTCTTCTTTTTTTCCTTAAAAAAAAAAAACTTTTGCTCAGTAAACACATTTCGACAAGATTTGATTGGATCAAAGGTAAAAGAAAGAGGATGATATGATTTTTTAAGACATATGTAGATAAGATCTAATATAATCAAAAAGTAGAATGCTGTTTTGATTTTTCCAAGATTTAAAGTGGAAGCATTTTGTTTACATATGAATACTTTTGGTTAAGTTGTCGAGAAAAGCAGATCTTCTTATGAATATGAGATTGCGGTGATCATTCCTCTTAAAGAATCGTGGGTTCTTTTGCTTTGCTTGTTTCCGAATCAAAGTATTGCTTTGGAAAAAGCATATTGGACATCAGTACTTCTAGATCAACTTTAATCAAAATTACTATTAAGTGTGGTCAATAAATAAAATTAAAATTGATATTTAATATATTGTTTGTGTATAATATTTATATATTGTATTTAATCATAGAATATCTTCTCATAAATCTAAAGATTTTAATTTTTAAATTTATTTATTAATAAAATAATAATATTTAATTCACTGATAATGTAATATATAGTGAGAATAAACCTTACAAATGGGAAAATGTAAGTTGAAAAAAGGAAAGTTGGCATGAGAAATTTCTTGTTAAGTGCTTGCTGAAGTAACCCACTTTAGTTATTTTATGCCGATTTATTCTCTGTTTCACCTTTTCCATGTTACAATTTGGAACACCTAGGAAATCCAACAACGACAACATGCATGGATAATTGAAAGAGGAAAAAGAGATTAAAAACTCTAGAGATAAGACAAAAACATGCCGTGGATGGAAAAATGACTGGCACTAGCATTGATTTATGCAGGTTCCTTTCATTGGTTAATGGGCAAAAAGAGAGGCCAGAAGCACTCAAGCCTGCTTCCACTTTTTGTTGAGAGTTGGGACAGTTCATCAACATTTTTTGTATTTTATGATTAAATTTCACTATTTAACAGAAACAAAAAATGTGAATGGTGTGTTTGGTGAGATAGAAAAGACTGAAAAGAATAAGTTAAAGAGAAAAACGAAACAAAAGAAAAAGAAATGCTTTCTTATTTTCTTTGATATTTTCCTTCCCTCTCATTTTCTTTTCCTATCGTACTGATTTAAGTGCATGGGAAAATTGTCAAATGACAATGGCTTCTAAGTGGCTGATGAATCTTTTATTTATCTTGTTGATTGTTTATAGATGGAAGAAGACAGAATATATGGGCCTGAGCTGAGTAGCATAACAGCTAGAGACTGGATTGATCTTTGATGAGCTTAGCCATATTTCATAATAAGCTAACCATTGTTGAGTTTTCACGGTTCAGATTGAAGAAAAAGCCCATTAGACAAAGGCCTGAGAAGAAATGGAATCCGAATGGTTCCAAAGCTATGAAAGAGGCATATGATTTCATTTCCTAAACTGATGATACAGGATTCAGTAAATGGGCTTCTTCTTCATTTCTTTGCATCCTAGAATTCAGATGATGTGTTCATAACTGATGGGAAGTAAAAGATTGACTTTATTTCATTCCAAATGTTCTTCATACCCAACCCCAAAGTCTTCCTCCGTCTTAAGCAAATGCGAAAAAGGTTATAACTTTCTACCCCGTGTATGATTCAGCAATATGCTATGACCAACAACTTCAGAGTAAAGACCTTCAACCTTCAGTTGATATATGAATTTATCAGCTCATTCGATGTCTCCTTTCCCTTCCAAATATTTTAAGCAGGCAGCCAAAGTCTCTTTGCTAGGCTTCCTTCCAGCTCCAGGTAGGCACACTGAGATAGCTTTCTTCATTGCTTCCATTGCCTTAGGAATTTGATTATCTTCAAGATACCCACTTGCCAAAGAGCACCATCCACCAACCAAAATTTTCAGCCCCTTTTGCTTGTGCATGGTCCATGAGTGATTCGGCCTTACCTAGAAGACCTTTTTGGGAATACACATCGATTAGTAATTTAGGAATACGGGTATCATAGGACAGCTTTTTGGAATGCCACTCCTCAAAAATCTTCTCAGCACCTTCAACTTGATCAAGCTTCAAAAGTGCACTTATCAGGGTTTTATACCCCTTGTTATAGATTATGCCCATTTCCTTGTAACGATTCCAGATACGGTAGATCTCATCTTTTTCACCAATATCTGCATACAATTTGAGGAGGATATCAAAAGCATCATTCCTTCTTTGAAAGTTATCAGTCCCTCACATTTCTTCAGCATCCCTGTTGCCTTGTCTACTAGCCCAACCTTCAGTACCCTTGTGCTGCAGCAGCATAAGTATCCCACTCCAGAGCTGTTTGTGGACTGGTTTCCACCTTTTCCACGATCTTATCTATTCCCTCAACATCATAAGCAGCTGCATATGCAGAGAGGCGGATTCCAAAAGTTTATCGGTCGTAACGGATCCCATTCACCTCCATTTCAAGCATATGGGCATCTAATTTCGAATAATTCAGTAGGTAATAGAGACCCAATAAAATATTGTAACATGGTATATTGGTAAAACCCATTTCTCTCATCTTCTGCATAAGAACCTCTGCTTTCTCCACAGAATTTTCATGGGCATAGCAGTTGGGAAGAGCAACATGAACCTGAAAACCTTTCAATCGTTCAGAAATGCTGCTAAAAAAATTCTCCACCTGCTCAAGACCATGGACTTTCCGCATCAGGTTCAGCCGGTCAGCAACATCACTAGTTGAAAGGGGAATATAAATTCACTCAGTCATCCAGTGAGATATCTGATAAATGATTTAGAGGGAAAAAATAGGAAAAACTGAGAATATCACTTGTAAGAATGAGGTGGTTGAGGCTTCCAGGGTGACAAAGTATCATATTGCATATACTGATATACATAGCTAGCAAAGTAGCACAACTTCTCTTCTCTTATCTTTCTAAGAAAACTTAAATAACTTGAGCATTTGTTCATATGGAAAAGGTCTTGATTTTCTGTATTTCTAACTATACAACTCTGGTTCTTCCCATTTCTCCATCTTCTCAGCAAGACAGCCACCAAAAAGCATTGATTTATTCAGAAGGTTGAGAATTTAGAAAATGCCCACAGGCAACAACTATCTTTAGATTACCACAGCCATGTTACTAAAGTAAAGGACTTTTAAAGTAAAATTGATTCAATCACGTCATTGTTGCAGCACATTTACTTGAAACAGCAGCATTCTATAAATGAAATAACAAAGGGTAATTATCAATTGAAGACTTGTGCTTATGGGCAATAGAGACACTAATTGTACAATCAAATTCAATCACCTTAAAAGAAAAATGTCACTGACCCTTTAGCTTCGATTACCAGAAAAACCAGGAAAAGTGCAAAACATTCATGCAACTAACCACATTCCATGTAAAGATGGAACGATCCAAATTAGACGACATCGGTAAGAAGTGAAAGAATACAAAAATTTGTAGCTTATAGGGAGACATCAAGAGCATCCTTGAAACGAGTGTGCTTCCTCAGCTGTTTTATCATAGCTTGAAGCTCAGTATTCTCAACCTTCCTGCCTTGCCGGAACCATTGATCCAGAACTGGCACGACTGAGATTGTGAACAGTGGTGGTGAAGAAGGGTTTGTAAAAAAATGACAACTGTTGCTGCCCAGGATCGAACTGGGGACCTTCAGTGTGTAAGACTGACGTGATAACCACTACACCACAGCAACTCGTTGAACGCAAAGCTATTTTTAATACCTTTCACGAAAATATATTTCCACACTCAAATCCTAATGTCGTGTCAAGCGTTTTAAGAAAAAGTAAATAGAAGACAGATAAGAAAACTTATAAACATGAGATGCTATACATTTCATTAAGTTATTCTTTAAAAGATAAGATATGATAAAGTAATATCAAAATAAACTCAACTTAAATCTGACTCATGATAAGTATTTATAAAGAGAAAGTACACAAAGTGACCAATATCAATGAAAACGATTTGAGATTAAATGAGAGAAAATATCATGTAAAGCGCTGCAAAAGAAGAATGGGCACTAAAGGGTAATGACGTGTGAAATTTGCACTTAGTTAACACTCTTTGCTAGATGCATTTCACCTAAAACACCCACTTAACCAACAATGATCATTGATTAAGCAGCAAGTAAAGCATGTTTTTAAGTCAACGAGAGATATCTTTTTTGTAACTAATCCAAATAATTAAAAAGTGTACACTATTGGAATATGTTTAAGTATACAATTCTAAGTAAGCCTTTATACCATAAGGTTTCCAAATAATTACAGGAAAATTGAAAGAAAAACAACAGCATTATAATTCTTAGACAAAAGACGTATTTAAAAAGATAATAATATTATACTAAAAAAAAAAACCATCTTGTCAACATCCTTGATTCCAAATTCCAACATCGTACTATTCATTTTCGGGGCGTGATGGCTAGTATGTCCTAGAGGGAACAATAGACTTAGAAAATATTGAAAAGCTGGATACACCTTTACGGCTCTATTAGAGGAAGTGTAGAAAGGAGAAGATTGCAGATTAGATACAGAAGAAGTGGTTTCTTGCAGGCACATTGTCTCGATGCTATATAGGTAAACACACGTAACCTGTATTTAGCAGTCAAATCAAGTTTGCCACCAACTCTAGGACATTCTTTTCATTTCTATAATATTGTTATTATTATTATTGTTATTGTTATTATCCTCCCCTAGCCCAAAAATGACACTAATCACTCACGAAATCACAACCCTTTCTAGTCTTTAAGCAATTAATGATGAATTAACCTTTAAATCACATATGTCACTTCCCTAGTCTCAACCTTCTGTGAATGTTGAAGAAGTTTAAACATCTTGACAATCTCAAGTTTTAGTGATTCAAAGGAAGTGGATAGAGTGATCATTGATGCAGCAAGATAGTTCCATCATGTGACAAGATTATATTTTTTTTTCAGAATACAGCAGGGAAGGTGTTGAAGTTTTCCAGACCCTTACAAATTAGTCAGAATTCGCGGCCATTATTTGATTTTCAACCTGTCGGGGGAGACTGATGTGAAAGCTGGGTCGCACTGGAGCATCTGTATTCTATGCACCCAAACCCTGATTCTGCATGTTGTATTTATACTCAAACATATAATTTCTATGTCAACGACCTTTTTCAGCAGATACAGATCCCCTTAATGCAGTAAATTACTTCTGCATCTGGGTTTGTTTGATTCTTACAAATGAAAGACTAGAACCTATGCTTAAGTTATGATACAGTGAACAATGAACAGAAAAGAACACGAAGAAAAAAGAAACTTAAATTAGCCCCTAATTAGAAGGTAAGGCTGACAACAAATCAATAACAATATTCAATGCAATGAAAAACGTTTGCACTTGTCTTGGAGTTTCACAGAAATCAGATGATCAAATAGTCAAGTTTTGACCATAACATGCTTAATTACATTCATTTACAGAGAAAAACACTGCCATGTGCTGACTTCCGAATTCCAAATGCCTGAAACTTCCATCTTCTGTGTGGCCTAATATAATATTGCCTCTTCCTTTTTACTTTTGCCTAATAATAAGTTTAAATAAACCGTTTGCTATGGAAATATTCTTATCTTTTCCATTTCAATCAGAAGCCACTATTTAATTCAAAAGCCAAAAAGAAAAAACAAAAGCAATCTAATGAGGATCACTAAAGAAAGTACAAGAAAGGGGAAAAAAGAAACAGACCACCTTCCACGGCACTAGTAGTTTCCAAGTGGATGGCATACAAAAAGAGGATAAAGGCATGGAATAAGGAACCTGCTATTTGGGTACCCCTGATTAAAAGACCAAAAAGGAAAGAAATTTCTTGAAGATCCTGAACAAGGAATGAGCAAGATTACTACTTCAAGCTTGTCTCCGAGGACGAAAGGCGCTGCTCCATTCTTGTGGAAGACTTATGCTTTGCTAGAGGAAGGTGAAGAAGGTGCAGAAACTGCGGATGACAGGAAGAAAATCGTTTCATGGAATGCTGAAGGAACCGGGTTCGTGGTCTGGTCGCCTGCTGAGTTCTCAGAGCTCACCTTGCCTAGATATTTCAAGCACAACAATTTTTCCAGCTTCATTCGCCAACTTAACACATATGTGAGTGGCTATAGCCTTGCTATAATTTGCTCTACACCTGTTTTATAAGCCAAATTCTTTTGCGTTAACATGATTTGCTGGTTTCGCCGTTACCAAAACCAAACCGCCTTTAAACATGATATGTTTGCATCCCATGCTGAAGAAACACGTCATTGTACGTTTGTTTTCCTGCCCATGGTTTTTCCATAGATTTTATTCTGATTCAAGATTGTTAGGTGATCGGTCTTTCCATGAATGGTCAAAAAGCTGAGTTCCGTTGCCGGGACTTGAACCCGGGTCTCTCGGGTGAGAGCCGAGTATCCTAACCAACTAGACGACAACGGAGCGTTGGGAACCATGCTTCATACCGATCAACTGGAATTTATCGAGCCTAAAGAGTGATCATTAGTGCATGAATTCTTTAAAACCTAAACTACAATAATAATGGTGTTTGTGAATTCCTTCCGCCACCCTTAGTCAAAATAAGGAAAAAAAAATTAGCGCAAATTTTGGGGTCAAAATCTGGAGGTTTTTAGTGAAAGTCAGAACGATCCCACTAAGGTATCCTTCCATTCTAGTAACTTGAATAGAGTTGGATTACTCTGATGTCTATTGGTTTGTTAGAAATTAGTCAAATCCGGCCTGTTGGAAAAATATTGCCTTAGCTCTTATATTTTCTGAATGCTCAATGATGAGACTAAAGCATGCTTCCATAGGTTTATCCTAATTGAAATGTTATTACTGTAGACTTTCTATTTACATGGTTTGCTTTCATAACCACTCTTGTGGCTTGCAAGATGATGCAAATTTCTTTGAAAATAGCATGAAAAAGTTCTTTAGTGAAATCGGGATTGTTTCATATTATGATTTTGTTGAATAGATATAAGATTATTACCCGTTTTATTACTCTTTCACATGTAAAGATTATGGACTTATCACATGACATGAATTAAAAAAAATCCGAATTAAAACTAATTTTAATTACACGTCAAATTTAATAAATGTGAGACTATCATCATCCCTCTAATCCTTTGTTCTCCAATTTTGAAGCAGGGGTTTAAGAAAACATCATCGAAAAGATGGGAGTTCAGGCATGAGAAGTTCCAGAGGGGTTGTAAGCATATGCTAGTGGAGATAACAAGGAAGAAAATGGAGCCGAGTGTGTTCCCTGCTTTCCTGAAGGCTTCTGATGAAGACAAGGCCAACCATGCTGAGGAGAACAGTTGCCAAACACTCTTGGAGGAGAACGAAATTCTGAGGAGAGAGAAGGTGGAATTGCAGACCCAAATAGCCCAATTCAAAGCTCTAGAGGTTAAGTTGTTGGATAGCCTCGCTCAACACATGGGAAATACCAATCACAAAGAAAGGAGGTTGTGCTAGCTAGCTCTAGGTGGACGACCTTGGTCTCTCTTCTTAATTCCCTTTGTAATTCCTCCTCTTCTTTTCCTTGTAGCCAAAGGGTTATGTTGGGTGCTTGAGAAAATGAACATAACAAAGAAAGAAAATGGTTTCATTATAGCCTAAGGTCATGGAAGTTATGGAAATATGCTTTCATTTGATTTCCTCACTGCATTTTAGATTAACACATACCATTAAGCAAGTACCAGTTTCTCAAATTAATGCGTTTCTTCATCTATGGTCATCTGTGTATCATATGATATATCAATTACTTATAAACAATCTCTCTAATTACGTATTAAAAATTAATCTCTCGAGTAAAAAAAAATATGGATATGAATATATAACTAAATCATGTACTTAATTCAATCATAAAATTTTGGATTACGTCGGTCAAAATTTCATAAATAAATTATTATTATTATTATTATTATGTAAGTTAAAATTCAACCCCATAAAAAAGTCTTCTATGTAAATTATCCAATGGTCAACAACTTAATAGATGGTGTTGAATTCAGGTTATCACCCGTAATGGACCCAACTTGAAAAGCCCGTTTCAGCTAAATCCAACATCTTACCTTTTAGTCGGACAAGGCCCAAATAGCCCAATTGTCTAAACCCATTGCTCTTAAACCCTACACGAAAGGTCAGGTGTCCAAAACCCTCCCGTTACATTTCATTGCTCTCCTCCCCCCCCCATGTCCCAGCAGGAGAACCTCGAACAATCTTATGAACCATGAACTTGACAAAGCTGTTGTCAAAGAACCTAATCCAAAATGGGATAGTTAGCAGATTTTATTATACAAATAGGGTCAACAAAGCCACGTTATATTCCAGAATCAGCCCTTTGGGGAGCCCTGACAAAAGCGTCGAGCCTGAGCTTGAAGACTGGCTCAAAAATGGAAAGAAAATTCGAGTCGCTGAGCTTCAACGCATCATTCACGATCTTCGCAAACGAAAGCGCTTTACTCAGGCTCTTGAGGTTTGGACTTCTTTTTTTTTTTTTTTAATCTTGTAACCTTGTTTCGAGTTTCATTTAGTGTCATTCTCCCTTTTCTTTCTGTTATATATTTCAGACTAATTTATTGAAAATTTGTATTTGAAACACTTCTTAGTAGAGTGGTTTTCATGATTTGACTAGAATTTTACCATGGGATGTGGTTGAATTTGATTATTTGACTAATATGTTACTGAAGTTGGGAAATCGTTGGCTTGGAACAATATCGAAATTTCTAAGCTGAAGTAATGGAGTTGATTGAGCAAAATCCGGGGCTTCATTTTGTTGGAGTCAACTTTTTGAAACTAGAGTCAGTATTTGACAGGAATTATAAACATAGCAAATAGGAGAGTACAGATTTCAACTTCAGAAGAATGGAATTTAAGCAAAACTTTTGTTGTTGTCGGATGCTTTACATTGTTGCTTAAAGTGGAGATGGTAATATTAATGTGAACTGTACTTAAACCTGCACAGGTGCATATATAAACTTGTTACCATAAGGCTGTTTGTGGCAAGCAGCTGGATGTTTAAATTGTTCGATACTGGCTTTTTAATTTGTAGTGGACAAATACATATTGGCATGAAAATTTCCTGTAAAGAATTGTGATTTTGGTTTGTAATTTAATGTTCCAATGATCAGATCATGGCTAACTTTGTTTGTAATCTGTTACTTTTTTATGTCTAATGAGTCTAGGTGTCTGAATGGATGAATAAGAAGGGTATTTGCACCTTTTCACATACTGAACATGCGGTGCAGTTGGATCTCATTGGTAGAGTTCGTGGATTTCTTTCTGCAGAAAGCTATTTTGATAGTTTGAAGGACCAAGATAAAACTGATAAGACATATGGTGCTCTTCTGAATTGTTATGTGAGGCAGCGCCAGACAGACAAGTCCCTCTCTCACTTGCAGAAAATGAAGGACTTGGGTTTTACCTCATCACCTCTTACTTACAATGGTATCATGTGCCTCTACACAAATATCGGACAGCATGAGAAGGTACCTGATATAATGAGGGAGATGAAAGAGAACAAAGTCTCCCCTGACAACTTCAGTTACAGAATCTGCATCAATGCCTATGGTGTAATGTCTGATCTCGAGGGAATGGAAAGAATTTTGAAGGAGATGGAGAGTCAATCTCACATTAAGATGGATTGGAACACATACGCCGTTGTAGCCAATTTTTGCATAAAAGCAGGTCTCACTGAAAGGGCAATCGATGCTCTAAAAAAATCAGAACAGAAGCTAGATAATAAAGATGGAACTGCATTCAATCATCTAATATCACTATATGCAAACTTGGGGAATAAAGCTGAGGTCTTGAGATTATGGGGTCTAGAGAAAGCTTCTTGTAAAAGGTATATAAACAAGGACTTCATTACTATGCTGCAATCTCTTGTGAAGCTTGATGCATTTGAAGAAGCTGAGAAAGTACTTGTGGAGTGGGCATCGTCTGGCAACTGTTATGATTTTCGGGTACCAAGTATCATCATTATTGGCTATGCTGAAAAGGGTCTACATGAAAAGTCAGAAGCAATGCTTGAAAACCTGATGGAAAAAGGTAAGGTTACCACCCCTAACAGTTGGGGTGTTGCGGCTGCAGGTTACCTAGATAAAGGTCAGGTGAGAAAGGCTTTGGAGTGTATGAAAACTGCCCTATTTTTAACTGTGGAGAATAAGGGGTGGAGACCCAACCTTAGGGTGATTACAAGCATCTTGGAATGGCTAGGTAATGAAGGCAGTATTCAAGATGCGGAAGATTTCGTGGCCTCATTCAGGACAGTCATTCCAGTTGACCGGAAAATGTATAACGCCTTGTTAAAGGCAACTATTAGAGATGGTAAAGGAGTGGATAAACTTTTGGACCTCATGAAAGCTGATAAAATAGATGAAGACGAAGAAACAAAAACAATATTGGCCATGAAGTCCAGCTAAGTTTTAATACATTAGTTATTCATCATTCATGTTATTCCATCTGCGGGGTATAGTTGTTGTTCAGAATCAGAATGTACTTTCTTTTTGTTTGTTAATTTGCTTCAACGATTGATGTGAATTTTTTGTTCTGAATTGTTTAGCATGAGTAGTCAACTTGTCAGTTGTAATCCATGAAAGGATCACATCTCAATGACGAACTTTTATCAATTATAGCAAGGCTCAAAGAAGTAAATTGTGCTATTACATGAAGTACTACTAAATCATAACTCACAAAAACAGAAGTAATGGGAGCTTGAAGACATAAACTAAAACCAGAAAAATCGTTTTGAAGTAATGTCAGTTGACACACATTCAACTTGGACAACTGACATTGAAGCCAAGTTTTGTAAGGTTTGTCCCAATATCTTATTTTAACAAATCAAACGCACCCTACTCAGACAGTGTGGCTTTCAGCTCACCATTGTTTCGCAGCTCCAGTACAATATCACAACCTCCAATAAGCTCACCTTTGTAATAAAGTTGAGGAAAGGTAGGCCAGTTTGAGAAGACTTTCAATCCCTGTCTCACTTCCTCATCAGTTAATATATCGAATGACCCAAAACTCACACCTTCCTCCCTCAGGGCATTGACAACTTTAGAGCTAAAACCACATCTTGGAGCATCAGGGGTACCCTTCATGAAGAGCATCACCGGTGAAGATGAGATCAAACTTCTTAGACGGTCCTCTATACTCTCTTTCTTAGTGATGCCTTTCTCAGCTAAAACCCTTCTAAGTTCCCCACTTTTCTGCATCTCTAACACAATGTCTGATCCACCAATAAGTTCACCTTTAATATACAATTGGGGGTAACTAGACCAATTTGACAAAACTTTCAGCCCTTGCCGAACTTCATCATCTAATAGTATGTCAAAACTCTTAAAATCAACCTTCTCTTGTTCAAGGATTTCAACTACCTTGTGGCTGAAGCCACACTTGGGCTCATCAGGCTTTCCCTTCATAAACAGCATAACTGGGCTTGAATTAATCAAGCTTTGCAAGCGAGAAGCTAAGTTTGTACTCAATCCAGAGGGTGCTGAGATGCCACCAGTTCCCTGTTCAGTCCCACTAACATCAACTCCATGATCTCTAAAAACTTCTTTCAGTTCACCACTCTCATGCATGGCAATTACTATGTCACACCCACCAAGAAGTTCTCCTTTGCAATAGAGTTGAGGAAATGTTGGCCAGTTCGAGAACTTCTTTAAACCCTCACGAACTTCATTGTCTGATATAATATCGAATGTTCCAAATTTGACCCTTTCATCGTTCAAAATGTCAACAACTTTTCTGCTAAAACCACACTTCGGTTCCTCAGGGCTTCCTTTCATGAATAGCATTACTGGATGAGAGTCAATCAGCTGCTGCAGTCGCGTTTTAAGTGTATCACTGAGGCCAGGTTGCACTTGATTTCTGATCTGGGATGAGCCATTTTCCTTTGCCAAATCTTGGACTGTCTCAAGGACAGTGGGTCCAGCAGCCATCCCAAGACTAGCAGGAGCTGCAGCTTCTCCAGGGTTAATTGACCCGGCAACCTTGGCAACTTTGTTGGCCAGACTGGATGGATCTGCACCCTCCAATTTATCAACAACCTTACCATCCTGACAGGAACAATGGATTCAGTATGGTAACAACTTCAGACAAAAAGAAAGATTTTTTCTAACTTCAGAGATAACATAAAAAATGCAAGAAAGAGAACTAACGAAACAAATAATTTATGGGATGTTTGCGAAAACTTCAGAGACACTCATAACAGGAAAAGATACTAAACACGGCAACAAGCAGTTAGAGAGAGGTCAAAGGTAAATCTAGTCAAATGCCTAACAAGCCACCTTGTTTCTCCCTTCAAGTACTGGCAAGACAATCTTAGAGTGCATGTTACATCTCTTGAAGCCCTTCTCTACCATTCATTCTTTCCCCTCACCATTTTATCTCCAACATTCCACGTTTCCAATTATGACAAGCTACAGTATACATATTTATGATCATAAATTTTCTTCCCAGGTCCATAGCAGTGAATGATCTAACTATCTATAGAAAGTCTTCCTTCGTACCATATGCCAGACTCCTACCCTAGATATCTCCAGCATAAGAACATAAAGCTAACGATAATTTCCCAACCAATTTATTGACAAAATAAGTATCAATTTGCAATATTTCACATAATTTTTCCCTCTTTTCCCCTACTAATTTCGGGCATATCCGTGAAATTGACTTACGTGCTAGGGTATAAAAACACGCAGCTAGCAAGTCAGGGAACACAACATTATAGATGTGAAAGCAGCAATATTCAATCATCATAAATCTACACCACAGAAAATACTCTTAAGGCCACTCATCTCTATGTATATAGACTCGATAAAATGCAAACCAATAGGAATAGCCTGGTTAATCAAAATATTACAAAAAAAAAAAAGCAAACTTTTCAAGATGATTAGTACGTTCATTGTTAAATTTGATACCTTTATAAAATCGTTTGAACAAATTTAATCCTACCATTTACAGGACACTGAAGGAAAAGAATACCCATAAAGAGATTTACCTTAAAGAAGACAAAGAAAGGCACAGCAGAAACCGAGTATTCCTCAGATATCTGAGGTTGTTCTTCTGCTTCTATCTGCAACCAATCAAATATTTAGAAAAAAATTTTTAAAAAAATATTATTTAAAACAAAAAATTCCATATTTGAGGGATGAGATGAAGAGAACCCTAATAAAGTGGGCGTTGGGGAAATCGGTAGAGAGGTGGGAGAAGACTTGGTCCATGTGCTTGGAAGGCTCGCACCACGACGCCCAGAAGTGAAGGATAACCGGTGCTCCACTCTGCCGCAGACTATCAAGCTCACCCTTCGACTTCACATCTTTCACTGAACCACCACCACCACCTCCTCCCATTATTATTGCGTTACTGAATGATCTGATATTTCTCCTTCCTCTTCCTCACAAGAGAAATAGAGAGAAACAGGGGAAAAGGGACAGCAGCTATGGCCTAAGAGACAGAATAATACTACTATAATAAATTCCACCTTTATTTTTTTTTATTAATTTATGCTTTTATCTCACACCACTCGAACCAGTTCCGAAACCTAGAATCCTCTTTTCTCCTTTTCGCAAATCCTTTTGTAACGCTTTTAAATGTGGGGATCAGAGACTTTCCGTTTCGTTCCGACTCCGTTTATGATCAAACTATCAATCACCGTTAACTTCGGTCATCTGATTAACTCTGTTTTGTCGGGTCCCACGGGGACTCTCAATTATCACACGTCAGCACTCAGGATTTTGGGCTTAAGCAGAATCCAATAATGATAAGCCCAAGCCCCAACATAATTGTTTATTTATTTATTTATTTATTTTTGACTTTTAACACCGCAAAATTAACCTGGAATCCTCCCTTCTCATACTATTGTATCACCAAAAAAAAAAAAAAAAAAAAAGAAGCCTAGGATGACAATATAAATTATGTTCAATTCCATTACAGGTTCCAGTAGAGTTTACAAGAATAGAAAAAGTTGCAATTACAAAATGGATAAAGAATTACTGATAACAATAACTATCAGCTTAAAGTTGAAAGGAACAAACTTGATCCCAGGATGCATGCTCTATTTCTTGGCAAAACTCAAACGTTTGGGGTTGATATTATCCATTCGAATCATTACCACTCCAGGAGTTTCTCCTTCACTCCAGCTGATTGATTCCTTCTCCAACAGCTTCATAACCTGCTACAAATAAAAATTAAATCAATGGTTAAATGGGTTTTTTTTTTTTTGGTTCAATTTATGCCAAGGATTTAATTAGCAAGTCTTACCAATCGTCTTCGACTGCCTTTTGAGGAATCTTCTTCATTGGTCTCTACAATGACCTTTAGGTACTTCAATACTGATGGAAATCCAAAGTTAAATCATGAGTAAAACGTAAAGGGTTCATAAGTAAAGTGAAATTGGGAGAATGGTGGCTTACATGGGATGCCTGCTAGCAAAGATAGATGAGACTTCAAATGACGTATTGCCTCCCTAGAGCCAAGATTGTGCAACTCAAGCCGCATTACATCATCAGTGTTTGTGTTCCTGACAAATGCAATCAGGAAAAATGAGAGAGAGAGAGAGAGAGAGAGAAAGAGAGGAGAAAAATGAAAAACGGTTCTTCCACAATGCTCCTAAACCCCCAAAAGATAAACCACAAACACATAAAGAGAAAGAGGCTAACCTAGTTTCAAAAATCTTTTGATTGGATTCTTCATCTGCTTGGCGAGCCTTTTCACGGAAAAATTGTCCCTGCCACACCAAAGCCATTCACAATTGGAGTCATTAGATTTGTATGACCAAAACATTCTGTTATACCCCATTTGGCCTAAAACTGATCACCTATTGCCTATTGGAGCTCATATTATTAAGTTCAAATAAAAGCAAAGCTTTTACCAAAAAATTCTATTTATTAAACATCAAATGTCCTATATTTGCAATCTCCTATAGCCAGACGCTAAGCGAATGGAAGTTGACACCAGTGCTTAGCATTAGGAAAACTTCCTTCAATCCAGTGGGTTTTACAACTCTTTATCCACTTTATCCATAACCAACCAGGAAGAATAGGTCAAAATTTTACTTGTGTCCTGATAGCCTAGTGTACCTACAGAAAATGCATATACTTTACTTATTATTCTAGCTGAATATTTTACCTGTTCTAGAAATCTGTTTGCTTGATCTGGATCACCCTTAGCAAATGCATCAACAGCCTGACAAGGAACACATAGCAGTTACTTAAAATATAAAGGGGATTGATATATTATAAATTGCATCAGACATTTGAGAATAGTGTCAACATGCCGAAACAAAGGACCAATATTTCAAAAACATAAGACTTACAGCTTTATAGTATTCCTTCATTGTGCCCCTATATTCCTTCACAGCTCTTTGAAGAGCCTGGAAACTATCTTCTTCATCTTCATCTACAAAAAATCATAGATATGTAAAATGAATAAAAATTTACATAAAAAACAATAGCAACAAAGTTGCGGCCAGCAACTGTTTCCTTCAATTGGTAGTGATTGACGCTGAAGCAAACCATTTAGCTCATACATAATTTGCAAAATGTTTTAGAAAATGCCCACTAACAGAGGCAGAGAAGCATGTTGTGAAAAGGTAAAAGGCAGATGAGAATAGATGTGCCTTTGATCTTTTTTCTGCAAACATAGGGGATAAAGTGGCACAAACCTGCTCATGCGGAAAAAAACAATTTGAACCAGAAAATTCATAATTTAATATCTAGGATCTTCTTAAGATCCCAAAGCATAAGGAAGCAATATAATAAGCATGGCTGCTATAAGTCCTGAACTTTCTACTGCTAAAGCTTATCTGCCTCCTACAAGCATATTCCACAGTACTTGGTTAGATAAACTTAAGTGAAATGGACAAGAGTACATACCATCCTTTTCAACTTCTTGAAAGCAAACTCCATCAGCCTTCTGCTCAGCAGGGAAATCAATTAGAGGTCCTTCCACAAGTTCTCCTAATGCTATAGGCCTCTTTGCAGACCCAGTTCTCCTCCTAGGCAATTCATCAAATCTCTCAGGACCTTTAAAGAAAGCAGCCAAGACATCCTGTTGAAGATCATTTCTGTCTTTTTGTAGTCTAGTTAATTCTCCACCATTTGCACTCAAATCGCTGTTCCTGCTTGCAAGTAAAATGCAGAGGAAACTTCATCAGGGATTGTAAAATGTGGACATTACATTTCCCTATCGAAAGAAAGCCTACTTAGTAATTAAAAGCGGAAATTGTTTATAAAACACTCCTCTTCCTAATTCTCTCTGTTGATAAACTCATAAAAGTAGACTATTAAGCCTAGCAAAAAAATAAGAAACAAATATATAAATCAACAAGAATTTATCTGATTCAACTTACTTTTCTTGTGAAGGTCCCTCTGCCCTTGTATGCATAACATTATTCTGTAAATGAAAAGAGTAAAAGAAAACAATAATCAATCCTGAAGATTATAAACACCGACTTTGAGACAGGAATATCAAAAGACATCTCCATACTGGCAAGCTTAATACATACATCTGCAATTGAACACATTGAATGATATCTATAAGTAATAAAAGTTGAATAATCAAAAAACAATGTTGCCATGGGTTCATTACTAATGCTTTCCCTTTTAAAAGTGGCGCAACTTGTAGTGTTTGTAAATATGTTGTCAATGAAAAAGCCATTAAGATGAAGCTGGTAAAACTTTGTCCACAAAAAGCACTCATGAAAACTGTAATTAGAACTATTTAAAAAGAAAAGTGAGACTGGCAACCATCAACTTCACCACATTTCCTAAGCCATCCTACAATGAAAGATAAATAAATTTCTTTCTTTAATGCAGAAGACAGGACAGGTACTCATAATTAAGATGATATGCATTTGATAGCAGAGAGAAAAGCCAGAAAAAGACATCATCATCATCACTTTTATCTTAATCTCACACAAACAATATGTACAATTATACTGGCCAGCGACCACTGGGTTTACACACTTGAATATTACACTAACCTTTTTACTGGACTCACCAAGAAATTTGTTCTCTTTGTCCAAATTCACAGCTGATCGATCAAGTAGCTTCTCCATGCTCTTATAAGTCAAGAGAGAGGGAAAGGAACGGTTATCAGTTCTAACAAGTTAATACATACCATAGTAGATAGAAAAAATGGCATTCCAAAACCATGAGAAAACCTTCAAAAGTATCTTATTCCTCAAAGTAGGAAAGCACTTAAAAAGACAAATGACCAGTAAATAAAGTCACTAGGCACTTAATTTGCCCTAACAGTACATGATACTTTGCACTGAAAAAGCTTAAAAAGTGCACATTTGTTGAATAAGAATGGTAGATCCTCTAAAATGAGGATATTATCCATACCTTTTGCATGTCGTATCCACAACTATCTGCATGTTTAAAACAATAAAACCTGATTAGTGGTCACCCATGATCATGTATGTCTGCAGATATATGTGCACATGTAATATTGACTCAAATTCAAATAAGAATGATATAGATATAAAATGACCTCACTTTAAGAACAAAACAAGAGCTGTAAAAACCACTTTGAAATTAATGAGGCACTTTCATCGTATGTGATTTATATGAATTTGAAAGAGATCTTTTGGTAAATAATGTATTAAAAATGCAAAAGGGTAGCCTGGTGAAGCTGTAATAACTATCTTCAGATAAAAGCAATAACTATCTTCAGATAAAAGAAATAAAATAAGACAAACAATTTTTTTTTTTTTGAAAAGTAAAACAAACACATTATTAACTTAAATAAATCAATAGACCAGATTAGCGATCAGTTAAGATGGCAACTAATAAGAGTTGGTTTACCAAGAACATCTCTAATGACATCCTTGTCCAGTTGAAATCCCTCCCCAAGCATTTTGAAGAGAAAATCTTCCATATCCTTGTGCAAACGTTCCTCCTTTAGAGGACTGGATTTGAGTCCTTCCCCCCAAACTTTAGACATTGGTAACTCCTCTGAGTCAACCTTGAAAGGTTTGGTTCCTGGATAGGAACCACTAGCCAAAGGGACAGACTTCATATACCCCTTCCCTAGCATGCTTGAAACAGTGCCTCCTGAAACCGGCCGCCTTTTTTGCTTTGGAGCTCTTAAATCCCCATTTGCTTGCCAAGAACTCTGCAAACTATTACTACAGAAAGATTCTGAAGGTCCATCATTTTTGGCCTCACCATTAGATGAATCGCTAGCAGCTGAAACTGGTTGGCATTCTTGCTTAGGGGCTGTAAAACCCCCATTTGCTTGACAATAATTCTGGGAGTTTTTACCACAGGATGATTCTGAAGATTCATCACTTTTCACCTCACCATTAGATGCGTCACCTGCAGCTGAAAGTGGTTGCCCATTTTCCTTAGGGACTATAAAACCCCCATTTGCTTGATAATAAGTCTGGGATTTATTACCACAGGATTTTGAAGTTTGATCATATTTCATCTTACAAGCAGATGCGTCAGTAGCAACTGAAGAGGTGCTCCCTTGCATTTCAAACAGAATTTTACCAGCCAAATCCGCATTCCGGCCCGCCTCACAGTAAGCAGAAGCAATATCATTAAGAGAAAACACAGAACCGAATGCATCAAGCAAACTGGTCAATGCCTTCTCCTCGTCATATTGCAATCCATTTAAACCAGACACCTCCATTTTGAAATATTACTTCACAAAACAAGAGGGGAAACATAAGAAATGATTCAATGTACAATTTAGGCTATAAAGCTGGAATGACAAAACACTTAAATACTTAAACGAATGAATGATAATTGTTATTGAAAAACTAGTGATATCTGGATGACCGCCATTTAAACAGTCATTTAAACAGTATTTAAAGGACGAATCACATGTCTCACATCATTTGACAAATGCAAAGCCAAAAAAAGGAAAATGGATTGCAACAAACACAAATTTACAATTATATGACTTTTAAGAAGCACGTGAACTAACCACATCTAAGCATTAGGAAAAACGTCAATGTTCAAAGAAGAATCATCCGAAAAGGAAAATCTAAACAAAGAAAGAATAGAGCAAAAAACATTACCCACTTAAATAGAAAACAAAATTAAAACTAGCCATACAATGCCAAGATTATCTAATCGCAGCCACTGCAACTTTTGATTCTGCCACTTTACCTTCTTAGTACAATCACCGAAAATGCATGCAAGAAAGACTCCACCTTTGGAATATAAATGAAAGACCTTTTGATCATAGCAACATTTCAATGGCTAAAGATTTGGAAAAACTATAAACATGATATCAAAATACCCTTGATTACACATAAAGCAACCAAATATTTTATAAAAAAAAACCCACAACTAGAATCGCAAATGCGGCATAAAAAATTCAAAAGTAATCTCCATTTCCGATTTCAATTATTCGCCATTTACAAGTAACAAGGATATCAAATAGCACCGAGTTCGGCTGCAATGAGTCGGATTCAAACAACAACCCATTTCAAGAAAAAGGAAAGATTTTAAATTCAATCCAAAACCGTTAACATAAAAAGAAGAAGAAAGGAAGAGATAGGCAGCAAGAAAAAGAGAGAGAGAGAGAGAGAGTTCTAAAGAACTTACCAAAGGGTTTAGAGTGAAGTTTCTGGAGGAAGCAGGTCGAAATTCTTGTGAACTTTGATGAATTATTTAAAGAGAAACATAAACTACTTTGGCGCTCAGGAGCTAGGCTGCACAGTCAGATATGATTCTCCCTCTAAGGACTGTTGAGTATTACTGTCTTTTATAGGAAGAGAAAAATTGCTTTTTTTTTTTTCTTTCTCAATTTCCTTCGCTTTCACCCAACTCCTTCCTTCGCACGATGTTTAAATTGCCAAGAAACTATCCCTTATTTAGCTTAAAAGGGTATATTCGTCATTCACTCAGAATATTGCCACTCACTTTCCTTGCTTGGCAAGCCTTTGAAAGTGCTCGGAAACTTTCCTTCTCTGATCACAAATAATGGAAACAGATTCTCAAACAAGTTTTTTCCATTGATGGCATGTTTGGTCTCTTATTCCTAACTTCGTTTCCTTCACAGAATAATCATTTTGAAAATAACCAATCAATCTCCTTTGATAATAATTATTCCAAGAATCAAGAAATAAATTGAAAAAAAAAAAATACCCTTAATTATTTTAGTAATTATAATATTAATTTTGTTACTAGTATTTCTTTGGTTTTGAACAAAGATGTGACCAAAAGTTTCATCAATGTTTTGGTTTCCATTGTTTGTCGAATTTGATAGGCTTTTGGGAGCTATGGCAAATGGCATCTAACCGATTAACCAAGAAGTTTTTGACTAAAATGAAAGAAGAAAAGAATGGAGTGACTTCCACACTTAGAGAAGAAGAACTCTCCTTTCAATTTAGGAATCTCAGCTCACTTTTTTTGTATGTTTTTATATCATGAAGAACATGCTTTACCTATGGGAATGGAATCCTCCTTTTCCATAATTGTCTACTTGGAGAAGTTATTGAACCCATTGAATAAGTCAAAGAAAAAGATGACCGAGCATATGTATATATATATAGAAATCATTGATCCTCCCCAAATTACCATCTAAAAAGGTTATTATCCTTCCAAGAGAAATTGTTATAAACATCTCCAAACACTTGTTATCATACTAGCTAAAGAGCCTGTTTAGTCACTAAACTGACCTTAAATCGAATATTTCCTTCTTCTTTTTTCTCTGCCTTGTTATTGAAAAAAATCTTGGGGTCTATAAGTATTAGAAATTTTCTGCTTATGATTTAGATCACAGAATCTAAAACAGGTAAAAGACATACTTTCATATATATACTAAACATAAAGAATCATCGCATGATGTTTTGAGTTTAATTTTAAATTTGATCTTAATTAATTAATTAACGAATCATCCGTGAAGAGTGTGGTTCAAGTTTAGCTTAAACTTGACCAACTAATAAGTGACAAATGCATTGGTGGCTGTCCACCCAAAAATATCACAGCATATGAGTTCAAACTATAGAAGATGTAGAACTAATCTCGAAAGCTGTCGAACCAGTAACCGTTGAAAGAAGAAGATCACAATGTCATCAGACTCATCAATTAATTGCAAGTCTATTACATTATTTTTTTTAATTTTAAAAGATTATTATTGAATACATGACATATTCGTAATAAGTTGTTCACACAAGCAACATGAATTGATGAACCAAATTTGAAGAAATTGCTTCATTGCCTAGCAGTTCTGATCACAAATTTTATGCCTTTTAATTTTTCTCCTGTTTTCTGAAATAAAACCATGCACTGACACCAGTAAAACTTCACCATATATTCACTAAAAGCACCAAGGCTAGCTTTGCTCTGAAAAATTAATGGCAGCAGCAAATTGGCTTGCATAGCCTTGTTACTTTCACTGTGCTCTTTTGGGATGTGCTCTGGTCGCATGGTCGGTTTCTGCGCCATGGACGAGTCAGTTAACTTAAACCAGTCGACCAATATCAACAATTCCACGCATGATCACGTTGTTTCCAATTCGTCCCCCACACTGCCTAGCAGTGTCGTCGACGATGGCTTTGGCAGCCCCGACGACTGCAACAATGGCTGTGACTGCAACGACGACGGTAATGATAACAATGGCTGTGAAGGTGTCGAAATCTTCGGTGGCTGCGACTTTGTCTATAATTGCATAGGCCCAACGGGTGATAATGCTATATCTGAACTCACACGAATGATTAAGGAACTTACCCAGAGACTTGATGACAAAGGTTTATTATGAGAAAGCCATCCTTGGAATATGGATGCTATGGCAACAGAATAAAGTAGTACTTCGCAGCCTTGGTAATTCCAATGTGCTCTTTTTAATATGAATAAATTGTTTTTAATTAAGCTTTGATTTCAAATACATGATGAAAATTCATGAATAGAAACAATATAGTCTATATAATTCAATGAAAATTTGTAAGTTCTCATCATATAGTAGAGAATTAAAATTTGGAATCCATTAAAATATGGGATTTTGAGATTATGTTTTTTTTTTTGGAAAATAAAATTATAATTTTTCTATATCTGAACAGTTAATTTAATAATTGGTATATGATTTTTTTATTCAAATCCTTTCTTCTCTTAAATAAAAAAATTTTATGATTTTTCTTACCATATATTAATTTCTTGACTAGATATTTTTGTGTAAAAGTACAAATTCAACAACAAAATTATCATTAAATATTTAATTTAAGTGAATAAATTATGACTTAAAAGACCTAAAAATAAATAATCTATACCATATCTATATCCATTTATCAAATTAACGAATTTATTATTACATGTTACTTTCATTTTGTTTGTAGTTTTTTTTATTAGGAATAATATTGAAGTTCAACATGATCATCATACAATTTGAAATCAAATTATTATTTTTTCAATATTTTGTGTTAACTAGCTTATAAGATGATAATAAACATTTAAAAAATAAATGAATGAAACTAATCAATTGGAACTAATCCGAAGGACTAGACAAAACAAAATCTTTTTCTTTTTTTTTTTTGTTTTGATTATACTATATATAAATAATCATTAATTCTATAATAAAAAATGAAAAAATTTGTAGCATTTTACAATTATGCAATATTTAACTGTTAAAAATTAAAATATTCAATAAATTATATTTTCTTAATTGAGTTTGATATTAATTAATTCATTTTAGAAATCTCTTTAGTAAGAAATTTTCAATGAAGAAGATGTTGAAAATGGGTTTTTGTTTTTTAACTTTAAAAAATTATCCTTTTTATAAACTATTAACAAAGTTAACTGCCTCAACAATTCAGGGTCACATAAGGATGATGATCACCAAATACCCAACACGAAAATCTTCTATGATTTTCACTTTGGTTCCTCTTTTCCTACCCTTTTATCCTGAAAACAACAAAAGCATGCACATGGAACTTTCAGTATATAAATATTCATCTTGTTTTATTGCCTAACATCCATCTACAGAAAAAACATTAAAGACAGACAAAAATATGGGACAACATCAACAAGCGTGGGTTCTGTTCTCAGTTCTCCTACTTGTCCTAGGAGCCATGCCCACAAGCTCTGCCGCTAGAGACGCCAGTAGTTTTAAAGACCCCAAAAACCATGGTCAGGGTTCTGGTGGCACTGCTGTTTCTGGCCAGGGTCAGGAGAAAGTTGGTCTATTCCCTGGCATCCTAGGTTTCGGTATTCCGCCTTTCAGGATAGAAGGCGGTGTTCATGGCGGCGGCGGTGATAACTTTCCTGGTATTGGTGTTGGTGGTGATATCTGCCTTGGTTGTTCAGGAAATGAAGGTAAAGGATTTCTCATCAACAATTTCGGGCAACCTTTCTATTGCCTGCCAGTAAAGGAGTGTCAGGAAGGGGACTGTGATACTCACATTGGTTCCATAAATCAGGTTGCCTCTAACTGGCCTAACCGTGAAACCAACAGGAGGGTTGACCACAAACGTGGGGCTAATGGGGTCCGAAGCACTTCTGCTACGGCACCGGCGTCTGGCTAAGCAAAAAGCATGGATATATTTCCCTTTAGCTAACTGTTTAAGCTAAGAATAAGCATAGTGTGCTTTCCTTTACTCCAATTAGTTTCTCCTTATAAAACTTCAGATTCTCAAGAAAGTTTATTTCTCACCAGGAAATATGGGAGTTCATCAATTGAAATTAACCATGGCTATTAGTTTGAATCAAGATATACAAGAAAGGGATAAACTAATGTGATAACTCTATTTGCAAAGCAAGTTACTGGGTGCTTAAAACAGAGGCCAACATAATAACATGCAAAGCTTATAAGAACATGAACAATACTGCTGTAGATTATGTTAAATTTACACAGCTTCTCCACTTCATCATCATCTGCCAATTTCATAAAAACTTTATCCCTTCATTCTCCCTCCTGGACGGTGATATCTGCCCAATTCGCAGCACTACCAGTACGTGGAATGCTGGGGAGTCTTGTGAACAAGTCCACCTGAAAAATTACTCCACAAATTTTTCCATCGTCGTCTTCGCGAGCTATTGCTTTTACCTTGTGAAGTGGATGATCAAAGCTTATAAGACCATTCCCATTCATGAAAATGCAGCCTGTAAAATTAACCATGTAAAAATTTAGAAATTCCAACTTCTAGCATTTACTTGCAGTGTGTTGCCTATTTGAACTTGAAAGGTGAGTGAGTTTACCTGGAGGAAAGGGTGCACAGGATTTTCCACAAGCCTCTTGTACGGTGTTAGGATCATCTGAAAAGACCAGGGAGCCATCTCCAGCCATTCCCCATTTAAGCTCAACGCTTCCTTCACGGTCCTATGTTAAGCCAACAACATTTTCTGAGAATACTAGATAAAGCTTATATAACTTGTGAAAAACAACCGCATTCGGTTTCCACCTCACCCTGGCCACGAAGAGGGTAACAGATTTAGCATCAAAAAGAATGAAGGCAAATTTGCCTTCGAGATCTTTAATGACTTGATCAGGTGGATATGGAGCTCGGTCTCTTAGCACCTTGTAAGCTTCAATCACAACCATGGCTTCCGTTGCTTGCCTGGACAGGCCGTAATGTCGCCTGAGTTCGGGCATGTTCGCAAGATTCCCGACGAAGATACAGAATATGTCATCCATGACAACCATGGACCTGGTACATTCCGATCATCATCAGACAACGAAAGCCCTCAAAATTTGTTATATGCTTCAAATAAGGTCAGAGATATTAGCCAATAACAAATAATCAAGGATCCACCCAACATCAAATGACTTGTGAAAGCTCTGGAAGTCTGAACCATATTAGAATTCTAGTTTCCCTTTCTTTACCTTGTTAGTTTCATTACCTTAACCGCCAGCCCCTGTTACTTTGTAATCTACATTTAAGTGTATTATAATAGAAACTTATTCCAACTTACTTGCTTGATGGAAAACTTTATGAATTTTATCTGATACAAAGGATTCACAGATGACAATGTAAGAGCTGAAGTATAAAATGGGAAGCACAATTCCATTGCATACTCTTTCTTCCCAGCCAAATGGAAAGAAAACAGGATCATAATTAAGCTCATTACCAAAAACATTAAGAAGGCCGAAATTTTTGAATACCTTGGATGTAAAGGACTCTCAGCTTCATGTGACAAAGCCATGAAATTCCCATTTGAAAGGTGGTACAAGGTTGACTGTGGCCACAATAACCTAAAAGTCCCCAAGATTTCTTCCAGAGTCTTCTTACCCTCCAAATCTAAGCCAACCGAAGGAAGCCTTAGCTCCTCTGGTGGATTTCCTATTGCTTTCTCGAAAACCGCCAACATACTTTCGGCAAAAACAATCCCAAGAGTTCAGACCAACTCTTCCTGCTTACACTGGAGTGCCTCGACAAATGAAGCCGAGCATTTGTGCATGCTTATCTCTAATAGTTGTATTTTTGTAACTGAAAGCAATACTACTGATTTTCGCTAGCTTACCAAAAACGATTACGCTGGCAGCTTAAAGGCTTTTGGTTGGGTCTAACGTGTAAGGTGTGCCTCGCATGCAGGCATGATGCCAGAACTTTTAGTTTCTTTCTTCGGGTGGCTTATTGACAAGTCAGAAGAAAACAGAAATGATGGGTTTATTCAGAAAAAATTGAAGTGGACAGCTAGATGGATGATGAAGCGTTCTTAGCATGGCTATTGTTCCACTTGCTACTCGAGCCTTTATTGCACTAATCACCGGTTTTACTAAAAGAAACAAAATGCCTTCAAGAAGACACAAAATCCACATAGTTGATATTAAAAGCATGAACAAATTGCTCACTAGATTAACATGTGTAATTGTGTACATATACAAAGCTATACTGAACATCGAACTCAAAAAGAAGGGAAAAGAATTGTCCTTCACTTTATGTAAGCAACTGTACAACCATAATTCATTGGATTTTCCTGTTCATACTTCGCCACACGTGGATGATTTCTTAATATTTCC
Organism: Theobroma cacao; assembly: GCF_000208745.1. Taxonomy (NCBI): domain Eukaryota; kingdom Viridiplantae; phylum Streptophyta; class Magnoliopsida; order Malvales; family Malvaceae; genus Theobroma; species Theobroma cacao. The sequence continues at coordinate 23,905,589 of NC_030855.1, forward strand.
AGTGCTTGCTCCTTAACGACACCAGTGCCCATGCCATGCACAACAAAGAGAACCGAATTTGATCCTCTCGCAGAGATGGCCATGTCGAGGTGGTGCGCAGCCTCTGCCACTCGCATACCACGGAGATCTACAGTGTTCTTTGATGTCTGAATTAATGGGCCGTAAGCAATTGCAGCACTGTTTGTAGCATCTAAATTACTCGCTAACTCTCTGCTCTGTTCTCCCTATAGCAAAGATGATAAGAATCAGAGTCATTAAATTCAATTCCAAGACAAGGCAGGAGACAGATGAACTTCAGTCAAACAAGAGACAGACCCAACAAACATTTCAGAGTAGTAGGCTAATTTTAACAGTATGATTTAATATCTAAGCCAAGGTCTGGCCTACTTGATTGCATCTACTTGATCTAGGTGAATCTTTGTGTGTAGAAATGTGCACAAGTGTGAGAAACAACGGGTAATTTGTCTGTAAGAGCTTCAGAAACTAAGAGGATCGGTGCCAAGGACAGAAAGCATTCAAGAAAAAGATACAAAAAACATGGTTGAATATGTAACATTTTGAATGTAACTTAAGAAATTTGACCAAAAAGGCTGGATGAAAACCCATAATTCTAGCTTCATGCAAGTATGATATCCAGCAGGACCACAGATTATGCAAGGGAAACTAGGCTGATGAATAAAACGTTTTCCCTAGGGATAAAGAATGGAAATAGACATGGATTGGCTTTTCCCAGAAGCAACAAAAGGACATTTGGAGAGCAGGTGGATAAGCTTAGCAAATATACATGAGAAAGAGGTGGGGGGGGCGGGGGGTTGCATTCCAACAAAGTCGGCCAAGTAATTAATCAAATTGCAGTGAACATCAAACTAAGGGAACCTTTGCCTAGTGCTTCCCGTTACTTAGCTTAGTTGTTGGGTTTAAGGTCCTCAACCAAATGTTCAGCATGAACCCATCCAGATAACAGGACAAAAATGTAACACAAACAAACAACAAGCAAGATGTTAAGGAAGCAATCTTTATTACACACCCGTTTTTTCATACTCCGCCTCGCCATTTTTTTGCCATTTGAAATAGGTCTAACATTGCTCTTCTCAACCCGGACCCTAATTTTACCATGTTGGACTAATAATGTGTTGTCATCCTCAGATGCTTCAACAACAGTAGCTAATTTGTTTCCTAATCCCTTCACATGGACTTGCTCACCAGACTGAGGTTGATATGAACTTGTATCTGTTTCAGTAAAAGAGAAACTGTCACCAGGGCGGTGAGCTTTTACAATGGAGTTAATTGCAGATTCAGATTTCCGAATCAGCAAATTAAATTCATCAGAATTGGCAGTTTTGAGCAGATTCTCAAACTCCAGCACCACAGTGTCAATTTGAGATTTTGCAGCATTTAATTCTTGTTGAACCTTCTCGGTTTCCTTTGCCCTGAGAGCTATCTCACGCTCTTCAAGATTGTCTGCCTCACCCCTAACCTTCATTATTAGGATCAAGGAGAAGAAACAAACAAACAAACAAACAAAATAATTCAATAAGCAAAACAAAACATATTCTGGTCTCAAGAAAAGAAAAGGCAGAAGTTAAGCTCTCAAATGTGCTAATAGTGTAATAACTTCAAAATAGGACACAGCTTGACTTCTAATAATAAAAGGACCCTAACATCACTTTTTTCCTGATGCTTATTTATAATGAACAACAAGTGGCAACAAAAATTAGAATTAGGTTGCGACAAAATGGAATTTCTAAAACCATACCTCATGATAAAGTTCCATAATTTCAGCATGAAGAGATTCAGCCCTCCTGAACTGAGCTTCCAATCTGCTCCTTTCCTCCATTAGCGATTGATATAGCACAACTTTCCGCTCCTGCTGCTTTTCTGGCTTTAGACTGTCCACCCACTTCTTTGCACGTTCAATTATATTTTTATCAAAACCAATTGAATTAGCAATGGTTAATGCATTTGAATTGCCGATGCTACCCCAGAGTATCTGGTAGGTAGGTTGTAAGGTCTCCAGAGAAAATTCCAAGGCTGCATTCTCGTACTGAGAGTCCTTCCCTTTAAGACGACTTAGATCCGCATAATGAGTTGTTACAACAGCTAAGTTAACACGAGTTTTGAGATACTGCAAGATACTGGTAGATAGAGCCACCCCTTCTAAAGGATCAGTTCCACTACCAATTTCGTCAATGAGGACAAGTGATTCTTTTGAGGCAATTTCCAAGATCTCACAAATTCGTGATATATGCCCACTAAATGTTGAAAGACTTCGTTCCAAAGACTTCAGTCATAAAAGAAGAGTCAGAACAAAAGAGAATAAAGAAATGAGAATTTATCGCCCATAAAAAAGGTAAACCACTACCTGGCTGTCCCCAATATCTGCAAGAACAAGATCAAACCACGGAAGTCTTGGCTGCTTCTTAGCAGGCAAATACATGCCAGCCTTTGACATAAGAGATGCCAGCCCCAAAGTTTTCATGGAAGCAGTTTTACCTCCTGTATTGGGTCCTGAGATAACCACCACCCGTGTTCCACATTGAACTTTAATATCTATAGGAACAGGAAAGCTGGATACTCCTTTTGAAGACTTTACTGCAGCCATTGCACCACTTTTCTCCTCCGTTATAGACGGATCCCCAGAGCTGGATGCAATGAAATCTGTGAAATTTCTTAAAGAAGACCCAAGGAGAAGCGGATGCTGTATTCCTTCAATATCTACTGACCAAGCATTATCTGCTCCATTGGAAATTAAAACTTCAGATTCCGTTGAACTAAAAATTGGACAGACACCATTCATCCACTGAGCATATGCAGCTTTAGCAAAAGCAAGATCAACTTCTAGAAGTTTATCCAACAAATACTTTATCTCAGCTTCTGATTCTGCTATTTCAGATGTAAGCAGGCTCAGAATAGCCATTTCCTCAGCTTTTTCAGAATTTGAAAGCTTTACTTCCATGTTGTTCAACTCAACTGCCTCTTTAGGCTCCATAAAATATGTTGCACCAGAACTGCTAACGTTCAGAACCACACCATCTGGAAGCAGATATTTATGAGAAGCCCTCACACCCACACACATCCTTGACCGCCGCTTGGTTATCAAAGGTCTGTCAATGCCTCCAGCCTGAAAAACATTAGCTGATACTTCTTTCAATAGAGAATCCAGATTTCCCATGTTCCTCTTCCTTTCAGCCCTAATAAGCTCCAATTCTTCACTAGCTCTATCAAGGACAGTTGAAAGATTGCAGTCTATGCAAAATCCTATCTTTTTCTCCAACTCCTTCTGGAAATTGCAATTCTGAAGTATTTCAAGCAATGGAGTGTACCTGGCACAAAAACAATAACATCGATGAGACTCTGTAAAACCAAATTTAACTTTCATGCAGGCAGGTTGTATATTTTTATTTCAAAAATGTATACAGGAAACAAGCAGTGCACTCTTGGGTCAAAGTAACCTGAATATGATTTTCTTTTCAGACCCTTACAGAGAGAAGATAATCCATCATTACCAATACCATATATGGCTCTCTCCACATTGCATCAAGCAAAAATGAAGACCTTCTCAGAGATGTTTCAGATAAAATTGCTTACGCCAAAATCATTACTATAAAGTAAGATCTTTACAGTCTGAGGTGCCTATAATAGAAAAACATAATACATAAGTCCACCTCTGTTATGATCAAAAGGTTGAATCCATATAGGGAAAGAAAATCGTCAAGTTTTTGACCATTTTAAAGAATGAAAACATTTATCATACTTACACTGTTTCTATTCATGACAAGAATCTGGTACAAAGTAGCAGAATCAGAAGTTTTAACACTCCTCCTCTGTAACTAATCAACTATCAGATACAAAAACAACTAGCAAAACTTCTAGACGTAGTGTTCCTTAGTTTATTTGTATACACATATCAAAGTAATCCAATGTACGCGAAACCACGTACACTAAAACCAACTCGAAACTCCAATCATTTCTCAAATATAATCATAACAAACTATTACTACTAAATATTTTTTAAAAAATGGACATTAATTTTGGCAAAAGGATGCAACAGAAAACATAAAGAATGCCGAAATTGAAAAAGGAAGGAAAAGAATTTTGATATACCTCTTCAAAGAACCTCCTTCTGCGACCGCTGCCAACTTCTCCGAGACGGCTCTTGCGGCGCCAAGCGTCCTCCGAACTCTGCAAAGCTCCCTGACTGTTAGCAGCTGTCCTGAACCAGCAGAGCGGAGGATTCCTGAGACGTCCTCGATGGCAGAGAGATCCAACGGCTCCGATTTCAAGGCCTCCATGGCGTGCAAAGCGGCGGTGGTTTGGTCCAGAAGCTTCTGGGACTCTTCCTGGGATTGACCGATGGGGAATGCGGCGCTTTTGGTGAGGGATAGGGCCATGGAGGTAGATGTGAAGGGAGACAGGTAATTGCACAGGGAAGGCCATTCTAAGGTTTTCAAGGTTTCGCTTTGGAGGGCGGTTGCGAGTTCGGATGAGCGTGACTCGGGTGAGTTGGCAAGCGAGCCGATGAGTTTGAGTTTGAAAGGTCTGGTCGAGAGAGAGTAGTGGCGGTGGCGGTGAGAGAGAAGTGGAGGGTTTTGGAGGGAAAGGAACTGAGTGGGGAGTTGCATGAAGATTATTTAGACGGAGACTAGCGAATGCTTTTACATTTGAATTATAGTTGAATGGGTTGTTTCTTATCCATTTCTGTTTTTTAAACCCAAACGGACGCCGCGACCCCGCACCGGCATTTCTTTCTATTTATTCCTTCTCTCTTTTATTATCAGAAACGGCTGCGGTTCGGGGAAAAAAAAATCTTAGCAAACGAGCAAATAAGCGTCACACTAAGATTTATACTTCTTTCTCCTTCATATTATTATCATGAATTTTGTTTAATGAGTAAATAAATTAAATTTAGGCCCTTTTTTTTTCTGAAAATGTAGCGAAGCAATTAGGGCTTCCTGCTTCCTTTTGGAATATAAATTCATTTATAAAAAAAGAAAAAAAAGAAAAAATGTATAAAAGTGCTCATAAATAATGATTTTACAAGGCAGGATGGTAAGAAGAACGATGACAATGTATAATACAACAACAAAGAAATAATTGATGGTTCTCACGGATAGCTCGTGGTGATTGTTCCCTTCACTATTCAAATCATCACTTCCTTTCTATGTTGCGAGGATTAGAGCACCACAGGCAGCGGCAGCGTGATTCCCCTCGTTGTAGACAAGGTTCCCTCTTACAAAAGTTGCCAGCACTTTTCCGGATAGTCTTTTTCCTATGTAGGCAGAGATGCTCTGCATAAACAAGGGAAGAAAGAGAATTCAGATCACAAATGGCACCAAGAACAAGAATCATATTCACAGCAACTGCATTGGATTCAGGGTATGCTTTGTACTTATATGAAACGCTCGCCTGTGGAACTGGCTAGGGATGGGTAAGCCATCTCTCAGGTGGATTATCATGCATTTCAATAAAATTTGGTAGCTCAGAGACGTCAATTATTTTTTGTGCAGGTTTTTCTTTCAGAAATTTAGAAAAAAAATATGGAAATTCACAGCTGCAGTTCAGAGTTCAGACAGAGATGTACTCTCTCTCTCTCGCTCACAATCAAAAAAAGCAAGCTTCAAAGTGCAAGAAAGGGGCAAAGCACATGACAACTGAAAAGTGTGAATGAATTAAATTCTCAAGGAAAATAAAAACGAAAGAAAGATATAGGGTTACTGGATACGTACGGGATTTTTAACATACATAGGATGATCAGCATTGAGGTCAAACTCCACTTCAGGTTCCCAGACGACAATGTCTGCGTGGTTTCCAATTGCAATGGCTCCCTAAACAATGGAGTTAAGATCTCCACGTTCTTTATTCATAATGCATCAAACAAATCAAAATGGAAGTGCATTTGAAAAGATAATTCAAGATATTGACCTTTGAATGTTGTTGGGCAAGCTTCGCAGGCCTTTCACTCCACCATAATGCTAACTGCTCTAATGTTACTCCAAATTTCCGTCCATATGACCATGTCACGGGAAGAACAAACTGCAGATGTCTCAATAGAATGTTATCGATCAGTGTCAACATGCAGCAAGAGTAAACAATGATCAAAGAGAGAACATGAAGAAATGATCAAATACGTATATAAAAGATGGTAAGAAGAACCATATAAGCAAGTCTAATCATGCAGTTGACTGCTTAATTTTATTCTCTGAATTGTTTTTCCTATAAATTTGTTCATCCTTACTTTATCAAGTTACAGTTTATTGTTAATCAATCATATAGATAATTACATTGCTGAACTAAAAGTAATAGCTTTTGTGGGTAGTGAATCTGGATAACAACATGAAGCAGTCCAAAGTGGTTTTCGTCAGATTTCAACCTTAAATCCAGATATATGCAATTAAAGGGTTTTGGTAATTTGCATGCCAAACTTTTTTGAAAATTAGAGTGTACTATTCGTTAATCAATGTTACTGTAAGATGGTAACTAACTTTTATAAGTCAGCAATGTCTATGTTGTTATACATAGAAGAAAGCAAACAGTTGAGATAATTTTTTCTGTAAATGGAAAATCACCAACCTGTATAGATGAAATGCCACCCCAAGCCCTCAGAAAGTTACCATCATTCAGGAGTTTAAGTTCTGGGACTGTTGGTGAATGATCAGAACTTAGCATATCAATATGTCCTTCCTGAAACAGAATGTATAATAGAGATGAAGCAAATGTTTGAAGAAACTAGAACTAAAATTACTAGTAACACCCTTAAAATTATTAGTAACACCATTAAAGCATTCCATAAGTTTTCTTTATTGGCTGCATCACGGATAGGAGGAGCACACTTGAAACGAGTATCTCCGTCTGGAATCTCTTCTGCTGAAAAAGCCAAGTAATGAGGGCAAGTCTCAACAGTTATGCTGTCACCTCTCCTTTTTGCTTCCTGTCAACAACACAGAAATGACCCTTCATGAAAAGGTATATTTCAGAAAATTGTCCACAAGCAGTCCTTTATTGGCAATTAGAAGGGTACAAAGCAGGACAAGAAAATTGTGCTATGATCGAGCACAGGAGTTCTATCAGAGTGATTGTATCGTAGAATATACCTTTATAAGATCTAAGGAAGAACTGGCATCAGACAAATGAACAACATGTAGATGAGCACCTTCTGCTGGACCTCCGATCCTTGTGTCTTTTGTGACAGTCAAAAGTTCTCTAATAGCTGCCTCCTCCCTGGATGGGAAATAAAGGAGTAAACTAACTATGTAAAGAAATACAATTCAACGACTTACACTTTGTGCAAAACATGGACAGGACCATTCAGCTCTCATTAAAATCATTTAAACATTGCCCCTTCCCAAAGAAGAGAATAAAGAAAATTCAACTTACCAAGAAGGTGGCCTTGTCTTAAGATAAGTTGAATACAATCGAGGATCATCGCCATCTTCATCTTGTAGGTAGCTTTCGACATCTTGTTGAATCTCTGAATGTACAAGTAAAGGTCTTCTGTATTTGGCCAATACAGAAAGCCCTGCCTAAAGCAGCAAATAGATGAATTTCAGAAGATAGCCTAAACATTACCAATATTGCAGAAGCTGATTTAAGGGACAAAACAAATTCATTTATGTGTGCATTATTACAAAACCAAAGAAAAGTGAAAAAGAGTGAATAGAAATGTAAATGTTCTCTGTTCCAAAATGAAGCCCAGTTTCACTATCTGTTGATTCAGGTATCAGAAGCGAACCTTAATATGATTGGCATCAGTCATGGGAAAGTCATTGATCCCTGAAGGGCACATAAAAGACTGCAAAGCTAGAACATAAAATGTTGTAAGATAAAATTTCAATAAAAAAAAACATTAACACCACGTATTACAAAATATCCCCCCCCAATCTTCGTTTGGGGAAAAAGGGGAGGAGAAAAGAAGGGGGTTAAGTTCATAGATAACATCAAGATAATTCTTATAATTTTATTGGTGGCATAACTATCTCAAAATATACAAAGACCCAGCCTTCAAACAGGAAATAGATACTCTGTTCTATGCAAATGATGTATAGCTGAATATTATTAAAAGTTTACCTTCAAACCAAGGACACCAGCATTTAGGAGACCTTCCAGAGCTGTTGCATTGAATGCATTTCCAGGAACTAGACCTCCCCAAAAGCCTGGTGATAGTATATTTGTTAGAGTTAAGTCTTTCTAATAGAGATTTATTAAGGTATAGTTTGCGGAACATACCAACATCAACAAAAATTCTCTTCTCTGCAGCCTCAATCTGTCAAAAAGAAAAATCGAAATGTTCAAATATATGATATATAGCATATCTATTAACTAGTCACATATATGTATGATTACTAGGCATACCTTGAGTTTCAAGGTTTCTGTTGAAACGGTGGAAGGAAAGCTATTTAGAGGCATGTCAATCAATGTTGTAATGCCACCTACAGATATGCAGTAATAGAAATAGTTAAGGTGTGCATACAGTGTAGCAGACCAGAAAGACAAGAAAGAAGTATTCCATTTAACATAATTCAAAAGAACTAAAAATACATGAATAATATCTGTTGATCATGAAGGAAAAACGAGTAAGATAAACAGATTTATCAGAACAACCAATCTATAAGCATTTTAATTAATGTCTTTAGGTAAATAAGTAGTGAAAAACCTACTACTGAAACCTGTAATATTTGCTCATGAAGAAGATGAATAATAATTTATACCTTGTGCATTTATTATCTATGGTAATATCAGTTGATTAAAGTTCATTATACGTGTAAAGCAAGATACCTGCAGCAGCTGCTTTAGTCCCTGAAGGAAATCCCTCCCATTCAGCTCTTCCTGGATCATCTAGATGTGCATGCCTACCATGGAGTATGGACGTAATCATAAGCACATTTTAAAGTATTTGAGATTTGCCTTTGATCATATCAACTTTCATGCTTATACAGTTATCTATCTCAATTATTGCTTAGAATTTAAGTAGATATTTAATTCTAGGGAAATGAACAAATTGTGAGTGCATTAAGTAGCAAATGGCGAGAACACAAGAGCAGAGATCTTACACATCGATTAAGCCAGGCATGACAACTGCATAGCCGTAATCAACTACTTGTTTAGATTTTCCATTCCAATCCTTGTCCTTAACTATGGATATGATATTCCCTCCCTTCACCTCAACTGTCCATTTATGCATTCGGAAAAGAAACAAAATGACTAGTAAGCACATTGCAAAGATCTTGCTCAAGAGAGAGGTGTAGCATCATGATAATGATGATGATAATATCACCAACATAATGAACTACATTTCCATGTTTCCTCTTGCAAAACTTCTTTTATGGAATGAGTTGTTTGACATACCTGCACCAGAGATAATCCCTTGAGGTGTCACGATGTGCTTGCTTGCTATCCAATAGTGACTGTAAGGAAGAAGACTGCAATCGCTTTGAAATGGCTGCACAAATGTAATAATCATAATTTCTGTTATTCGATTGATCAATAGATAATATTAAAGTCATAATCTACAAGTACAAACTGCCTTAAACAAATCCAGGAAAATTCAACTAAAACAATTCCTTAAAGCAAATCAGAAACACAGGATCACTTCATAGTTATTAAGATTGAAAAATCATCAAAGTACTTTAGTTTTGAGATTCTTAAACCATAATCCTTCTTTTGCAAAGCCAATTAAAGAAACCGAGAATCGAAAATCAAAATTCCCCAAATTCTGAGATAATTGGAAGCAGGAATCGAGAAGTAAACTCCTCTGAATAGCGCCAAAACTAGATATTACCTCTAACGAAAAGTCAGAAAACTGAAATTTTTCATTTCATCTAGTCATATTCTCACCACCAAGAAAACTCAGCTCACTGATGAATCAGGAATGTCAAACAAAAGCCAAAAGCAAAGTCTATTTATAGAAACACTTGACACTTAATACTGAAACTATAATATAATGAAACCTTGAAAGAATCTTGAATGTAGAAAAGAAAGAGAAAAGAAGCCAGGAGCGTCAACAGAGGTAAGAGCTTCCATTGCCAGTCCATCTCCCCTCCGCTCTCACTCCTCTCTGTTTTTTATTATATTAAAGAAAAGGAAAAACAACCGACGACGACGACGAGAGTTCCATATATTGGTACACGTGTAATTTCACGAAGTCGGAAATGAGAGAACCACTGTCACCCGTTAGTGGGAAATGCACCGCCAACAGCCAATTGCATGGTTACATCTGGATTGGTGATGAAATGTGAACCGTCCAATGGAAATGTGAGGAGCGAATGGTATCATTATTGATTTGGTTAGAAGATTCTCAGTTAGGAAATAGTAATTACGATCGAATCTGTCAGAGACTGCGGATCAGTGCCCGTTACGTGGGACAAGTTTCCTCAGCGGATGAAAACGCAATCGTTTCATTGGTTTGTGCAGGCACTCACTCTAATAGCGCGTACGAATCCACGGAATTTTTTTTGAATTCATAAATTTTTTTTACATAATACTGCAATAAAATTTTAAATTATTAAAATATATTTAAATAAAATTTTATTCGTGTATTACATTTTATTAAATTTCGTACTTTTATTTTGAGTCATATAAGTCTTCATGACTAATAATTAATTAATTATTATTAATAATAATATTACTTATTATTTTATATCTACATAATGCAGACATGATATTGATATAAAAAGTAAAAAATATCACATAATCATATTATCATACAAAATTAACATATTATATCATCATCAATTATAATATGTTAATATATCACATCATAATCAATTATGATAGTTAAGTATATCACATCAACGTTATATGATATAAAATAACAAATAATATTTTGATTAAATCAATCATTAATCATAAAAATTTATTTGACTCAAAATAAAAAATTTAAAGATTTATTTGACTCAAAATAAAAGTATAATAACTTAATTAAATATAATAAAAATATAAAAAAAATTTATATTTTATAATTTATAAGTTTTTTATACTATTTTTTATTATAATTATGTTTTGAGAAAATATGCATTCTGTTATTTGGAAAATAAATAATCTCTCAAACATAATGATAAGAGATAAAGAAATTGTTTCCAATCGTAAAAAAAATATACTCAAAATGTGTATTAATCTAAAAAATATTTGCACTTATGACTTAGCCTATCTTTGAGAATTAAGAGAAGAAGGGAAAGAGTGAAAGGAAGAGAATGTCACAAATTTATACATTAACATTTATCAATATTGTTCGACTAATGAGTAATTATAAAAGTAGACGGTAATGTATTATATCATTTTTAGTTCATATCGTTTTAGATGAAAAATTAAGATAATAACATCATTTTAGGTATCAAATATAATTTAAGTTGAATGATCATTTCATTGTAATTTACTTTTGAAAATATAAATATTTAATGAACATGTATTACTCGAAATTCATTTTTTTTTACTAAGTTGTTTTTTAAAAATTTAAAAAATATAATTGCATCAAATTAAAAATTTATTTATTTTCTCTCTACTACCAAAATTATGCATGATTGTTTCATTCCTCTTTTGTTCATGTAAAATATAGTGTTAATCCTCCCTTGATCATGCCACACCATGCACCAAATACATTTCCCTTTGAAGCTTTACTCGAATCTCTCAACTGATTGGCAATCTATCCTTGGTCATTGTCCCCTTATTCAAATGTTGTTATTATCATATAGTAAAAGTGACTGATAGGAAAGTAACTATCATATTAATTGATTATAATTGAACAAATAACTTAAATATAACATCAATTTTAATATACTTGTCTTATATAAAAGTAGAATCATAATATAATTAATTTTATTAATAATTAAATAATTAAAAAATTGCTACTTTCCGGGAGTGGAAGAAGCCAGATTCGATGTGGGAGGGTCGTAGCCGTATAACGTGGCGCCATTCTAATCGTAAAATTGAAACATTTTTCCCACTAATAGTCATTGCCCAGAACAATGGAACCGAGGCGTACTCATTACAAAGAAAATGCAACGGGGCCCCAACTATAAATACTAGGTGGTCCAAACAAAACCAAAAACCGTTTTTTGAATTACCAAATTACCCTTCTATAACCAGACCAGACCCCATTCCCCCTCCCCCTCCCCCTCCCCCTCCCCGTAGAAATTCAAACGAAGTTCCAATTTCGTCTATCGGGGACGCCGCGTTTGGAAAGAGAAAGCGAAGGTGAAACGAAGAGAAAATGCTACCTCCGCTATGGGCTTCCCCATGTGGAAATCAATGCACTCACAAATACGCTACTCTCATGCAAATTCCTTGTAAACTTTCTCTTTCCACGTTTCTTCTTTGATTTTGGTTCCAGCTTAAACTATGCGATTCTGTCAATATCGGGTTAATAGATCTGCGAATTGGCGTCTTTTTTTAATTAATTTATCTTGATATTGTTGCATTGTAATTTTTCTTGCTTTAAGGTCAAGATTCCATTAATTAATTATCTTTTCTTGCATTTCTTGGTGCTTTATTGCTTTGTACGAATTGGCAGGATATCTTCAAATGATTTTGAATAATTACTGTATATGCGTTGATGAATTTCGCTGTTAGTTTATAATAATGTGAACTATGATAGTGCTATGAATTGGCTATTAGTTTCCTGAACTTTTTCTTTTTGGATGAAATTAGATGTCAAAACTACTTTGTTTACCTAATCAATCGCTTATACAACTAATTTGAGATTTTTTTTCCACGTATTATTAAATTAAGAATGATGATTGATTCATCTGAGAAATTGTGTTAGCCATGCATTGACTCGACTAACTATGGCGTGTTCTTGTAGGGAGAGTGTTTTGCAAAAAAGGGTGTGATGCGGATGGAGAGACATGGGAGGAATGTAAGCAGCTTTGTTTGTATTGTTGCTTATAAAACGTTTTCTGGAAAATTTTGTATCAGTTTGTATGGTTTATGACATTTTGTAGTACATTGGATCTGATTTTATTTAATCAAATTGCTGAAAATCAATGTTTTGAAGTCCCTGGTTAAGCTTTGTAGTGCTCAGTTCATATTTGCAAGAAATTAGTCTCACTGACACCTGACTAAGACATGAGTTCTGGTTACGGTTTGGGTTATCATATGTTTTTATAGGAAAAATAAGGCAGCTTGTAATAAAAATGAAGCAGTTCATCGAAGCAATGGTGACAATGGACCACAAATTCTTATCATTGGTTCTTGAGAATGAAAATTCATTATTTTTACTGTATCCAGCATTCACTGCTCTATGCATTATTCACTTTAGAGATTTCATCAATTAGAAGAGGAGTTCTTTAACCAACCTTGAATGATAGTGTTATACTAAGATACAGTAGCAAAGCAACATATCATTTGCAGCTGATTATATCTTAAATTGCTAAGATTACGGGTTCTTCAGGTTTGTCAGAGTGCGAAGAGATATGCTATAAGGATCCTGTATTAAAGGACCAGAAATGGAGTGCTTACATTGACCGTTCTCCTGGGGCTGCCAATTACTCTGAGGTATTTAATCTTTTAGCCATTTTTTAACCCATTATTATACTTGTAATGACACCGATTTTATCATTTACTTCCACTTTTCCATCTTTAATATGGTTGAACTGTTGTTTACACAAAGCCATTGGATTGTGCTGATTCTCTCTATGAGCTGACTTCTGAGAAAGAATGAGAATTATTCTTTATGAACTTCTGAAAGTCCACTCTTATGCATATTTAGTCAATTTATGTCCTCTTTAGTATCTGAAGTTCTGTACTCCTAGATAAAGTTTGTGCCAGTTTTGAATTTGGTCTTCTACACAATTTGAATTCCATAAGTCACAGATGATTATTTGCACTGGGTTGCAATTGACTGTTATTGTAGACAGTTTGAGGCACAGCTAACTGAGTCTTGATGAGTATTAAGGGGTATAATTCTCCCTTGGGTGCTTTTAGGCTCTCGGGAGTTTGTACCCAGTGATGCTGCTTGATTTTTTTTGGAATGTTTTAGCAACTGCAATGAATTCAAATCAAATGTGGGATATATACTTGAATTAGTGTGCAAAAGAGGAGATTCTTGTGACAACTATATAACTTTTTCCCAATAGTGCCAAGGTACTGTTTGTGGTTTAAAATTGCCGCTCCACTTCTTATCTTGCTTCTAGACTTCATAAAAAATGGAATGCTTTTGGTATTATGACCACAACTTTATTAGTAAGGTAATGCGATAATAGAGTAACACGATTTTAAGGGTCTTGTAGGAAGATCAGCACCTTAGTCACATGGAAAGCTTCTAATGAGAGGTAGCTTGATCCATTTATCTTGAATACTGATTATGCTTTGCCTGGTGATTCACTTCCTAAGAATGACATGTGTAACATGAATGGTGTGCACAATGGTGAAGCACCAAATTAAAACAGGAAAGTTGCTGTGGTTTAAATAGCAGTAGTACTTATTTGGTGGAGGTAAACGTGATTTGCAGTTTGTTATTCAAACATCTCATTATTCAAAAGCATAAGGATGTACATACAGCACAGTTGAGTAAATGATAGGAATTTGTACAAAGAAAAAAATGATGAGAATGTCTAATAAGGAATAATGAAAGAAAGCACTATGTTTGGTCAATTATATTAATTTTGTTGTTCTTCGTTTCTGCATATAGGAATGCTTCCATGCTTGTGTAGCTGGCTGTGGTTTTAAGGTTGGTTTTTTCTCCTGAATTTGAAAGATTAGTTATTCACTTTATCTACCTCTGTTTCATTGGCAATTTGATGTTTTTTGTATACTGCAGTTTGAAATGTGTCAAGAGAAAGTTGATCAAGTCCGACCAAACAGACCATTGCCACCCAAGCCTCCTCCTGTAGAGAAGCCACCAAAACCACCTGTCACTAATCCCGATGAACCTGCTGAAGATGTACCAAGTACTTCAGCATAGCAAGAGGTGAAACATCAACATATGATTAAAAGTATACCTCAATAGTATTGTTAGCTGACTAGTCCGGATTCTGCAAGGAGATCCATTTATGTTGCTCACATGCTACTATTGATTGACATCTTGGGGCTGTTTTGGTGAAGAAGCATAATTTTTTGCTTCTATAATTTGCCCCTTGTCACCTTAGTTAACCTTCAAATCAATGTGCAATTGTTCTGGATCTCCACTAACTGAGATGTAAGTGCAATATATCCTTCCAATTTTGTTTACAACACATGGAAGCTTGCTGAGATTTGATATATTGAGAAATCTCCATATTCTGAATGAAGCTTTAGACTGTTTGCTCTGTAATTTTTGATAGGAAACAATATGAGCCAATCGAGTTCATTGCATTTGATTATGGCTGATCTTTTTGAATGAAAATATGGGTACCCAACAGTTTGCTGCAGGTAAGTCCCTCGGATTGCATAATGATAGTTCTTCATGCACTGGTTTGATATTCTCATCAATCAGTAGTTGCTTCATGAAATATTTGGATATTTGAAAGGTTGGCCGCATAAAAGTAACGAAGTTTGGATCCCAATTGGCTATTGTCCAGTCACAAGCTGTGTTGAACAGTTTTTGGAGCAATATTCTGGCATTGGAGCTTGAGTTCCAAAAGATAACCGCATTGGTGGTGACATACTCAATTCGGAACTGGGAATTGTCAACTCCCTGAAACCTATTTGGAAATTCAATAAATGTAGAATCTCTTTCTTTTAATTTTGAAGGATTAGAACTTGATTTATCTGAACGAACTCGATGCAATATCGTTTATACGCTAAAGCAAAAGAAGAAGAAAGCAAGAAAGAAAGAAAAATAAGCTAGTCAGGCTCGGCCCGAATAGGAACAACATCGCCCAGTAGGCCCACTATCCGACCCAGCACCCACCATTGCTGTCAGCTTTTCGCCTTTTGCAATCAGGAAAAACCTCGGAGTGCAAAAGGATGCTGGACTCAACCAAAACAACGACGTCGCTTAAGAACTTCTTCGTCTCACAGCCGCTACTGAGAAATAAGCAACCATAATTTTCATTTATCGAAGCTCGATTCGAGCTTGGATTCAATCTACTCCCAGTTTAAATCCTACAAAACCCTAAAAATCGAAGTAAGAAAAAAAGGAGAAGAAAATGCCTCAGGTGAAGATAATCGCGAAGAATTTCATGGACATGGTGGCTTCATTGCCTGCCATTAAGCTCGACATGCTTTATCGTAATCAATTCATTTGCGAAGCCATTCTCAGGTCTTTCTTCTTTTCTTTTTTTCTTTTTAATTATTTTTCATTGCTCTTATAATTGATCTTTCTTTCTTCTTTTCCTTTTAAATTTAAATTCAGGATATGTCTGTTTGGGAATACTTCTCAGCTAACTCCTTAAAACCAGTGAATTTTCTGAATTGACGGAAGCATTTGTTAATGGAGCAGGTCGATGCCGCCTCTTGCAAAGAAATATGTGTTACAGATGTTGTACATTGATGTTCCGGTGACAGCCAAGTCGTTGGAGGAGTGGGTGCTTGCCGATGGATCCTCTAAGCACAAAGTTGCCATCGATCGGTTGATTCAGTTAAGAATATTAGAAGTAATCGATAGGTGAGCAACTACAATACTTTGTTGTTTCCCTTACATATTTTAGCTGATCTTCCATTTAAAATCAAGCGGCCACTTCTCAGTAATGATCAAAAGTACAGAACAGCTTAAGCTTAATGCGAAATACTTGTCTCTTTTTTCTTCTAATTGTAGTGTAGAATAGGAAAATGACTGTATGTGCTAATCTAATTAGTCAATCTTTCTTTCTTTTGGCAGGAAGAAGGAAACCATTTACAAGTTAAATCCCACATTTCAGACTAACCTCCGGAAACATTTGATATATGGGTAAGTTTTTTTAACTTATATGGTACTTTTTTTCATTTGCAGCTGTCAAAATTAAAGGGACAAAAATTCTTCCCTTTGTTATGTATTATAAGTTTGCATACTTATAGAACCTTCAAAGTTGCCAGTGTAAAACTTATTCTTCTTACTTTTCCATTGGTATTACGTCAGTTACAGCCAGTTCTATTGCGCATATGGTTCATTGTTTATTATGCCATTAGATTCCTTATGCCGTTGTTGTCATTTTAGTAGTTGTATAAATGACTGTTATTGTGCAGAGGGATTTTGCCAAGAGAACCAATGCCTTCAAATGTTACTGTGAGACTCCCTACCTCAGAGGAACTTGATGCCTATGCACATGAACAATGGGAGGTGTGAATTTTTCCTATTTATTTTTCATTGTTTTATTAATAGAATTTATGTCACCTGTCTGCTTCTAAAGAATTTGTGTTTTTGATGGTAGTTTATGTGATGTGGAATGATGCAAATACTTTTGCAATTTACTCAATTGTTTAGTTTTATTGTTTGAGCTGCTTCTTACCTCTTCAGCTGTGTAATGCAGTGTTTCTTGCTGCAACTTATAAGTTCAGGACAAGCTGAAAAACCAACAAATTTCAGCTCTTCCATGATGAGAATTTTTCAGCGTGGTCTTTTGTGTCAGAGGTGTTATTTCTTGCCACGTACTTAAGCTTCATTTTTTTATGCATTATATATCGAAGATTCTATATCTCATGTTTGATGTTATGCTGTTTATATGTCTGTATCTACAGGGAGAAAGAAGCTCCAAGATTAACTGAGAGTGGTTTCCAGTTTTTGGTGTGCATCATATAAACCATGGCCCTTTTGCAGTTTTTTTTATTGTCTGTCGCCTAAAATAACTTCTCATGTGTGTAATTTACAGCTGATGGATACAAATGCTCAGCTTTGGTATATTATCAGAGAATATATCTCCAATTCAGAGGTATATTTCATTAGATATTTTTGGTGTTTTCCTTGGAACTTGTTTGTTACAGATATCTGGGTTGTTAAGTACATGGAAAGGGGAAATTGGAATAGATTTATTGTCAAATTTTATTTGGCATTGATTTTTCAGTTCAGAACTTCGCTTTAGTTTTATCAGTATGGTTCTTTTCTTAAATGGGAGTGTACCTTAGGGTGTGCATATGTGCAAGAATGCAAGAGCCTACATATGCATGTGCACTTGTGTATGGGGTTGTGCATGACTTGTGTATATTATGGCAACTGCTTTTGCAATGAAAAAAGTATTTTCTGGCCATTGCCTATATAATCCTATGGTTGTGTATGTGTCTGTGGATGGGCAGATCCATCTGTTGACCATTTCAATAAAGAAAAAACAAAAGGTTGTCCAGGGTTATGTCCTTTACATGAAATCGATGTCAGCGATGCAACTTTGGTTCTGTCATTCTGTAGCAAATGTTTGTATCTTATGCTTAGACTTTCTTCGTTTAATACAGGAGCAAGGTGTAGACCAAGCAGATTTAATTGCATTTTTGCTAGAACTTAGTTTTCATACCACTGGTGAGGTACGCTTTGTTTATTTATAATTTTTCTCTTCATGCATGCTTGTTCATCAAAAAATTTTTTGGCCGAAGTCTCTGTAAAACTTTAATGCTTGCAATTTGTTTGATCCATGTTTTAGCAAGAATCTACATTAATCTTCAGTCTTTTTGACTGTGCAAACATTTTGTTGTCTTTTGTTATTCACATAGAAGCTTATCCCCTTTTGGTCCTGCTTTTTCTTGACTTTTCTTGAGATTCTTTAAAGCTGATCTCTCTGACATTTTCTGGGCTGATTTGCTTTTTCTTCTTGTAGGCATATAATATGAATACACTGACAGATGACCAGAGAGCTATGATCAAGGACCTTTCAGACTTGGGATTGGTCAAACTTCAGCAGGTTCTCCTAGTTAATGCTATTTTTCTTATCGGAATACATGGACTATCTATTCTAACTAATGCTTTATGATGGTTCTGAGGTATTTGCATATGTCCAGGGCAGGAAAGATAGTTGGTTTATACCTACTAAATTGGCCACCAATCTTTCAGTGAGCTTAACAGATTCATCATCAAGGAAACAGGTATGGCTAAACAAATAACGGGTGAATATATAGCTTCTGATTCTAGTAACCATTATCTTGGCTTTCTCTAGTTGTGTTACTCTTACTAATGCAGTTCTTTTGCTATATTTTGCCTCAGGGATTTGTTGTTGTGGAAACAAACTTTAGGATGTACGCATACTCGTCATCTAAGTTACACTGTGAAATTTTACGTCTATTTTCAAGGTATGAGGTGGTGAATCCTTGAATGTTGTTGCATTGGTTGCCTTATTGAAGAGCCGAATTGCATTTAGATAGAATAACAACAAAACATTCTTTAAACAATGAGCAAAGCGATAAAATATCTGGTTGCTTTTTTTTTTTTTGGGGGGGGGGAGAGAAGTGGACTTCCCTTTTGATAACTTTTTCTAGAGTGGTTCCAAGGAAAATGGAAATCACCCAGTGTCAAAAGCAGAAATTTCTTATTTTCCTCTAAGGTCTTTTGGATCTGTGGGGCCAATATGTGGAAGTACAACGACACAAAGGTTTGATTATAAATTAGCTGTCCCTTGATTACCACAATCAATAGTATTCCCAGCTGATTTGATGCTATTAGAAGTCTATAGAAGATAAAAAAAATGTACTAAAACTTTTAGTTAGTAAAGGATGGAGCTGTTTCTGCTTGATTCAGAGCATAACTGATTAATTTTTTTTCTTTTCTGATCCAAGTTCTCCACTCCTTTATCTATCCACTGAATGCCAAAAGGCTCTTGAATTCACCTGCAATCTGCTGATCGCCATTTATAGCCAATTTTTTCACCAGCTTGTTTTAGGATTCTAATATTTATTACTTTTATATTCACTATTGATTTCCTAACTAAATAACAATGTGCTAACATTTGTAGGGTAGAGTATCAACTTCCAAACCTCATAGTTGGTGCAATAACGAAAGAGAGCCTGTATAATGCTTTTGAAAATGGCATTGCAGCTGAGCAGGTTGGTATCTATATCTAGTTGCTCCTGTCCCAAATTGCAGAATTCATGGAGGAAATCACACCATTGACAAATGTAAAAAGTGAAGTTATCTAATGTAGCCTAAGCAGCTTGTTTTGCTTTGTGTAACCCCTGAATGCAGATAATTACATTCCTTCAGCAGAATGCACATCCTCGAGTTGCTGAGAAATTACCATCTGTACCTGAAAATGTCACCGACCAGGTAATATCAGCTTAAATATTTTGGCACTATTATGTGATCAATTCATTTAAATTGATACAGCCTGACTTCTAGGGTGGCATATTAAGCATGCTATTTTCAATAGGAAAGTAGATTACTTTGGGGATTATCATGTTATTTCTTGCTTTCTGATTTTGAGATGCACTCTTTGTTCCAGATAAGATTGTGGGAAACTGATTTGAATAGAGTTGAGATGACTCCTGCGCATTTTTATGATGACTTTCCTTCAAGGGTAATCTCAAGCATCATTATTTGAGTAATATTCTGATATCTGTTGTAATTTTGTGATCATATTTTGAAGTTTGAATCTTCTATTGGACAGGACGTCTTTGAGGCTGCTTCTGACTTTGCTCGCGTGCATTGCGGTTTACTATGGGAGGATGCTAAGAAAATGCGAATGGTTGTCAAGGCAGAGGTTCATATGCTTATGCGAGAGCAGCTTCGTGGTCAAAACAAGTAGATTGTATGTATGTCATCCAATCTGCAGGAACTGCACACCGAACGAAATTGTTCAAAGTTTTGCTAGGCGAAAGGCTGGTAGCTATCTTCACTTAGCAGGGTGGTCGTAGTTCATCTGAATCTGGCTTAACATGAGTAAATTAGGAGAAATACAACTCTCTCTTCACTGAAATCAAATGTTGACAGAGCACCCTGTACGTATATGCGGTGGAGATTTAGCCAAAATCACCTGTCAATAGTTAACTGTGTTATATATCCAAATCATTATAGTAAAACACAATAATCAAAGAAATGTTTATTTTAATTCAACATCGATTTTTATTTTAGCATTGTCCTAAATTTACACTTGTATTAGTATCAACTACATTCCTTCTGAATTTTGAAATAAATAAATTCTCGGATCAATGAGCAAAACCATAGCATTTGATGGGTGTATAATTTATATATTGAATAAAAAAAAATATGAGCATAGCATCATTGGCATAAAATAAGTATAACAGAACTGTTGCTGCCCAGGATCGAACTGGGGACCTTTAGTGTGTAAGACTAACGTGATAACCACTACACCACAGCAACCCTTGATGCACTGAATTGGATCACATTTTAAAACAAGTATGAAGAAAGATGCAATCAAAATGAAATCTCTGGCCATTGTTTGCTAGTGTGGAAAGATGTAAAGCCAAGCAACAAGAAAACACACAGATCGTTTCCGAGAAATTTCCTCTCTCAATCATTCTATCATGTCTTTTGTTTGTCGCCTCTAGATTTATTGACATCATTGTTCTCTTCACCTGTTTCTTTGGACTTAAATTTATGTTACCATACCTTATTATTTAGGAAATTAAAAATCCCCACATTTGGATATCAAAACATAAACAGCTGCCGCCATATAATTGGGATACTGATACTTTATAAAGATTAAACACACCCCAGAATAAAAAAACACAAATGTCACTGCTTCTTTGATTGATAATCCACTCCCACACCTATTTCTCCTTGTCTTATACTCAAAAGCCTATAGTGTCTAAGATCCCAAGAAGCTGCCTGTTATCCTTGAGATTATCCTGGTGATCATCTGGGGTTCTCATAATGGCAAGAATTTTAAAATCTTGCATGCAATCCATCCTGAAAGGTGTGAATTTGATAATGGGAATGGTCGGCATTGCTATGATTTTGTATGGTTTTTGGATGGTAAGAGTTTGGCAGAGAGACATGGGAGGGTCACCATTTGATGACTTCAATTCTACTGCCCCATGGTAATTAAGCTCCTTTATGAGTTTTAACAACTTGTTCTTGCATGCTTCTGCTGTTTACTTCGGGTTAAGTCACAATTCTCACTAGCATTAGTTACAAAAGTGCAGGTTCATATACACTTTTCTGGGCACAGGCATCACCTTATGCTTCCTAACATGCCTAGGCCATATTGCCGCAGATAGCGCCAATGGTTTTTGCCTTTTCGGCGTATCCTTTTTCTATGTATTTGTTATTTAATATCTGTTAGATACACACACACACACACACACACACACACACACACTATATATATATATTTATTTTTTTATTTTTTAANGTTAGTATACACACACACACACACACACACACACACACACACTATATATATATATATTTTTTATTTTTTATTTTTGTTTACCTTAAATGGAAGCAGTACATGGTGATCATCTCAGTGCTTCTCCTGGTAGAGACTGCAATTGCAGCTGATATACTTTTAAACTCTGACTGGGAGAAGGCAATTTTACCTCCGTGACTTTCCCCATTTGCTTCATTGAATCTCTATTTCGTGTTAACCATGCAGTTTGATTTCTTGTCACCCTTTAGGATTTACCAGAGGATCCAACCGGGAGGTTCCATGATTTCAAAGAATTTGTGCAGTCTAACTTTGACATCTTCAAATGGATTGGCCTGCTTATCATCTTAGGACAGGTATCTTGGTGCTATATCTGTTAACTGAACTATATTGCTTTCTTCTTTTGTTAATTATGAAAACCTGACTAAACTCTACTGCTTCAAACAGAAAAATGAGAAGAATAGTTATGAATATAGATCTTTGAAAGAAATCATCATGAACTGAAAGAAAAAAAAAAGTTGGTTATGTTCCCAAGTAGTTTACATTCATCTGATTACCTCAACTCTGCAGGGGATTTCCGTACTATTGGCAATGGCCATCAGAGCCCTTGGCCCCAACCAATGCTCCAACTATGACAGTGATGAAGAATTTCCTCCAGCCAGGCTTCCCCTCATAAATAACAATGCTCCACAACCTGCTTATGTCGTCGGAGATTCTCCCTTTGCCAACAAGAGTGAAGCTTGGAATGTAAGAATATTCTTTTCAAAACTTACTGTTTTCCCTGGTACCAATATGACCTTAATTTACTTCTGTTGGTCTTATCCCATGTTGTTGATTGATTATATGCAGACGAGTAAGTGAAGAGAGAAGCAGCAATTTTCCGTATCATTGAGAAGAAGATATCAGGAGAGAGAAAAGCAAATGAAAGCAGAGGACGCCATGAAAACACACAGCCAAGGTAGGGGCAGCCTCGGCCGCTAATACTACCACAACCGCACTCTACAAGATAGAGCATTAATTACTCAATGTTTTGCATTGTGATCTGTACTATATAGCTTAGACCATGATATAGTTTAATTTGTACTAATATAATCTCTTCATAGCATAGTATATTTTTCAAATTAAGTTGTGAACTTGTTTCACATATATCTTCCCAACTTGTTTCACTGTCTGAGTGAATTACTTCTTGTGCTGAATATCACGAGAAATAAACAATGTAGCCAATCTCAAATGCTCAGGATATTTGAGTAAAAAGACAGAAAGAAATTGATCTGAATGGTTAATCAATGGATAAATAACTCATTCGTCTAAGACTACATAATAAAAACTTGATTCCTCAAGAATGTTACAATCACAAAATTTGGGAAGAGAAATGTAGTATCCCCATATTAAAACCAAGAAGGGTGGACAAGAAAAAAGATGCAAAAAAAAGGAGGAAACACCTATTCAGATTTTTTAGAGAGCTTCCTCTTCATTCGGCTAAAAGGCCCGACGGTCCTATCCATAACATACATGTAAATAACCTGGCTCCAAGATTTATATGACTCTAAGCCCTCGTAATATTCGGGGGCAATCTTCTTCACCTTATGCAGCTTGTTCCCAGGGATCCTTGGGAAATCATGGTGCTCATTGTGATATCCGACGCTCCATGTCAAAAGATTGAGGGGACCATAGTAAGAATATGTCTCTTGGTCAGGCTTGAATACGTAATGCTCGGAGATGAAATGGCCGGCCATTGGGTGCATTCCACCCCCAACGAATGTTGAAAGTATCAAATACGCGAAAGATTTCCAGCCGCAAAAGTAAACTAAGGTTGCATCAAGACCAATCTGAACAAATAAGTTGATGAACTCCCAATAACCAGGGGGCTTTGGTTTGAGAAATACAGGGCGGAGTGCATAGAAGAAGAGTTGGAAGATGACCCATATGGCTTTTGTTACAACATTAGTCACAAGATGGGCTTCGGTGTAGCTTGGGACATCCATGTCCATGCCGTCTACCCCTTGGAAACGATGATGCTCAAGGTGATACTTCTGGAAAGTGACAGACATGGGCACACCAATAGGGAGGTTAGCAAAAATCCCAAGCCAACGGTTGTAGACAGGAGTGGAGAAAGCAAGATTGTGGCTGAGCTCATGAATGGCTAAGAAGAGGTTGTGGTTGAGGAAAGAGCCAAAGAAGTAGGCAACTGCCAATATCTTCAGCCAGCCAGCATCACGTAGGGAAGTTGCGGTCCACAGCTGAAGCAAAACAACCACACTTATCTGCAATTGCACAGTTGCAAGGAGATGAGTATTTCTTTACATTCATTGATGCAAATTCAATTCTAACAGATCTATCATTTAAAAGTTCTTCAGAATAAGAGGCCAGCAATAAATAAGAAAAGATGGGGCTTAATAGAAACGTGATGGTGACCCCAACCAAAGGTGATGAATGAACATTCTCAAATGCCAGAGCTCCTTGAAAGGCAAAAATGTTACATGTGGTGCTATCATAATTGAATTAAAAACCAGTTTAAATCCTTTTTCAAAAGGATCCAACAATTTCATGATAAATGTACCTTGCTCTTGTATAATATATGGCATACCAGCCTCAACCAGAGAGGGACAACGCAGATTCTACTATTTAGAATTCAAACAAAGATCTTTGACTAAAATGTAATATGAAACCTAGAGAGACCAAGAGAAGTAGCATAACTATCCAAACAAATTACAACATAAGCAAACGCCGCTTCTTAAGTGTTTGGTAGAGTAGTATCACCATTCCATAAAGTTGGCAAACCAGTTGAGATAGAAAGGATTAAAAAAACATTCCACCAAATCTACACCACCCAACTTGATCCCAAATTTGTAGTCCGTAAAAGGAACAGACCCCAAAAAAAACAAGAACCCATGAAATTAAGCTGCTTGACGAGCCTAGTTCCAACCACTGTGACTCGAAAGGAGGCCTCTTTCTAATACCAAAAAGAAAAAAGGGACGAGGAGGAAAGACCCAGATTCCCATTGAGGTAAATAACAAAATGTTGCACCCACAAACAGAAAGAAACTAAATCAAATCAAGTGTGGTTATCCACTGGCATTACCTCGGATCTAAAAGCAATAAAACAAACCAAGTTGAAGAACGAGAGAAATCACAAGAAGAAAAAAAAAATATAAGCTTTTGGGATACCTTAAGGAAAGCCAAAGGATCAGGGCCAAAGAGCTCTTTAATTTGAGGGTATTGAGAGAGGATCTGACGTCTCCTTGAAGCATGAGGCTCATCTGTATATGACCAGAAAAAGTCGTTTGCCATTACCACTCCTTTCTCTTCCTCTCTCCTTTCCCCTCTCCCCATCTCTCTCTCTCTCTCTACAAACCGTTTATCAGTGTTTTCTTTCTTTCTCTTTTCTCTTCTTCTTCCCCTTATCTTCTCTCCCGACAAGAGGTTCTCTTCCTTCAGAATGGTTTTGCCCTTTTTCTCTTCATAAACCGTCATAAATTTAATGCACGAAAAAAGAGTATCCTTTGCCAATTTTCAGTCACTAAAAATTTAGAGCCCTTCTACGTATGGACGGTGTTGATGGAGTTTCGCGGTTTTAACTTCAAAAAAATCCAGGTTGGATTTTAACTCTATAATGCCAACTGTGCGGACTTATCTCCCAACCAAGAAAAGTTAAATTTGCTGTATGAATAAATGGATAAAAATTTGCACCTTAGATTCTACTTTTTTTTTATTTTGATAGTATATTACTGTTGTTCAAACCAATCTTCCTGATTTAATAAAATAATTAATAAAAAAATAGAAAAAAAAATTAAGGATACCACATCTATTAATGATCCTAGGTTCATTCATTATCTACAGAAACAGAGACCGGTGTCATAATCAGTAGTTTACAAGATCTTTGGTAACGGCTGGCTAAAAATGCTAGTACTCATAGCAGCCAGGCTGTCATGTCCTTAAAAGGAGTGCCATTTTCCCAAAAAGTAAGGGGGCGGGACTAAAGGAAAAGAAAAGAACGAAGGGCAAACTGCCAAGTGTGCTTGAAAGATTGGCATGTCAAAACCAGGGGCTGGTTCATGGTTTCAATTATTATGTATAAACATTGAAAATCATGCTCAAACCTCAGTAAGAGATAGTAACAACAGATCATGTGATCACTTGATGCAATCATGCAATATGCAGACGAAGATTCAAGCAACCTCACCTTCTGTTGAGCATATCTTCAGGAATTATTTTATTAGTAATTTTTGAAATGATTCATACAAAGTTCAAAGGAAGTTAGCACAAAAACCAGTAGTAGAAGCAGATAAGGCAGGACCTGATTCCAGCAAGGACTTTTGCATCATCAAACTTTAGGCTATACAAGCATGTACAAATGTACTAAATACAATTTATGGGCTCCTACATGAACTACTTCGACATCACCCACCAGCCCACAATAACTCGGGCATGGTTTCTTCTGATGAGAAGTGGGAAGAAAGCACTGCGCAAATACTAGCTGGACCTAAATTTGCCAAATCAAGCGATTTGGTGATTTGGTCTTTATGTAATCAAAAGGAACGAGCAGATAATACGCAGACCATAGAGAAGAGAGTTTAGACTGTACTTTTCACCGTAGGTGGGAATCATAAGTATCAAAAATGGTATCAGGGACAATCAGTGGCAACTTATCTATATACATGAAAAGCCTTCTGAGGTTCTCCCTCGTTACTGTGGCCATGTCAATTATATCCCTGCTGTCTGTAAATACCCAGAGATCCCCAGAGTTAACTCTCTTAAGACTATCGCGACAGAAGGGGCATGACTGCGATCTTGAGCGCCTGCAATTCATTGCAACAGATCCTTATTAGTCAAAAGAAATCTATGATCATCCAAGGCAATATCATAAAATAATACTAATAATAAAAATAATAATGAGAAGAAGAAGAAATCCAAAAATCAGTGAAGTGTTAATCTAGAACTTATAGACATCCCGATTTTATGGCAACCTGCAGGAAGCCTAACTATTGACAATCTCTAAACACCAGATAAGTTGAAAACAATTTAAGGATTCTAAGCAAAAGAAGAGACAGCATAGCAAAATTATTACAGAAAAGATTACTGGATACCTTATTACAAGCACCTATAGATTTCAGATCTAGTTTTAGTTGTTCAGAGCTTTACGATTACAAAACTATATAAAGCAAACCGGGATTCCACCTAGAACGCTATACAAGTTAGATTCAATTGTGCTCCCTTACAATTAAAGGGAAGGAAAATCATCTTTAGATATCCCAGACCAGTCAATAATCCCTGTTTTGGTGAAGCGCAAACAGTGAGGAAGAGGTTTTACTTATGTGGTAAAGCAACTTACTTAACCCAAGACACCATTCTGAAGTGATAACATCAACAGTATTCAAACCTAATTCCTAGATGTAGGAGACCAAAGAAGTATAGATATAGAGTTTGAACACAAGTATGATGTTGAAATCAAGACACTAGAAGACCCAAAACAATCCAAAACCATGCTGCACTAGTGGATGACATGTAAGGGTTCCCCTTACAAAGAGCAAAGAAAACATTACATTCTACATTCTACAAGCTGCATCATCATAAGCTTTAACCATACGTTTCAAAGATTCAATTCCATCATAATTTAAATAGCATTTGAAGAACACATCTACCTGATACTTCAATTTTATTTTATTGCAACAAAGCTTCTTATTCTCCTCTTTTATTCTTCTTTCACTCCAGTGCCTCCGTTCACAACATACATATCAAGCAAGGTTATGAATGCAAAACAACACAAAAATTAAGGTCCTAGAGAGGTCATTATGGTCTACACTACATATTCATAGGGATAGTATTCTTATCAACTCTTGGGATGTCAAAACAGGAGAACTTCGGAGGATTTTTGCATGGGTGATGTATTAATATATGGTAAAAATTCAGTAACTGCTTAAAGCAGTGTTAGGATATAAAAATTATGAAGCAAAAGAGAAAGGGATAAAAGGATGAAAGGCAGGGGAGCGGAAGAATACCATTCACGGTAACATTTCAAGCACATGGCATGGTTGCAGTTAGGCAGCACAATTTTACTGTTCATCTCCATGCATATTCCACATTCTTCTTCTCTTTCAAAATCAACATCAGTAAGCTGCCTATACTCTTCATCTTCTCTTCTTCGGTACCTTTCCATGCACACTGCTTTCTGTTTTTTATCTTCAGTATCAGTTACACCCCTCTGAAGTTGCAGTAAAGAGGGATAGATAACAGCTGGACACAGTTGGAATTCAGATGCATTAGGACAACTCAGAGTAAGAACTACATTCTATAAGCACACCAAAACAATCAGATTGAGAAAGATACCATAGAACTCTCTTATGCTTGCTTTCCTTTCATGTGTAGACATGGTGGTAGTTCCATCCACATATACCTGCAGAGTGTGATATGATGATGAAATCAGCTAATTTTCATGATTACATATTATCTGCGAAAAGAGAATGCCACTAAGTAACAAAATATAACCTTGTAAATTAGTATTCTTAACAGCCCAAGGGCACCTGCAAGGTGACAGTCCGTCCACTGCACCAAAAATAAGAAGAGGTGAGCAGCTGGACTGTATGACATTCTCATTTGAACGCATGCACCATCATACTCCCTTGGAAAATCAGAAGCCCTGCACCTTGCATTGCATGATAAGCATTTAAGCAGAATGAGAAGAACATAATGATAATCTTAGGCAATATGGCACAAGGCTATGATCAAGTTCAGAAGAACTAATTCTATAACAACTGTCTTAGCTACATTTAGTAACCCAGTTTTAGCAACTACAAAGAAATGTATAGCTTATTCTCTAGCTGTTTAAGATGTCAGGTATTTATTCCGTGAAGGAGGTTTTCAACATTCAAGAAAAAAAGATATCTCAGAACTTAACCAACCATTGTCTTAACAATAGTACTATCAAATTTGCCAAGTTACAAGCAATTTTCACTGACTCTATGGATCAGTTTGACTAGCCAAAAAGCATAAATGGTATAAATGTAGATGCATAAGAATTAAATCACTGTATTCATGCAATTATTGAGCCGGGGCCAGCCATTGGTGATCGAATCTTGATGCTCGTATTATAAAGATTAAAAATAATACTGAAAGCAGTACAATCAAGTGGAACCCATTGGCCACGTGAAGCTAGATATAAAAAAACTATCATAATAACGAAAAATGTCCCACAAAAACATGTAATCTTGCAATCTCTCAAAAGAAAGCTTACACTCTTGCGTTACTGTAACATTATTGAAACGATTTTAGCAAAAAGTACCACTCAGAATTACGAAATATCTAATGCCCATTTTGAAAAAAAAAAAAGAAAAGAAAGTGTCAGTAGAAGAAACAGAACTTAACCTACTATAACCAGAAATAATAAATGCTTTACTGACCAAAACAAGCTGAAAATAATAACTTCCCCACTTCAAAAAACAAAATGAAAAAGAAAAAGTTGAACACCCAAAATTTAGTTTTTTTTTTCTTAAGAAAAGGGCAAAGAATTTAACTTGGAGGGATGAAAATCACATGCCTCAAGCTAAGAGCAGCTGAAGAGGAACAATTTTTACAGGGAAACGAGTACAACATTATGCTGGATAAGTAAATTAGAATCCGAAGTGATCTGAAAACCAAAATTTTATATTTATCAAAAAAAAAAGTTTCTTTTTTTTTTGGAGAAAAAAAAGGTTCAGTCTTTATGAACTGCAGCATTCATTCCAAACAGAAACTAAAGCAGAGACAATCAAAAACATTACCAAAAAGAAAAACCCAAACCGCAAAAGAGAAGTAAAAAAAAACCCAGAAATTAGGGGGAAGAAAAGGACTTACAGAGTATTAGCATGTTGGATATCAGCTTCAAGCACTTTAAGAGAGTCCTTGAAAGACTTTCGCATAGAACCTACGTACATCTCCCCCCACCCAAAATTCCGATCAATCCTCCCCCAGAAATCAACCACCCCCCAAAAGAAACCCTAATCTCCAAACCCTTTCAAGAATTTTTTGACAGAGTCTTTGCTCTCTCTCTCTCTCTCTCTTTTTTTTTTTCTTCTTCTTCTTCTTTCTCTCTCTCTCTCTTGGTGGGTGGTTCTAGGTGGCGGTGAAAGCGCCTTGTATTCTCATCTTGAAAATGAAGGCAAGAGTGCTAAAAGTCGACACGTGGATTGTCCTGTGTAGTGGAGCCACCAAAAACAATCAATTAATTAAATTAAAATTAAAAAAATGACGTGACCCTGCGAAACAAAAAGGGAAAAGAAAATATGCATAAATCAATGCTCGAGAGCCCTTGATGTGCCCCTTATCCAATAAGGAAATATCCACTGTATCTACACCAGAATCTAATTTACTGACATGTAATTTTGTCAATGCTTCAATTTTTTTTTTTTTTCTTTCTGCTATTCGGGAGGTATTGTCTGCCACTCTTCCTCCTTTACTTTCGGTACGTCCGATGTTGACATTTTTTTCCTCTTTTCTTTATTTGCCATTCTTGTTTCATCTTTTCACCAAACTGCCATTCCTTTTATTCTCTTTTAAAATTCCTTTTTTTTAATAAATATATTTCAGTTTTATATGCATGCATATTCCTCGCTAGTGGATAAAGACAATTAGAAATTGACTTGATGTAGGTCAACATGACGAACCATTAATCAAGCAACTATGGTATTTTTTATTTTTTTATATAGTATTTCGGATGAGATTAAATAAATATGAAGTGAGAAGAAAATATTAAAATTTAATAATTTATTAAAATATAAGGATATTAAATTAATAATACATTTAATTATTAATTATTAATCTAAATCGTTTGTTGTTGAAATTCGATTCCACAATGTCGTCATTGAATGTTGGATTATTATTATAATACTTTTAGTTCTTTTGGAGTGAGTTGCCATAACGAATTTTGTCACGACAATTCCCTAAGCTCCTGCCCCACTAATAAATGCAAATACTTTTGGACTTAAAGACAAATTAGTCGTCCTTGTTTTCCTAATTTGTGTTTTACCTTATATATATATATATATATATATATATATATATATATATATATATATGTAGAAAGTGATTAAATTTAGATATAAAACTTAAAATTTTTTGAATTATTAAAAAATTTTAATAAATTTTTTTATTACATTTAATTAATTTTTTTAATAAATAAATTTTATAATTAATTATCATTAATTAAAATTTTACTTATCATTTTGTATCCCGTAATATGTTAGATATGTCATAATAAATAATAATGTAACAAGATAATGTGATTACGTAATATTTTCACACTCCACATCAACACCACATTAGTATCACATGAACATAAAATAATAATGTTTTGACTAATAATAATTACTCAATCACTTATCGTAAATACTTATTTTATTTAATATAAAACTATAAAAAATTAATTAAATATAATAAACAAAAATTACATTTAAATTTTTTAACAATTTAAGAATTTTTTAAAACATTATCTATGCCTTAAATTTATGTACAATATATGAAAGAAAGCATCTTATTAAAAAATAAGTATTTTTTATATTAAGGAATAAAGTTTAAAAAATATTAAACAATGAGATGAAACTTCGAGAGTAGTGTTTTTGAGGATCACATGTATAATTGGTGTAAGATGAGATGTCATGTTATTTATTCCTTTGGGAATTTTCAAATAGAAAATTTAAAAATGGCTTTTTTTCTGGATTTCTAAAGCTTGAGAGGGTAAATTCTGCACTACCGATTTATTTTAAAAGTTTTTCCACCCAATATTATTGTGTTATTTATAATACAATTATTAGATAAATTAAATCAGTACATGATTAACTTCATTATTGGACTTTTCATATCACTTGCTACAACATTTCCAATCATGCAGGCCTTAAAATTTAGAAACTATATTTTATCATTTAATCATAAATTCTCACCTCATAAATATAAAAAAATAAAAATTTAAAAATATTTCAAAATAAATATTATTTAAATTATGAATATTTTTTTGAGAGTTTTTAATTTTTAACAATATTTGATTGAGTGATAGTATATAAATTCTATGCATTTGCAGTGTATTAAATATTAACTCTAAAATTTATTCCTTAATTCAAACATTATCGTGTCTAATGGTTTGTTAAGAGAATAAACACGTAGTTTACAGCTAAAGGAGGGGTTGGTAAGGGCCATAAATGATAAACCCAAAACCCAATCAACAAGTGTAATAATTAGGGATTATTTGTTAATAAGGGCCATCATTGAGATTATGCAATTCTAAGTAGGTTTAATCTATTGGGGGTTGATACAACAATAATGGAGTTGGGAATCCAAGGTAATTATTTTCCCTTGTTTTTCTTAATAGTGCATGCCAAATTGTTTGTTCAATGTAGGGTTAATTAAAGAAAGAGATTTGCCATGAAACTATCAATGTTGTTGCCCGAACACCCAACATTGCAACTAATACGTTAACTGGTCCTCAGTCATGGATCCCTGATAAAAAAAATTAAAAGGTAAATCATAAATATGTGACTTACAACTCTTTTATTTATATATATATGTTAAATTTTGATTGTTTAAGGTTGAGATTTTTTTGCATATCCTCCCATATAGGGGAGGGTGATCCTTAAGTCAAGGATCGAACCCTTGATCTTGCAAATTGGAGGCTTCACCCCGATTATCTAATAATAATAAAAAAATATACGCAAAATTTATCCGTAAATGTTTTTGATTTTAGTGCTTTGTTTGTATATTTTGAATGTATTATATCGTTAAATTTAAATATAATATTTTATCATATTAGATGGAATGTAATTATTAATATATATATATAAAGATTTAAGTTGATCGTTACAAATTTGTTAGATCAATCGTACTTGAACTTGAATCATTATGAAAATCACTTATAATCTAAGGCAACAAAAAGAAAAAATAAAACCCAATCATGTATAATTCTCTTAATATATATCTTATTTAAAAACTTAAAAAAAAAAGTAAAAATATATATTTGATCCATTGTGTATATAGTTTTTATACACTATAATTAACCATAAAGTTGAAAATTTATAAAGATAAAAATTTTAAAAAATAAAATAAATATATTTTAAGATATCAATATAATTCTATTATTATTAATCAAAGCCCCAAAAAATGTAAGTAATCCTTTGCAAATCTATTGGCGACTAAAGTAGAGAAACAGAGGGCAGAGGTACTTGTGACAGATGGGTTCATTGAAGGTAGATGTGTGCTGTCCAACTCATCAAGCAGCAACGTTATCACAAATTGTGACATTTCATTCAACAAATGATTATCTACTTCATCGTTTATAAATAAAATGTGGGAATTAGACTATAAGAATGTGATGCCTTCTTGTCTCTTTCATTTAATTTATTATTTTTCCAACATTTACCTAAAAAAAGTATACTATAAACTCAATTCGATTTCGTCTAATCAAGGATTAGTATCAGCACTAGGGAGCCTTACTTTTTAGACCAAACGTTGATAAGTTTTCATATCAAGAAGAATAATCAAGTACTAGATAATACTGCAAGAATGCAAGTCCACTCTTTTTTTACTATTCTTAGTAAACAAATTAAAGAGAGGATGGGGCCAATAGTAAGCAACTTTTTTATTTCGATTGTCATTTATTTTTTTCTAAAGAGATATAATTTTATTATCGATTTTTTTAATTTTATTCAAAATAAAAAAATTACGATTAAAAGAAGACTTAATACTTTAAAAAAAAATTAAAATTTTTAATCATTTTTGAATCAAAATGATAAAATTATACTCATTTAAGAGAAACGATTTAGTTAAAAAAAGAGAGAAATAATAATAAATTTAATATATCACTTTAAGTAGAGTGAAAACTTCGAAAGAATGGTCCATTTGGTTTAGGGGTCTGGCTAATTACCAACCCTGGGCCTGGATAGAATTTAGGGCCACATGGTCAAGGCTCAGCCTGAGGAGAAAACTCTGGGCTCAGGCCCATTATGCTCAATACTAAATTATTCATATAACTCTTCGTAATTAACCAAGACGGATAGGCCTCTGAGTTCGAAGCACGCTGATCTGATCAGCCCCGATCAGCCCTTCGCCGCCAGTGTGATGACTACCAAAACCGTCCACGGAATCATTTCCTCTCTCCCAAAA
The DNA here is from genome assembly GCF_000208745.1 of Theobroma cacao. Lineage (NCBI taxonomy): Eukaryota > Viridiplantae > Streptophyta > Magnoliopsida > Malvales > Malvaceae > Theobroma > Theobroma cacao. The sequence continues at coordinate 23,939,842 of NC_030855.1, forward strand.
TGAGAACCTTAATTTATAAAAGTCCAATCAAATTCAGAATCGCCAACTCCCAAATTTCACCTTCAGGCTTCCCCTTCCGTTTTCCGTCACGAGAAAATTTAAGGTTCCGTCACATCTCCCGTGGCAAATGCTCTTGCATCCCCGGAAGAAGCATCGACGTTTCTCCTGCCAAAGCTTCTTTATCAGCTGAATCCCCGAGTTACGGCGGGTGGGACGATATTGAACCCGGTAGTTGGTCTGCCAACTCGGGTGAGTCTACTCAGTTTCGTGACTTCCTTGTTTCTATCGGAATCGACGATAAGAAACATGTCTTTATGTTTTTATTGGGACTTGTTTGTGCCTTGGCGATTTCTAGGGTCAGAGTTTCTACAATTATTGTATTTCCAGCTTCTGTTTTGGTTTTTGGTATTGGCTTTTCGTTTGGTTTTGTTAAAGGGGGGAGTTTCAATGAGCTAAGTTCAACTAAGCGAAGGTCAAAGGAGGAAATTTTAAGAGTTTATAGTGATAAATTAAGGAATTTAGCTAAATTTTTTCATGGGTTTGACGTTCAAGTAAATAAGTTGAAGAATAATATACAAAGAGCTATTGATTCTAGCAGAGTTACTATAAGTGATTTAGAGAATTATGTCAGTTTAGTGGAATCGATGAGGTTATCTGCTTCAAATGCTAGAAATGTTGTTGAAGCTGCTGTGGATAATGTAGGGAACTCTTATAGAGAGAATCAGAAACCATCAAGTAAGAAAAAGGAGGCTGGTGAAGTTGGGCTTCAGTTGTTGCAATATCTTGGGAATTTTTTTGGAGAAAAATCGGTGGCTTCGAATCCCAATAAAGTAAAAGATGATGTTAAGTCAGAGCGTGTGGATACTGATTTAAATAATCAAACTCGAGGAGATGTTTCATTCCCTGCTGTGGAAGATAGAGTTTCTAGTTCACCAAATAAGAGAAAAGGAGTTTCAAATCAAGGCTTTGCTCAAGATTCTTTAAATAATTATGCTATTAATGGAGATAGAGATAGTAGAATAGAAATTGATATGGAGAATGGGAAAATAAGGTCTGAATTTCTGGGTGGAAGAACTAAGAGATTTGTTGATAGTGAAGAATATAATTATGAGAGTAACAGATCACAGTTTGTGAATACTCATGGCATCTCTTTTGACTCTAGTCATGGTAATGTGAGTAGAAGATGGAAATATGATGACAATCTGCTTGATTCTGTGGATTTCAGTGTCAGATTGGAACATACAAAAACTGAAGCCTCATTTCTGCATGAGCAGCTGCTCCAGAGATCTAGTTGCAGGTCTTCCCACAATGGAAAGAAGAGTGAGAATGAGGCATATGGAAAGAGGCGGTGCTATGAAGATGATTCTTACCTGGCTGATCAACTATCTTCACATGAGAATGAGGTCAGCTCTTCATCCTCAAAGTTTGCAGATGATGTGATCTTTGATAAGTATCTTACAGAAGCTAGTGGTCTTCTGAGAGAAGCCAAGGAGTATATGAAGGGTAGACATGATGAAGAGCGTGTACATATCATCTTGAATAGGTCTGCCACATTACTGTCACAGGCCATCACGATGAAGCCCATGAGTCTGTTGGCTGTGGGCCAGTTAGGTAACACTTATCTTCTTCATGGAGAATTGAAACTACATGTCAGCCGTGAGCTGAGAACTCTTCTTGCTAGAAATGATCCCATAATTGGTGAGATGCCACGAGGAAGAGTTCTCAAGGGACTAGATGATCAGTTTTTCAGTAGAGATAAAATTGTATCCCTCCTAGTTAGTGCTTGTGAAGAGTGTGAAGAGCTCCTTGTGAGGGCTGGTCGAAAATATCGGCTGGCATTATCAATTGATGGAGATGATGTGAGATCCCTATATAATTGGGGTCTTGCTCTATCGTTTCGTGCACAGTTGATTGCAGACATAGGACCAGTAAGCATTTCCTTGGACAGTAATTTAATTTGTTGTCTGTTATTTAAATTTTCTTGCTTAAAAAAGGAAACAATTTTATCAACTTTTTGATGAGTGATCTTCATTAGGCTTAGATCGTTAAAGGTTGGTTTAAAGTTTTGGCATTACCCTAATTTCCTACGAAATGGACAGTTTTATCTGGACTGGCATTTTGAACCTTGTTGGCCCTTTTTCTTTTTCCTTACAAGTGTTTATTGCAGAACATTTTAATGAATGTTGGATTTTATCTTTCCAATTTCAGGAAGCAGCTTTTGATGCTGACAAACTATTCTTGGCTGCGATTGATAAATTTGATGCCATGATGACTAGAGGCAATGTTCATGCACCTGATGGTATGTCTAAGTTCTTTGTGTCAGTCAAGAAGTGCGATGTCACAATACTGATATGCTAACTGAATTGAAACTCTTATGACCGTTGGCAACTGATTAATGGTTATAACTGAAATGTAAGCACAAAATAGATTATGTTCTGCAATGTGCTAATTAAAGTGCAGTTGCTTGTGGTTGAGTTAAGAAAACCATTTATGTATATTCTAAACTTTATCTTAGTACTTGGCCATGTCTACATGATTATATTTTCTGTATATTTTTGGGATTGTGGGAATAGAGCATTCCTGTTTGCTGGATGGCAAGTATAATTTAATATAAATTGAGTGAATATGCAAATTCCCTTGACTCTTGCATATGTCTGAATTGCAGCCCTCCTTAGATGGGGAGTCACATTGCAGCAAAGATGTCGCCTAAGGCCTGGTAATAGTAAAGAGAAGGTGAAGTTGCTACAGCAGGCTAAGAGGTTATATGAAGATGCACTCCATATGGACTCCAAAAATCTGCAAGTAAGAGATGCGTTATCATCATGTATATCTGAGCTCAACTATGGGTATTTTTAGCCATTATGATAGCAGTCATGTAAACTTCAATGATTCATTCTTTCTAAGTTTCTCTGCTCGGGGCCTGTGTTATTTGCTTATTTTTTCTTTGCAATGCAAAATCAACGTGTACGGCTTCTTGTCATCATTGTGTAAAATAAACAATAATATCAGTAATAATAAAAAGGCAATTGAAAATACATCCTCTGATTATCTTCTTACATCCCTTGGGTACCTAACAGCAGTACAGCACTAAGCATCAGAACGGTGTCTAGGGTCTATGTATGCATACAATTTGCTGTTAAATTCTGTTGAGTGTGGGAATTTCCTTAAAGGATGCCTTGCTCCAAATAGTTGGACCTCCTTGGATGTTTTTGTTGATATGTTTTCTCAAGTTTGATAGCTCTTTATTCATTTCCAACATATATTCAGACTTCTGGTTAATGCTTATTCTGCAAGAATACTACAATATAATAGTAAAACTGATTGGATATCTAGTATATTCTAGTCTTGTAGAAGTTGACATTTCTTCATGGTCCGTGCCGACCACAGGACAATGTCTAAATGATTCAAAACCGATCTATAGACAGCATGCCTTTGTTAAGAGGTCTGAAAGAGAGGATGTCATGTATCTTCCAAATATAACAGGCCTTGAAACTCCTAAGCTAAAATTCGTTTCATTTAACTCATAAATATTTCTCCATTAAGTCAATTACTTCAGGTTGATTGTCTTTTTAAGGTTCTGAATCTCCCTGAATTTATACATTGGATCATAACCACCAAATATAGGTTCAATTATGGATTTTCTTTGTGTTTTCTGGTGTTATGTTCTGGATCTTTCTACACTAATCCTAAGCCATAGACCTCAATCGTTCCCGGAAAACTTTCATCATTCCCGCAAAGGTGACAATCCCAGCTAAGGTTCCATCGTCTTCGACAACCCACACGTAACTTACACGGTGTGCAAGTGCCTGAATCATCACTGCCACCAACGAGCTCCATGGATAACACACAATCGCCTCTGATCTCCTCACCAATCTAGCTGAATACCCTCCTAACCTCCCACCCCTCCCCACCCCAAACTCCTCATCCGACGAAGATGAATACGATGATGAAAACGAAGCTCCCGACGAGATCCCTGAATCTTCTTCCATCAATTCCAAAGCTTGCTCTAGATTTCTCTCCTGCAACCTCTCTTTCACCAACTGAATTAAGTCCTCCGGCCGTCCACCGCAGTCTATATAAGCCATCAAATCGCCAGCTGAAAGGGTAGCAATGGCAGCCGCCACATCCTCCCCACAAGAATTCAACGTGAAAGGCGAAATTTCGCCGATCAACTTGCCGTCAGTGTCGACGATAGCAACGGACGTTTGCATCTCAAGGGACTGAGCAATGAAGGGTAAGGCCAAAGAAGCCGGGTCATCATAATGGACGGCCAGGATGTTCTGGGTGTCGATGATGTTAAGGGAGTTGATCGGATTGACAGGGGTGGGGCTGAAAAGGCCAATGGAATTGAGAAGGTAACGGATTATATCTTCTTGAGTGAGCCAACAATATTCGCGGTTGTTGTGAAGGGTTGAATTAGAAAGAGTTATCTGGAGAAGCTTTTTCCTGGAATTCGTGGTGCCGCTTTCCAATGGTATCACAAGATTCTGGGCGCCTTCCAGAATCAGATCTATAGCCTCCACCAAGCTGAAAAATTAAACAAGAATTTAATTAGATTAACGTATGGTGTGCTTTACCATATCTTAAGAAACTGATATATTTGAATGATTCAAATAAATACTGAAACAGAAAAAACAAAAACGCGTCATTGACCCATAAAAAAAAAAAAAAAAACCAACCTTGCGTTAGGTTCTAAATGTCTGATAAGGCCAGGAACCTTAGGAATTAGGACAGAAACTGGAGCCTGAAGGGCTGTCCCAGGGTTCGACAGGTTTTCTTCCTTACACAAAAAGCAAATAATATCCACCATGCAAACTTTGCCTACACAACGACACTCCTCAAAACCCGCGTCAGTCTTGGCGGCGCCCGGCAGATGACGATGATCGCAGTTCCAAACGCTAATATAGTTGTCCCCGAATCTTTTCAAAACCGACAACGCGTGGCCAACCGTCGCGGAGATAGAGAGGGACCTCAGCGCAGGCTTTCCAAGGCATAGGTCGGATACTTCACGCTCCAATAAACTCACTGCCATGCACGACCGGAGAGAAATGAGAGAGCTTGTTCTTTAAATGGATGTTTCTAGAGAAATGGAGGCGATGAAGTTTTCACGGTGTGAAGGGACGATGATGACTTCCACAAAACTAAAGGGCTGGAGGGGACTTCGGTGGGCGCATGTGATATTTATAGGAAGTTAGTAACCGGGAATACCCGGTTAGCCGGGTAATAATATTTGAAACGGGTATGGGTTGTAGTGAGAGTGGGGCCCGAATTAGAACCGTTTACAGCTATGAAAATTGTGTTGCTTCGAAAATCAGAAATCGGGAGACTCTGATTGATTTGTCTTTCCATTTTCTTAATGCAAACCTCTGGTAACTGGTGAAAGAGATTTTAAATTGGGCCAGCTTGGGTTTGGTTGGCAACTTGTCTTGGTAAATTATTGTTTAATTAAGCAGTTTTTCTTGAAGGTTAAGGCAAGTGAAAAGGCTAGTGTGTTAATTCTCTTTAAACCGAACATTATTGACCAATTGATAAACTTTTTTTGGTTGGTTTTTGTTGGTGAATATGGTTAACCATTCATAATTTCTTACTATAAATAGGGTAAATTTTATCTACCTCTCTTCTAATTTTAACTTTTCTAAAATGATATTTGTAGTTTTTTAATTAATATAATTGTGAATAATTTCTATTCTTCTAAAAAATTAATATGTTAATATACATAATAAAATTAACAAAATATTTTCAATTCAAAGTTAATCTATTTGTTCATAGTAAAAGGTATTTTACTTAATCATTTGTAAGAATAGAAATTATCTACATGATGTTAATCGTGAAAAAAAATTCTTAATGTTAATTGAAAAAAAAAATCATATTCATGTAACAAACTTAAAAATCTAAAAAATATAAGTAGAGTTTGTCCTTCAAAATAATTTATAAGTTAAAAAGAATGGGTTTATTTCATTGTATAAATTTCGGCCATTCTTATCATAATTTGTATAACTTTTTATTACAATATTATATATAATACAATATTTATTTTTTAATGTCATTTAGAAATATAACTTTTTATATTACAGAAGTATGATTTGAAAGCTTGCAATTTTAATCTATTTATTATAACCAAATTATATAATTGGAACTAAGAAATTTTTATAATTATAATTAATTAATTATTATAATTATTATAATTAATTAAACTTATATGGTGCCGTATATAAAATTGTCAAGTCTAAAATTATATATTAATACCAGACCAAGCAAGCTTAAGCCTAACTTGCGCAGCCGAGAGCAGGTAGTAAACAGGCAGGTCGTTTACTATCCCTCTCGACGTCCAGAAATTAATGTAACTTGGGATCTTTCAGCAGCACAGAATCGTACCAGAGAAAGATATGTGAACAGAATTCATGTTTAAGCTTTTATGTACGGACGAGCTGTCCTTTTCCTTGCAGGGAGATATTTTCAAAGCATGATAAATTCCAACGGCAAATTTGATTTGCTTACTCCAAAACGCTTGGGGGATGCTCCTTTGTCAATTGAGTTCCATTAATGCGATCTGGCGGGTATATTTGGGAATATCTGTTGGTTTTGCCGACTGATGTGCAAGTGAAAGACCTTCTCTTCAGTCTTCATTAATGCTTTAAAAGCTCTGTGAACTTGAGCCACAGCCACAACCTAGAGTTTTAGGCTGCCTTATCTATTACTAGCCATCGACTCCAAACCCCGAGTTCAATGAAAATACATCAATTTTCTAATCTAAATGCAGAAAAAACCCCATGGTCGTGCCGGTCATTTCATTTCTTTTACCAACTACATTAAAGACAAGTCCCGGGTTCAACCTGGGCAGGCTGCTTTTTCCAAATTCTTCCCATTCGAGAGGAAAAAGTTAAAGGTCATTTGTCAAAAAAATAACTTTGGCCTAATTCTTCTGAGGTGATATCTGTGGAATGCTGGAATTCAATTGGAAAAAGTGCGTCAAGAGCCTATCATAATTAGTTTGTCAACATGGTCTTGTCATATGTGTATATGCATCTGCCTAACTTAAATCTCAAATAATAAATTCAAAATTTAAAAAATATTAAATTTAATTTGGAGAACAAAAAGTGTTACTTTTCTTTTTTTTTTTAAAAAAAAAGGCCAACTTTTTAAAAAATTAATATATATATATATATAAATATTTTGAGATATGATTTTTTATTATTTTTTACTAAACTTTCATATCTTATCTATATCTGTATGTGTTGTAATTATCGGATATTATAATACTCTATTTTCTTAAATTTTTAAAGGTCATAATTTAATTACAAAGGACAGAAGTTTATATATATTCTCTTACAAATTGGGGAAAACATTCATTCATAAGGGTCCAAAAAAATTAACTTACATGAAGGTTGAAAGAGACCACACATTGCCGCATGAAAAATGACCTAAGTTTTTTTATTATGGATTACAAAATTTTCTAGTGTAACGTGATAAAATTTTGACTATATTGAGGATCGTCAAGGGTTAAGCCACTTGAGCGACGTACAGCCTTTGCCCAATATTTTCCAATAAGATGCAACGTACAGCCCTTATTAAAATTGACATTTAACCGATCTTTATTCTTTACCACATTCAACATGTTCATTGCATCCAACCATCAAATTCCATATTATAGATATATCCACTAAATTCCGGCAGGTTTTCTTTTACGAAAATCACATCAAGAATTAATAAGGGAAAATGACAAAAAGAAATGTGAGGATTCTCTTAAGATATGAATGAATAAAACCAATTGATATTTTGAGGAACTAGAACAAAGGTTAAAATTTACTATTTAATTATTGTTAAAAATTTATAAAGATATTATTGTTAAAAGTATTAAAGTATATTTAAAAGTGTATTATTAATGATCGAATTATTTGGCAGGTCCGATTATAAACTTTGGGTATTGAAATTTAATTCAAATATATTAAAAAATTGATACCTTTAATTAATTTTAAATTGAAATGAAAATAATCGAATCGATTTAATCAAAATTCAATTAATTCAATGGATTATTCCTTGTCAATCCAATTTTGCTCAATCCTAAGTATAAGTGAGAACTAAAGGTATCAAATCAAATTTTTTTATTGAATAGTTTTGAATTTGAATAATACATTTCGTGTTTATTTTCAAGTTCAAAACATAATCCTATTTAGAAAATAATATTTAGGATTATTAATTATTTTGCAACTTTGAATTGGATTTCACATGAGTTTAATCCAAACTATTTGTTCCATTTTACTGTACAGTTATTATATCCAATCGTGTTGAAGTATTGGTCGAATGTGGATATTAATTAGTATTATTTTTCTATTTTTGGAGGCCAAAAATAGTTCAAGGCCTCACCTGTAGAAAACGGGTGCCAAGGGCAAGGAGCAACCCGATCCCTTGCTGCGTCAGCGCTGACGTTAACTGAACTGGACTGAATTGTGGTCCCTGAAAATCTAACGAGACGAGCCTGGTTACAATGACCACAACAAAGAGGAATGGGGAGTACACGGAGTGTCCATGCTACCTGTCGGATTAAGGACACGTGTAGATAGCAATCAGTCATCACCTTCCGCGCTTAAGACGCGTTCGGTTTCACTTAGATACTAGAATATCCATCGGTAGGATCTATTACAACGTGAAGACAAACAAGTCGCTGTCCCACCCCGTACACGTAACTGTACTCAATCCGTACTTACGTTAGAACAATGTTCCACGTATCTCAAACCGGCGAATGCTATTGTCTTTGATCTTCTAAGGATGATTGAATTTGCCAAGGAGAAAACACAGGAAATGGCTAATACTGGTAGGCTCATCGCCATCAATCAATTTGTTGAATGTTCAAATCATTATCCAAATGACTCCCTAAAAATGAAAGATCAAGAACATGAGAAGTTAACAACAAAAACTCATATTTTTTACCATATTCTTACCAATAATGCTAAGAGATGCAAGATTTTGCATCTTTTTGTATAATTTTATACGAATAATTAAACATAACAAAATAAAGTACAATAATTAGTTCGAAACTGACTCGATACTAATAATCATTTTATTTTAAGTCGAGTTATTGATGATAACAAAATTTTAATATAGTAAATAGTGATTATTTTCTAAAAATAAAAAAAGTTAGGATTTTTAAGATTTGTTAATGATTTTTTAAAGTACTTTTTATGATTAGTTAAAATACAATTTTTAAGCTACTAGAGTTCGATTATTAGATGCTTATAGTTAAGGATGGTTAGTTTAGAAAAGATAGTTGTATTTTTGCACTGTTTTTTTATTAAATTCAAGAGGAGACAAATGCATTAATTATAAATTTCTTTCTTTAAATAACAACTTAACCGGTGTTATTAAATACTAGTTAACATGTTTAATGATAAAGTTTTGGTATTAAATATAGTAATTAACAATTAATATGATAAATTTCAATGTGTTAGGAAAAGATATTACCTAATATAATATAGTAATCTTTAATATAAAAAGTGCTTATAAGGCACTAGTTTGATTTCTGTGATGTCGTTAGTTTTTCTTTTGGGACTCCTTTTGAACATGTTAAGTTGTGCTCTGTTTATTGCTATTTAGTTCAAGTAAGAGAACAAAAAGATGAAGGAAACATATAAGAAATGTTTTGTTAATATTAATTAGTATTCCTTTTAGGCTTTCAAGCAACACAGCCATTTATACTTCTAAGTACCAGAACAAATTGATCAATTTGGACCCATTTGAAAGGAAAGCTGCCGGACTCAGACCCAACACAGCGAGTTGATAACAAAACATTTCGGGCCTATTTCTGTTTTAATAAGAACAGGGATCCAGGCTAAGCCTAGTTCAGAAGATGGGCTTGGTTTATTTGGACCGAGCCGGGGCTTGTTGGACTTAGGACCTGGAGAGGGCCGGCTAAGGACCGCGTCATAGTTGGATTACAAGGTCCTGGAATTGTTTGACCGTCTGGTTTGCATACGTGGAATGTCGGTTGCTCGTCCTGTCGCCACCAGACAGCCTTGAAAGTCAGCGTGGGAAATAATGTGCTGACTGGATTCATCGTCACACTTTCTTTTTAATTCGTGGCTGTGGATAAGCGCGTTAGGCAGATTCCTTGATTCCCTTCTACCCACTAAGGTACTATCCAAAACAACATTAAAATAGGCAAGTGCTTATCAAGTTATCATCCCATAAAAAAAGTTTGACGGTTTCTAAATAATTAATATAATTTGATATTTTTTAATTTATTTATATGATGTAAATAATTATAAAGCATAATGAAGATTAATATGTAAATTTGCAAGTCTATATACACATATACAAATTTTTGGACTTTAAATTACATGAGATTAATAATTTTTTATTTTGATGATTATTTTTATAATTCGATTCAAAAAATGAATTAAAATGGTAATTCCTGATCATGAAATTATTCATTAAATATGTGAAATAATTATTTTAGATACTCCCATGTCATTATTTTGTCTTGTTAAGGAATAGAATAGAATAGAATAGTTAATTTTTATTTAGTTTCATGATTATTTTTTTACAAATTTATCAAATGTTAAGTTATAAGAAAAGAAGAAATAAGGAAAGAGAAAAATAGAGGCTTTTCGGAACCAGATTCTATCGCTGGTGAATTGGAGAGAAAGAGAGAAAAAAAAAAATAAAAAGCGAGGGGGAAAAGGAAAAATTATAATAAAAGCAGTATTAAATTTGTATTAATTAATTATAATTATTATTTTCATTATAATTTAATGATTAAATTATAAGAAGTTAAATATAATCTTTTATATTTATTTAAATCATATTCTTAAACCAATCGTATAAATTAATACGATAATTAATATATTCAATTTCAATGAATTAAACCTTATAGTAACAATTCGATGTTATTATTTCATTTCGTTGATTCAATGTTCTGTAACAGTTGTAAAATACTTAAATTTAAAATTTCTATGGAAAAGGCATGGGATTTGAAAGGAAAGCATAAATTAAAAAAAGTTCCCTCCTAATGTCCCACCTGATCATTGGCCAAGCTCATTTTACAATAATCTGTAAGCTTTAAGATTCTTAAATATAGATAGCAAAATCCAAACCACCACGTTCCTGTCTCTTTTGCGAAATAATTTAACATCTTAAAGAAGAAAAAGAAAAACAAGGACACTGGAGAAGCGGTTGTGGAACAATCTACCTTCAGATCTTGACGTGTAATCTAAGCATCGGTTGTCGAGTTTTGGATAATGTTGCCACGTTATCAAGGCTCTCCCCTCAATTATATATAACCCACGGATCACGGCGTTTTTCAATATCCCATTTGGTCTTTCTTTAGTTTACTCTCTCAAGTTCTCAAGCAACCTGTGTTATCTTTGGTTTGAATCAATCTCCGATCTCTTTAAAGAAGAGAATTTCTAGTTTGATTGAGGAACAAGAAATGTTGGCAATATTCAACAAAGGGTTAGTGAACCCACCGAAGGAACTGCACAGTCCAGCTTCGGTCAGTTCATCTAGGAAGCCTAAGCTTCCGGTGGAAATCCTCGAGGATTTTCTCTCTGCAAATCCCAACAATGCATTCTCGATTGGCTTCGGAGCTGCAGCTTCCTTAGCTTATGTTCCACCACAGAATCCTTGCACCACTTACCAAAGGTATCTCTTTCTGTTCCCTTATATGCACATTAATTACACCAGAACAAACCCCCCTTTTTTTGTTTAATGTTTCTGATCAAAAGTTGTTGGGTCTGATGAAAAATTTGCAGGTTGTTTTGTGGAGTGGATGAAATATACTGCATCTTCTTAGGAAGTCTGAACAACCTTTGCAGCCTTCTCAGGCAGTATGGTCTGTCAAAAGGCACAAACGAGGCAATGTTTATCATCGAGGCATACAGGACCCTCCGGGACCGTGGCCCCTACCCAGCCCATCAGGTCCTCAAGGATCTTGAAGGAAGCTATGGATTTGTGGTCTATGATGGCAAGGCTGGAAGTGTATTTGCTGCATTGGTAAGATCTTCTTCCAAGCTCATAAAACAAAAAAAAGAAAAAGAAAAAATTGGGATGATTTCAACTGTCTATATTCTTACAAGTTTTATAATTTACTGGTGTGTAGGGTGCAGATGAAGCGGTTAACCTCTTCTGGGGTATTGCAGCTGATGGATCTGTGGTTGTTTCAGACAACTTGAAGGTCATAAAAGAAAGCTGTGCTAAATCATTTGCACCATTTCCAGCAGGGTGTATGTTCCACAGCGAGCAAGGATTGATGAGTTTTGAGCATCCAAGGAGCGAAATGAAGGCAATGCCAAGAATTGATAGCGAAGGGGTGATGTGCGGTGCCGACTTCAAGGCCGATGTTCAGTCAAGAATAAGCAGCATGCCGCGCGTGGGCAGCGAAGCCAACTGGGCGCTGCGAGGCTCCACAGCTTGAATCATATTTTCACTCATGACCCACAATTGTATTCCTTCTGATTTTAGTGTTTTTCTTGGTTTTATTCCTTGTTTTTGATTTTTCCTAGGTCAGTCGGAACTGACTTCGCCACTGTAAAAAAGTGCCTTGTGAACATGAAAAGGCATGTTTGATAAATAAAATGCAAAAAAAAAAAAAAAAGGGAATTCGCTGATTAGCAAGTAGGTTTCCCCTTTCCTCAACTTAGAAGTGTGATTCAAGAACAAGCATATTGAAGATATCTCAGTCATATCTGTAGGAGGGACGGATGGGAAACAGGTTTGTTTTTAAAGCATTAACGCTTGTTTGTTTCAGGTACATCAACACTTCAATGCAATAGAGTAGATACACATTAGTTTATAATGACTCATGACACAATCTAGCAATTCAAACTAAGGGTATTGCCAATTCAAATTTAATATGCTGGAAAAACAGTGTTGCGAGAATCACCTGAAAAACCGGCTATTTTCCAGCTCTTTTAACTTAATTTCACAATTTAATCAAGTACATCTGTGTTCTGTAGACTAAACATAAAGCTTGCTGACATCCTAATGTATGACAAGGAACAAATATGGAAGTGTCCATCATGAACAGACTGCGTAGATCTGGATTTGATTCCTCGGAAGTGATGGAAACAGGCATATTTCAAGGAGGCCATCTGCCCTTTCATGCAGGGAATGCAAGTCATAGAAAAAGATGGCGGAAAGACACCCTTGCAATTGATCACAGGCAATGGTACAAAATGAACTAGCTTGCTGCTTCATCGCTGCTCAATCTAATCAATGCCAGTGACCTTACACACCAAAGCATCTTTTGCTCAGTTGAGGAATGATTCTCCTAGTAATTCGTAACATAAATCAACCTTCAGCAAGCCTAGCCAATCAGAACTGCTTGATAATTCAATCTGACTCCACAAAGATCTGCAATGCAATGAAAAGATACAACAGAAATGAACCAGCAATATACATCTTAAAACTGATATTACCAATTTGAGATGGCAAGAAAGTATATTAGAATGAATATGAAACCAACCTCCACATCTGGCAATGAGTCATAAGTTTTCTTCTCTCTTGTGTCGGACACCGTAATTCCACTAATTTTCTGGACTCCAACTTTAGTTGCAATCAGATTCTGCACATGCAAAGAACCCAGAAATTATAAATGGAGTGAAAACATAAACAGAAACACAGCTTATCAAGAAGCTGCAGATGGAGTAGCAGCACAACTGGTGAACAGTATTCACTGCATTTTCAGAAATTTATACAAGGGAGAAGAAGTAGAACAATCAGTATCAAATAATACGATAGCTTCCATTTGATACTAAGTGATTGCATGTTCAAGTCCAGGCTGAAGCCATAGTTAAAACAAACTGATTGAGATTGTATGGTCCAGAAATATTTTTCATACCAGATAGAAATCAGTGGAACCAGATGCCTCCACCTGCGGTAATGCCTGCACACAAGTGTCAACAAGACTATCACAGTAAATAAGAAAAAGAACAAGGAAAAAAAAAGCATTATAACTAAAATTTATTTATGCTGTTAAGATACTAATAATCTTGTTAGAAGACAAACCAAAGCAAGTCATCTAAGTCATGCTTGAGGTTCAACATTGCACAAGGCATTCAACTACCTCATAACTGTACAAAGTCCCTCATGCTAACTAAAGTAAAAAAATAAATGAACAAATAAATACAACCATAAAAGAAACATTATCCCATTACTTTTGGGTTGATGGGCCAGGTTTAAGTGATCCTCAGTTGTCATGACCTAATTACATGGACTGAAATTACCACTACACCTTTCATACATACTTCTCATGCAGACTGGCTAGATTACTTTACATGCCAACAACCACATCTCCCTCTTCATCAAAAAACTCTAAGAATGCAAATTTCAAAACAATTCCTACCATACCTTTCATGTAAACATGTTATGTGGTGTGACTTATCACTTTAGCCAGCACCTACCACATATCTCTCTTCATCAATCTGTTCTTAAAATATAAGTCTCAAGACCTAAACATATTTATCTTTCTCTCTACCTCTCCCTATAGAGGAAAGCTTTAGGTATATATGCTGCTAGAAAACGTGATATTGTAGGCCAAAATTAGCTAAAATAATGTTAGAAGTCAATTCAATCAAATACCATAGTCTGAAGTCCATTAATCATAACAATCTTCTCCTTGTGTGCACTATTTTGCGATAACCAAACCTCAAATGGGCCCAACTCTCTATCAGTATGGTTTGTGAGATTTAGGTGTACCTGCAAACCAGTGATTAAGTCACTTAAAAGTCAATAAACTTACTCAAAAAACACTTCAAGATTAAGCTGAACAAAGCAAAGGAAGAAATTCTTGGGCAGGCGGAATTTGATTGCAGTGCTCTAAAGTTTTGACGTTAGGATGGGCAAAAACTTAACTAGAAGTTTTGCCCAAATGCAAAAAGAAAAGCCTCTAATTATACATACTGAAAAGGGCCGATCCAAATTGATTAGAGATGGAATCTCCAGAATTTGCAACTCGATCTCTTTGCATGTGATGGGCTGAAGAGGAAAAACATATCAGAATGAGTTTGATAATTCATATTTTTCTTTTTGAAATTAATGCAATTCTCAAACTCTTACAATAAACAGAACATAAAGAATTCAACAGTGTTTTTCCTTTCTTTTTTAAGAAAAAGGATATTTGTTCAATACAGATTTGACAATAGAGAATATGAAACTGGGTCTTTTAAATTTGTAAGAATGCTTAACTTACATTGCCAAGAATTTGCTGTGTTTGCAAGCGGCCAGGTTCACCCAAATTTGTACGCCATGTTATCTGAAATTTACCTAGAATATTAGTCCCCTCTACTTTCACTTGTGCAGAACCATCTGAAGACGATTTCAATTGATAAAGGTAATTGTAAACCCCCCCGCCAGATCTGATAAGAATAGGTTGCTTAAAGATCTCTCTGCCAGTGAATGATTATCAATAAAGAAGAAAAGACTATATTAGCTTTAGCTTAAAAAATCAAAGAGAAAAATAACTAGAACTTCAAAGCACTGCACAGACAAGCTGCTAACAATAAAATAATCAAAATGATATATCCACTACTTACCCAGTTGGCGGATTATCTGCAAGATGGAGTTCATCAGCTTTTAGTGCTGTGGCGCTCCAATGCGGAGCAGGTTCGAACTCAACTTGGTCCATATAAAGGTTTGATTTTGTATGATTCTCTATGCAAGCCTCTAAATAGGTAGTTTCCTGATACATTACAGGAAGGATGTGATTTGATGGCACAGATGAAAGCCAAAGTTGGCTCACAGCTTTTACAATTAATAATGCAGATGATAAGACAATGGTCATAGTATTGGCGCTACTATGGGCTAAACTTGTCATGGACCAACAATTATAAAACCAAAAGAGGCACTCCAATCATAAGATGGTAGTTTTACATATTGCAGAAACTGATTTGCAGCAGAAGGAAAGACACACATTTGGCACACCCACCTTGCTTCTAATGCCACAAATGAGAAACACCAAAAGAGAAATATATATATATATACATATATATATAAGAAAACTCAGAGGTTGGGCTAAATAATGGAGGGTAGCCCTTGCCCTCCCATGATGCTCATGAAGGTGGGATAAAACAGAGGATGTAAAAGAAAACTTTTAGGAATTGATTTGATATCAACTTCATTTAAGCATATTTACCCTTCTATTTCTATACTTTGCATTTTAGAAAAAGAATCAACAGTAGCAGCATGAATATCTGGGCCTTATAAACTTACATAAGAGAATTCAAGTCAATCTCAACCTACCTTGACAACACGGACCTGCACAACAGAGACAAGAAACATTACAATTTTGAATGGAAAAGTATAACAAAGGCCGAGAAAGAGAGAAAATAAAAGAACAAAGTAGAAGTAACAAATGCCTCTGGTGCTCGCCAGGGGCAGCATGTACATTAGATTTATTTTATTCTTTTCTTAAGGCATGGGATGGTACCTTTGTCCTAACTGATAGTGGGTTTGCAACAATGAACTTGAAAAACTGTGGAAGATATTTTCGTTCGCCATCACCATCGTTGTATAATGCAGTGCAAACCAGCCTAAAATTTTGTCATGCAACACATCACGGTCAAGTTAGGGGAAAGTAATTAATGAAAGCAATCATATGAGACAGCAAAACAGTTCTCTAAGATATTACATACGTATGAGCTCCAAGTTCCTTGACATCATGCTCCACAATGAAATCATAACGCCCGCCTGCACGTATTGATTCAACAGGTGATTTTGATGTATCCAAGAGGAGGATCCTCTGCCTTTCTGTTTGAATTTCTGCCTATAATAACCAGAAGACTTCTTTATGTTTTGTATAAAATTAATACATATTTTTTAGTGTAAAAGTGTGCATGAATTTGCAAGAAAAATGTCATTTAGGCACTTATCTCAAAGGAGACGATAAACAAGTAAATAGAAAAATATTGAATTTAGATAATCAAAACAAGCTTAAAGAGAAGCACATTATCTGGGGCTTTTCGCATTTCAATGCTAGTAACACAAAAGCTTAGTCAAATTCAATTAAAGAGGGGAAAGAACAGGTCCTACCAAACTACAAAAGAAAATGTCAATAAGTTATCAAATTTTCTGTCGTTTCAAACACATTATCATTGCAGCAGGTAATCAGTAGCCATCAGCTAAATCTTGCGGCAAATTCATCAAAAAGCAACAAATTAAACAGACTGACCTTAATAATAACGTCCCTAACTTCAAAATTAGAGCTGTTATTAATGCTAATATAGCTGCAGAATGTCTCTCCCAAATAAATCGCCCTTTATTAATTTAACCGGAAAAGAAGAATCAATCAGATCAAAAGAAATTAAAAAAACGATTAACAAAAATAAAAACAAAGGGATGCAATGAGACCCGAAGGCTTGGGGGAGGACGAGGAGGCCAGAGAAGCCCATGGCATCGGAGGGGTGGTGGAGGAGGAATCTGTTGCCGTAGGTCAGATCGGAGGAGTCCGTAGACTTACTGACGTAGCTGGACAAGAGTGGAGGGAGGTTAGAGGCGGCGAGTGCATCGTCGAAGATGTCCTCGCCGACAAAGAGGTCGGCGGGGTCCAGGCGGAAGGGAGGTTCGACGTGGAACGATGGCTTGCAAAGCCGCATCACCCTGAATGCCAGGGAGTGCGTTCCTTGTTGCGTCGTGCTCATGGCTTAACGCCTTCAGAATTATGAGCAACCCAGAATTTTGCCCTTTGTTCTCTTTGCTAAATTGAGGCTTGAGACTTGAGACACTGTGAGAGAGCAAGATGCCAAGTTACGGAAATGAGCTCTCGCGGTTTCCCTTTTAGCATTTGCCAGGTCCCCCAGGAGCTCGGGTCGTTTTATCTTCAACTGTAGAGCTTACTAATAATCTTTTCTCCGCCTAATTATGCAGATCTAAAAATAATAACAATAATAAATTTGCATATATAATTATTCAAATTTGATTTAGAAAATAATAGAATTATTCAAATTTGATTTTATTAAATTTAATTATTATTAATTTAATAAAAAATTTCGAATATGATTCAACATTGAATTTAAATCTAAAATTCAAATAAAACTTTAAAATAAAAAAATTAATATTATTATATACTTTATTTTATTTATAAATATTTATAATATTTATAAAGTTTATCAAACTCAAACTCCATTTAATTTATATTTTGATAAATTCAAATAAAACTTCGATAATGATTGAATTAAATTTTATTATTTATTAAATAATTAATCTAAATTGTTATTGAATAACGTCACAAGTTTACTTTCCTACTAAATCGATATAGAGATTTTGAAATTTGGAGACATTGGTTTATAATTTATAAACAACTTCAATCCAAATAGATATTTGTCGAATCTAATAATCTATGCTCTCTCTTCGAGTCAGTTAGATCAAATAAATAGGTAAATGTAAATCATGAATAAAGATATATTATAAATGTTCGAGTCAAGTTGAGTTAACACAATACTAAGCTCGAATTTGATTCAATTAAAAAATTCAAGATTCGAACTCAATTTAATATTAATTTTTTATATAAGAAGTTGATTCAAAAAATAATAAAATTACTTAAACTTTATTCTATTAGGTTTGATTAATCACTAATTTAAGAAATAAATTTAAAAACGGATTTAAGCTCAAATATAGATATCAAATTCAAATAAAACTTTCAAATATAAAAATTAATATTATTATATACTTTATTTTATTTATAAGTATTTAAAAAAAGTTATAAATCATTCAAGTCAAATATTATAAATTCGAATTCAACTTAACTTATTACCATTGAACTAATCTATCGAATAAATCCAAACAGACCACGAATAGCTTGACAGAGTTTACTTCCCTACCAAAACCATTGAGAGACTTCAAAATGTGGAGAAGAAACAGCTTTGATCCAAATAAATATTCCCTTTTAAGTTAAAATCAGAAAAAAAAAAGAATTCCATTTCATTTTATCAAGTTTTTCTATTTAACTATAATATATTGATAACCATCTTTTTAAATCCACAGTCATATGTTCCTTTCACTTGAACATTAAGAACATCATGAATCCAAATGCATTTAACCTTAACTATAGTCTTGGATAACTAATAGTCTTGTCAATTTAATCAAATTCATTTTTTAATAATATATAAAAAAGAATTATATTTATTTATTTTAATTAATTAAAGATATATATTATTTAGTTTATCTCTAACTCTAAATGAGTATTTAATAAATTCAAATATTAAAATATGAATTCGGATGATATTTTTAAATTTTATTAAAATAATTATAAATTTCAAATATCTTATAATTTAATAAAATTTAAATTTTAATATCTAAAAAATAAAAAGTACCTGGTAAAGGAGTTTGTGCTAGGCATAGGGATGTAGGCTGTAACAATTTCTTCATTGCCCTATTTATAAACCCAACCGCACAACCCAACCTCGGTAACACCTCAACCGCCCAACCCAAACTCCTTTAGTACCTGGAATCGCCCCTCTCTCTCTCCCACACTCTCATTTTTTCTTTTCTTTTGATTTGTTTGCTCACGCAAACCCTTGACCTCAAATCCACACTAACCCCACTAAAACAAACACACACTCTGTCTCTACAGTGCTACCTGTCACCTTCAATTGCGACTTTTGCACCACTCAACTCGCATTTCTCTTTCTCTCTCTTACATTTTTTTGCCCCTTTTTCTTTTATATAAATAAGGGGATTTAGGGTTTTGTTTTTTCTTCGATATGAATCAGCAGCAGGGCTCGGGGAATAACAAGGACCCAGAGGAAGAGCCCGTGACCCAGTCGGTTGTTGACTCGACCGTTAAGACGGGCCCGGATAAGCCGGTTGCTCTTGAGCCGGTTGCAGTTACTGGAGAAGACGAGGTTGTTACTTCATCGGAGAAAACGGAGGATACGCCGATGGAAGATGATTCGGTTAATCCGGCTACGGTGTTTTGTATTCGCCTGAAACAACCGAGGTCCAATTTGCAACATAAAATGAGTGTCCCTGAACTGTGTCGCAATTTTAGGTCAGAATTCGAGTTCAATTCACTGTCAACTTTGCGATTTTCTTCTTTTTCTTTTTTGGCTTTTTCATTACGATGTTTTGTTTTTCCCTCTGTCACTTCAGTGCTGTTGCTTGGTGTGGAAAGTTGAATGCTATTGCTTGTGCGTCTGAAACTTGTGCTAGAATTCCGAGGTAATGATAACTTACTCGTGAATTCTTTTATGCTATCTTTGATCCTAGGGTAAACTATAGAACTATTTGGAAATTGAGTTTGTTGTGAAAGCTTTTTTGCTTTCCAAACATAGCAAACCTTGGAATTGTGATGAATTCCGTTAACGTTTTGTTAAACTCATTTATTCCAGACACGCTGTAACGGGAGAAATTTTTTGCGACTGAATTTTATATATGGATGGCGAACTAATGCATTAATTCACTGTTTTCTTTACTTGTAGTTCTAATGCAAATCCACCGTTTTGGATTCCCATACATATTGTGATACCAGAGCGTCCAACTGAGTGTGCGGTGTTCAATGTCATAGCAGGTAGCATAAATCTACACCTTGCAGCTCTTACTGTTATAGTTTTAAAGTATTGTCTTACGACCATGATGAATATTTTGACACGTGTAGTGGTACAAAAATGTCACTTTCATATTGTTAGATTTATGGCTTATCAATCCATATGGTTATGCAAGGTCTTTTTATCAATGGAAGCAGGATGATTAGTATGTGTGTATTTTTACATCTTTGTTTTAGTCAATACGCTTATGGTTATTGATGTTATTCTCATGTCTGCTTATAGGTATCAGCTTTGACTGATATAATATATCAGGTGCAAAGTTGTGTATATAATTTGTTGCATGCGCACTTCTTGCAGATTCTCCTCGTGATTCTGTTCAGTTTATTGAATGGTCACCTACTTCTTGTCCTCGTGCCTTATTGATAGCTAACTTCCATGGGAGGATAACCATCTGGACTCAGCCATCCCAAGTAAGCTAGCTCATCATCTTCCAAATACTTAAGTCACCTCCTTTTAAGTCCTTAACGTGGCATTTCTTCTTATTTCCCCACTTCAGACTTAGTTATAGTGACTACAATGGCTTTTTTTCAGCTTTTGGTCACTTGTCATTTTGGCTTAACTTTTACTCATTTGTGGTCATAAGATCTTACCTTGGCTTAAAATTTGATGTGTAAATGCAGGGGCCAGCTCATCTGGTACGTGATGCTAGCTGCTGGCAGCGTGAGCATGAATGGCGGCAGGATATAGCAGTTGTTACGAAGTGGTTATCAGGGGTGTCTCTGGTAAATATTTTTGATGTCTGCAAAGCTGATATATGGAAAAATGATCTTTGGGGCGTGAATTATCATGTAACTTGTACAATTTTTTTTTATGTTGTCCTAATAACTTGGCTCAAAATTCTCATCATGTGTATAAATAATAGTGATGGCACTTCTCTCACTATCACTAAAGCCTTCAGAGAAAAGAGAGAAGAAGCTGAGTATGGAGGGCTCTTTGTGTTGTTCCCTTATTAATATTCTTTGTGATTCTTTCAACGGATACCTTTTGCTCATTTGTGCTCTGTTTTGTCTCATCTCACCCCCCGAAGCAAATAGATGCGCCAGTCTGATCACTTTTACTATTGCTTTATTTGTTTAAAATCAGTATAGGTGGCTTTCCTCAAAATCCAGTAATCCTGCAAACTCAAAGTCAACTTTTGAGGAAAAATTTCTTTCCCAGCAATCTCAAAATTCAGGTTTGTTGCTTTCTCCTCATTAAGTATTTGTATCATACCTTGCCAGAAAGTTGAGGTCTGGCTCACACTTTTATTATTTGCAAAATATGCATTATGTTCTCTTCATGATTGAGCATAAGAAGTAAATTTGTAAACATTCTGGACATCTAAGGTTGATTAATTTATAGGATGATCTACTGCTTTTGGTGTTCTTTGATGATGACAGTATTGGCTGTATAGCTCATCAGTTGGTCTGCTCTTTCTGTTTTTTAAATATTGTTATAAAAACTCATTGTTTGTATCTGATGAAAAAATGTATTCTTTTCAGCCAGGTGGCCAAATTTTCTTTGTGTTTGTTCCGTCTTCTCTTCAGGGTCTGTTCAACTTCACTGGTCTCAGTGGCCTCCTACTCAGGGTAGTACAGCACGAAAGTGGTTTTGCACCAGCAAGGGAATTTTGGGTGCTGGGCCTAGTGGGATCATGGCTGCTGATGCTATAATAACAGACAGTGGTGCCATGCATGTGGCAGGTGTTCCAATTGTAAACCCATCTACTGTTGTTGTCTGGGAGGTTACTCCTGGCCCTGGAAATGGATTTCAAGCAACTGCAAAGACCAGCACAAGCAGTGGGATCCCACCTTCAGTTAATCCACCCAACTGGGCAGGTTTTGCCCCATTGGCTGCATACTTATTTAGTTGGCAAGAATATTTGATATCTGAAGCAAAGCAAGGGAAGAAGTCAACAGATCAAGATTTTAATGATGCTGCTTCACTACATTGCTCGCCGGTTTCAAATTTCTCAGCATATGTGAGTCCTGAGGCTGCAGCACAATCTGCAGCAACCACTACTTGGGGCTCTGGAGTAACTGCAGTTGCCTTTGATCCAACTCGTGGTGGTTCTGTAATTGCTGTTGTTATTGTTGAGGGTACTTGTCTGGTCTTTTAAGTTAATCTTTGAAACTTCTTGCTGTTCCTATAATGGAGCTTACACATAGTTTATAATGTTTGGTTAATTTGTTCTTTCTGCTACATGAATTATCTTGCTTATTAATTAGTTTGTTAAGTTGTTAATCCTTATGATGGCATTTTGGAGATGTTAATCTGCCGACTTAATAGGCTGTAGACAGCATCGAAGATCCCATTACTTAGTGATTGAGAAAATAAGACTGGATGGGCCATGGTTATGGCCTGTACCAGCATGTTTAGGCAGTAATTGATCCATTAGATTATTGGCCTAATAATTGATAATTCCATTCTATACTTATTTTGGCCTGTTGGTATACTTGGTTTCTGAATAAGATAGTTCTTCTTTTACCAGCTATTAATTTGGTTTTTGTTGTATCGTGTTTATTGAGCAGATCAATCTAAATAAGTGATTTCATATATGCAGGACAATACATGTCCCCATATGATCCAGATGAGGGTCCTACAATCACAGGATGGAGAGTGCAACGTTGGGAGTCATCTCTTCAGCCTGTTGTTATCCATCATATATTTGGGAACCCTTCCTCCAGTTTTGGTGGGCAAGCACCTATGCAAACGGTTTGGGTTTCTAAAGTGGACACAAGCATACCACCTACAAATGACTTTAAGATTCAGCAAGCAGCTGCAGCAGGACCAACTCCTGATGTCCGAAAAGCATCTGATTTGAGTGCTGAGAAGGCAAAGAGAGTCAGTTTTGATCCCTTTGATCTGCCAAGTGATGTTAGAACACTGGCTCGAATTGTTTATTCTGCTCATGGTGGTGAGATTGCTATTTCATTTCTTCGGGGTGGAGTCCACATTTTTTCTGGTCCAGATTTTACTGCTGTTGATAACTACCAGATTAATGTTGGATCTGCGATTGCTGCTCCTGCCTTTTCTTCAACAAGCTGTTGTTCAGCTTCTGTTTGGCATGATACTAGCAAGGACCGTACCATATTGAAGATAATTCGTGTTCTTCCTCCTGCTGTTTCAAGTAGTGAAATAAAGGCTAACTCATCAACCTGGGAACGTGCTATAGCTGAGAGGTATCTTCAGAATTAGCTAATGTCTGTTCAGGGACTGACTGGATGGTCTTTTTTTTGTTAATGTACAGCACGGTAACACTGAATTTCTTTCATCTTAGAGCAGGTTCTGGTGGAGTCTTTTGGTTGGAGTTGATTGGTGGGACGCTGTTGGCTGTACACAAAGTGCTGCTGAGGATGGCATTGGTAAACATGCTTTCACTGTTTGTTACTGTTTTTTGACCTAAGTGCAAATTACATATTTCCTTCACGTTTGCATTTTACACTACCATCTATGCTTAATTAGTGGCACCTGTAATTCTTGCTTGTTTTTTCAGTTTCTTTGAACAGTGTGATTGCTGTCTTAGATGCGGATTTTCATTCTCTCCCTTCTATTCAGCACAGGCAACAGTATGGACCTGTATGTGTTTCCTTGAACTTCATTATTGCACTATCTGGTTCTCAGTTGCTTTTACATGATTAATTACTGTTTGTTCTTGTTTTATGAATTTGTCAATTACAAGGAGAAAAGAAAGTATCTATAGTTGCTTACTATAATGTTTTATTATTATTATTATTATTATTATCATTATTATTTTGGACTTGGTTGAATAAGTGATGCACATTGGATGATCATGTTCTTTGACATTTTTATATTTTCTGTAGCTGAAAAAAGTACACAATGCCTAGAATATCATCTAATGAGGCTATGACACCTTCAGTATCTTTAAAATGGAACCCTGCTTAGATAGCCTAAATTTTCTCCTGTCTGTTTTACTCTGTCGCCTTCTGGGATGCTAGAATATAAATGTTGGCTTGGAGGGTGCAAAACAGATGAAATAGGAAACTTCAATCTTTGATGTTGTCAGGGCTGATTGTTCCAAATGCTTGGGTTGGAAATTCAATATCACCTTTATTTAAGCAGAGTTGATTAAATTTTTTATTGATTCTTTTTACTGTTTATTGGGTTGTCTTTATGCATTGCAGAGCCTGGACAGGATAAAGTGCAGGCTACTTGAAGGTACAAATGCCCAAGAGGTTAGGGCAATGGTTCTAGATATGCAAGCAAGGCTGTTGCTAGATATGCTAGGGAAAGGAATTGAATCAGCTTTGGTAAATCCTTCAGCTCTAGTATCAGAACCATGGCACGCATCTGGTGAGACATTATGCAGCATTGATCCTGCAGCAATGGCTGTTGATCCAGCCCTTGTTCCGAGTATTCAGGTATTGTCTCTATATTTGACTTGCCTTAACATGTTTTGAGTCCTTAGTCCTGTTGAAATTTTATCTTTTGACACAAAATGATGTCCACTGTCCATTGTGTTGATGATATGTCTTTATTGTTTCGTTACCGTGTTTCACGTATAAGATTACTGACTATTTTAGAGTGTTGCATAAGGGGTATATGGTCGGTCTCTGACCACGTTTTCTGGATAGTAACTAAGCCCTAGCAAAACAGTTCATATCTTGGCATATTATAATACTCTATTGCGCTCTATCACAAGCATTTTCTTTCAGTGGAGAGGTTGTCCCTTGTTCAGTTAGCTTATACTTCCTATCGTTGGTACAATATGCAGGCTTATGTTGATGCTGTTCTGGATCTGGCTTCACATTTTATTACACGTTTGCGGCGTTATGCAAGTTTCTGTCGCACATTGGCAAGTCATGCTGTTAATGCAGGTTCTGGCAGTAACCGCAATATGGTAGCAAGTCCTACCCAAAGTTCAGCAACTCCAGCAACAAGTCAGGGTCAGTATGTAGCAGGCTTTTGATATTGAAAATTTATTAATAAAAAATGTACTTTTTTTGCATTAATGGGCTTATTTCTCAGGACCTTCATGTCTTTTAACCCTTCTTGATTTGTAGTTTGAAATTTGCTGTATTTATCAGCCTAAACCATAGTATCATATATTACAGCTGGTCAAAGTGGTACCACAAGTTCAACAGGAAGCACACAGATGCAAGCTTGGGTACAGGGTGCTATTGCTAAGATTAGCAGCTCCACCGATGGAGTCGCCAATTCAACTCCAACCATAAGTGGTCCATCTACCTTTATGCCGATAAGCATTAACACAGGAACATTTCCTGGAACACCAGCTGTTAGGCTCATTGGAGACTGCCATTTCCTTCATAGATTATGTCAACTTCTACTTTTCTGCTTTTTCTTTCGGCGAGCGCAGCATCCTCGCTGTGCACAAAGAACTGCCGATGCAAATCACCAAAAATCTCAGCCTGGGGCTCCTGGAAAGATGGAGGAGGTCAATTCTGTTTCTGTTAAGCCAACGACAACTATGACTAGGTCTGATGAAGCCCAGGGATCAAGAACTGGACAGGTAGTACCTGGAGCTAAAGGGTTTGAGGAAGGTCCTGCTGGGCGGTTAAAGATGGGCTCTGGGAATGCTGGTCAAGGATACACTTTTGAGGAGGTAGTAACTGTATATTATTATTGCTTCCATTAATACTACTGCCACCAGTAGTTGTCTCTGCTTAGAATAAATGAGAAACTTGTTGGAAATTTAATGTTGATATGCTGAAAGTTTTGCCTTAGTTGTAATTGTGTGTTCAGGAGTCTCAAATAATTTTTAGGATTGTGCTCTAAGGAACTGATGATGGCAGCCTGCAATGATACTTTGATATAATCAACTTCATATGTTGCTGTGCAGGTGAAGGTCCTTTTCCTCATTCTTATGGATCTCTGTAGGCGTACTGCTGCTCTAGCGCACCCATTACCAGTTTCTCAGGTGGGGAGCAGCAGTATCCAGGTGCGGTTGCATTACATTGATGGAAATTATACAGTATTGCCTGAGGTAGTGGAAGCATCTCTTGGCCCACATATGCAGGTATGCAGATTTTATCATCAAATTTTATGGAAAACTAGTTGCAGAAATGCTGGCTGCCAATAATTATTAGGCAGCTCATAAATACAGTAACTCATGATTTATATCTGTCTGTAGTTAGTGATATATACTGATAGAGCAAATAATATGTGGATTTAAATTTGTGTTTTGCAAATCCTTCTGAATCTACAGAGCATATTGTATATGTAACGTTAATAAAAGCAGTTTTAAGTAGCATAATGGAACCACTATTAGAAAAAGTAAAAAAATATAAATAAAAGGTAGCAAAAGGTTATTGTGTGAGTAGCCATAAGGTGCTAATGTTGGTTGTCCTTACTCTTTGATGTTCTAATTATTTAGAGTTCCAAATTGCCTTTCATTAACATATATTTATCATCTCCTAAGTTCTCTTCTTTCTGAATTCTGTGCAGAATATGCCTCGACCTAGGGGTGCAGATGCTGCTGGTCTGTTACTGCGTGAGTTAGAATTGCATCCCCCATCTGAAGAGTGGCACAGACGGAATATGTTTGGTGGTCCATGGTCTGATCCCGAGGATATGGGCCCAATAGATGATTCTCCTAGGCTAAGTAATTCCATTGACTCCATTGATATGAGCTCCTTGGAAAATTTTGATGGCTATTATGGAGCCCAAACCCTGTGGCCAAGGAAGCGCCGGCTGTCTGAAAGAGATGCAGCATTTGGCTTAAACACTTCTGTTGGCCTGGGTGCGTATCTTGGTATAATGGGATCTCGAAGAGATGTTGTGACAGCTGTGTGGAAGACTGGTCTTGAAGGTGTTTGGTACAAGGTTTGAGATTAAGCCTTCTTAAAACATTTTTTTTTCTTTTCACTTGTTGGAATGCTTACCACATCAACTCTTGGAGTGTTTTGTTTGCTCATAAGATTCAATATGACTTTGAATATTGTTGGCGTCATTGAGATAACAGAGCTTAGACTGATACTTGGAGGAACAACTTTTGTTATGTAAAACATGCATTCAGAGATATTAATTAATTGCTATGATCTTTGTGTCAGCTATGACATAAGTCTTGGAGCACAAACGTTTCATTCTGATATATCCTAATCCTTGTTTGTTTGGAATCCGTTTATCTTTGTCCTGCTCGTATGAACTTCCTTTTAATCTTTTTGGTAATTTTGGCTGCTTTTGGTGCAGTGCATAAGATGTTTGCGACAGACTTCAGCTTTTGCTTCACCTGGTTCAACCAGTCAGCGTAGTCAAAATGAACGGGAGACTTGGTGGATCAGCCGTTGGGCCCATGGATGTCCTATGTGTGGTGGAACTTGGGTTCGAGTTGTATAGATGATACTTTTGATGAGATGTTTATTAGCTGGGCTCATTTTGATTCCTCCGTTATGTGACAACTTCTTATCTTGCAAATATATGTGGTAGATGATCACGAGAATTACCAGTGAGTCTTGACTTTGCTGGATTGATCAGTTGTAGAAGATGGTGCTTTGCTTATCTCCATTGGTTCAGGACCAATTTATGGTCAACCTATTGGGTAGGTTTCTCATTCTCTCATGAAAAGTTGTCTGATACGGTTGCCCATTCGTTTGATGTTTCTCTCTGCCCTTGTTTATCTTTGTAATGCTTTGCAGGTATACTTTACAGTTCATTAATCCTCCTCATTTCCTCGTTGCAGATTGTAAATAGCTTTCTGGTAAATTTGTCTATTTGTCTAGTTGTTGCAGTTTACGAAGTTCTGACGATGCGAATGTAATATCAAACCAAAATGTAGAAGAAGCAAATGATTGCTTTGATCCGACAAGCTGTTTCTCCGAATCAGCCTTGATTGTTTACCGTCCCATCTTGTAAATTCTGTTGAGAAGACGACTTAGGTTGCTTACCATTACTGTAACTAGAATTTTCTTTTCGAGCCTCCAAGAAGGGATGAGAACAAGAAATGAATAGGTTTAGATTCCCTAAAGTTTGAAACATTGACATGCTTGTTCCACTCGGGCAAAAGGGAAGCGCCCTCGGTCCAATCAGCTGCCTTTGTAAGTGAAAATATAATATTTGAGGTAAAACATGATGTTTTCTGCATTGCCTGCATATTGCATACTCGTACTATTTAGAAATGCATAGCAAATGAACTATCAAGAAGATGAACACCATACGGTATTCTAATTTGCTGGCCTCCAAATTAAGCCTATCTCCTGCTAGAGAATCCACTCCTTACTGTCCAAAAACTTAAGTGGACTAAATTCAACATGGTGTGATAATACAGCGGGAGTATGTTGTTGGTCTCTAGCAGATTCCCTCTCTTTCCTTTGTCCGAATCTAACAAGAAGTATCGTTGAGCTTGCTTCTCCCCTGCTGGGCACTAGACGTATGAAACAAGTGGGAGTATGTAGAAATTGGAATTAACGCAGCACGAATGTCTTTCCCAATGTTGACCCGAAGGAAAGAACAATCCGGAGTCAAGCAGATAATTCTTTTCCTGCGTGGAAAAACCCCAAAAAGGAACAAAAAATGCTTGGACGAACATGGGACTCACTTTTCTGATCTTTGACTGGAAGGAAAGGAAAATCTCTCCGGACTGACGCAAATTCCTCGCACCGTAAGATGTGGTTGAGAATAATCGCCGCCTGTTTTTGTTCTCCCTTCATTTTATTTGGGAGAGGAAGGGTTGAATCCTGTGGGCTGCAACTGCTACTATTTTACTTGAAAACATGCATTCAACATGATAATAGTCTTTGCTAAAATGCTGTTACCTCGTAAACATTTATTCTTCAAACTAAGATTTTCCTGGTCTCGAATGTTAAATAGAGAGAGTTGAATGAATACAATAATCAATTATCTTGAACCATTACATAGATATCGATATCGGGTTTAAAGTTAATATTAATAAAAGTGTGTTAAAAATGTTTAGTATTTTTTTAAAAAAAATTTTCAAAAATTACAACGATGATTATAAAATTTCACATCTATTAAATTTGAGGTATTTTAAACATATAAATATAATAAAAATTTTATTATCTATTTTCAATTAATTTTAATCCGATGCATACTTATTTTAAAAATTCATTATGATATTAAAATAAAATACCATTTTATTTACTAATTTTTTCATGATGCATGCTTTGTGATAAAATCTGTATTCTTAACACATGTGAGCACATGATGATTAATTTTAATTTATTAAATTTGAAATACCTTACTATTACTGACCCAACATCATTCATTTCAAATGCCTG
This sequence comes from Theobroma cacao, assembly GCF_000208745.1. Taxonomy (NCBI): domain Eukaryota; kingdom Viridiplantae; phylum Streptophyta; class Magnoliopsida; order Malvales; family Malvaceae; genus Theobroma; species Theobroma cacao. Next base: position 23,969,570 of record NC_030855.1, read on the forward strand.
TTTCAGCTCAAGCAGGTCAATCAATGCATCACAACTTGACTGAAGAGGAAACGAAATACACTTTGGATTGAAATAATTGACGCTTGTTTTACAAACTGTTCCTCAACCGACATCGCGTTTGCTTCTACAGTTGGTTTAAGAGTGGAATTCATTACGTTAATTAATCAATTAAGTTTTATTATCTTACAATTAAACACAGTGACGGCTATTGCTGAACTTACATCTGTGTTACCTTATTCGGCAGAAGGAAACTCTCTTTGCTTTGAGTGCCTGCCTGCCTGGCATGCCACCTAATCCTGACCCCCACTTCTTTCATTGAAAATTTTGCCCCACATTTGTTCACCTTCAATTCAACGGACCCACAGCTTTCGATTTATACCAGAAAGGAGGTGGAAGAACTAATTCAAGAGAGTGCGTGTCGAGAGGAAAAACAGCGTGGAACTAGTAAAAAGGACAAACCGGATGAGTTTTTCCGACCAAACAAGACACCTAGGTTTCGTTAGGTCACATCCCAATTTCGTCATTCATCCAATCATTATTACCTAATAATACCTATTTTACAAAATATAAAATTATTCAACGGAGTCCTTTTTCTTGCATGCATGGCGTCCAACGAATTCTAATTCCTCCCTCAAATTCTTGTCAGGACATTCGAATTCTTTATTTAAAAGTCTAAGATTCGAATTTAAAAAAAAATTATTATGTAATTCGAATCTAATAAATTTTCACATATATTAATAAAAATTTATAAAATTAAATTTTAACTTAATTAATAATTGAATTGACATTGATAATATAAGTAAATATTATATCAATATAAATAACGAAACAATTTTAACATCGTTACCGATTAAATTGATATTATTAATTTTAAAAAATATAAAAATTTAATTTTTATAAATTATTATATATAAATTAATTTTACTATTTTAATAGAGGACAAGAGTTTATTGTATAATTTTGACTGAATTTTATTAAAAAACGATAAAACGACCTTCTAGCAGGAGACTGTTGCTATTCCAATTTTGAGAGCACAAATTCAAAAGAGAAAAAATATAAAGCTATATCTACCTGGTGATCATAATTCCAGCCGGCTAAAAGGCAAACGTTGAAAACTCACATGAGACAAAAAGATAGGTAAAGGATATTTTTGTATTTCTAAAGAAATATATAAATAATTTTAAAAAAGGAATAAAAGATAGCTAATGCTTAACACGTGTTTTAAAAAATAATATTATTTGTCTTGAATTCTAAATATAATTACAAATACACATAATTAGAAGATAACAGAATAATAATTATAAAGATGTCATCGAGTATTTTATTATTAGATATTCAAGAATATTCAACTTGATTATATAAAATTTAGATATTTTATATTGTCATTTAGATGAAATTCGGATAAAAAATTTAATAATCGAAAATCATATGAGTCATAATTACGAATATAGTAATAATAAAAGAGTGTACAAAAATAGGCGGCTAAATGGAAGAGAGAGAGAGAGAGAGAGTAAACGGTCGCTTTCCTAAGAGGCGAGGGGAGGAGAGAGAGAGAAGTGGGAACACAGCACAGCCTAGCCTGAGTTAAAACTAAAATGACATATCCAAAAATCTATGACTCGTGACTCGTTCCCACTCTCTGCCCCGACCAAATCCAACTATCCTCGTAATATAAATCAAATTCAGCCCAAAAAGAGTTTTCCGACCAAAAAATAAGAGGAGAGAATTTATTTTCTCTCATCCAAGCTGCTCGGACTTCGTCTTCAGGTGATTATATTTCGTTTGCTGAAGTTTTATAATTTCTGTTCATGGCCTTTTATTTTTTTAATATATATATTTTGGATCGTTTGACTTTAGTGAGAAGGTGATGATGATGAGCTGTTTAGTTGAAATTTTTGATTAGATTTAGCTTGATTTTTGGAGGTAATAAAACTTCATTTTAGTTAAATTGTTGTTTCTTTTTTTTTATTTGATTTGATCTGAAAATTCAAATTCAATGATGATTATTGTATCTAAATACATGTAAATGAGAGTTTCGAATGTGTTCAAGTTTCAAGTTTGATGCTTATTATCATGATTTTTTGGTGGTAAAGGAAGGCGTAAAGCCGTAAATGATGTGATCTGGGAGAGGTTGGTTTACAAGTGAGATATTGAAGAGAAAGATATGAGTTGCGGCTGTTTCCGTGGATCATTTGTTAACCGGAGACGGAACACTGCTCAGGCCACCGGCGGTATCGACGGTGAGGATTCCGTTGAAACTTTTTTTTTTCCCTTTAAAGTCATTGGATTTGAACATGCTCAAGTATTGTACTTTGGTTTGTTCTGTACGTTGGCAGAGCAATTGCTTGGGAGAGTCAACCATATCTCCTACAGCCAATTGAGATCAGCAACAGATGATTTTCATTCAAGCAATAAAATTGGGCGTGGAGGCTTCGGAACTGTTTACAAGGTGCTTGAAAATTACCTGATGTTCATTACCCTAATCAAAGTAGAATTAATTGACACGTCTGACTAATTAGGGGGAAAGTTGAACTTGATGATGGATGTTTGAATCAACTGGTATAACTATGCAGATATTTCCTTTCAGTTTCCAATTTCTTTCTTACATTTTGGTATTCAGTCTTTTTTCTTTGCTTATAATTGATTTGAAAATACTAGTACTTCTATTGATATGAATCCAGGTTCCCCAATGCTTAACGGTTTGGCTTGAAATTGATTGCACAAAAGACATGGAACTTGGTATCAGAAAACGAACTGGAAATATGAACTTAATTAACCAGAATTTGGCTTGAAGTTCTGACTTAAACTAGAGCCTAGAACTAGAATTCCATGGATCCCTAAGCCCATATTGATTTCCCTTAGATTTTGGTTCCTCTGTTCGGGAATTTTAACATTCTGGCATTGGTATTGGAGGAACTCATTCGTGTTCTGCAATTAGTGTCTTAAACATTATAATGAGTTTCTTTTTTTCTTTTTAATGGACTAGCAACTAACTATACTGCAATGTTGCTAGGGGGTTCTGAAAAACGGAACTGAAGTTGCTGTGAAGACACTTTCTGCGCAATCAAAGCAGGGTGTGCGTGAATTTTTGACAGAGATCAATACCATATCAAATGTCAAGCATCCAAACCTTGTTGAGCTGATTGGTTGTTGTGTTGAAGGAACAAACCGGATATTGGTCTATGAATATGTAGAAAATAAGAGTCTTGATAAAATTTTGTTAGGTAAGATGGTCTGAAGTTCTTGCTTGAATGGTGACAATTGCATAACCTAATTGGTAGCTACACCCTTTCTATAAAGAATATATAGAACATATATACATTCTTTTTGTGTCTGTGTCAATGAGAATACCGTGGAAGACTGAAACATCATTTTTTATTCCTTCTTGTTGCAGATCAAAGGAGTACAAATATCAAACTGGAGTGGAGCAAAAGATCTGCTATTTGCTTGGGTATTGCTAGGGGTCTTACATTCCTTCATGAAGAACTTGTTCCGCACATAGTTCATAGAGACATCAAATCCAGTAACATACTTCTTGACAAAGACTTGAACCCAAAGATTGGAGATTTCGGGTTGGCTAAGCTTTTTCCGGATAACATCACTCACATTAGCACCAGAATAGCTGGAACAACGTATGTCACTGCTTCTCGTTTTGCTCTTGTCCAAACATTAGATAGGACTCCACCAACAGATAGGACTTTTTCTTTAGGCTTTTGTCGTTTGGCATGAAACCAAACTGGTGCTTACTTTGTTGTGTGCAGTGGTTATTTGGCCCCAGAATACGCATTGGGTGGACAGCTAACCATGAAGGCAGATGTTTATAGTTTTGGTGTCCTTGTACTTGAAATAATTAGTGGCAGAAGCAGCTCAAAGGCAAACTGGGGAGGCATGGAGAAGTTGCTCTTGGAATGGGTACGCGTTTATTTTTCTTTACTTAATGTATCAAATGCAAATTCATAATACTTAATCGTCAATTGGTTCAATAGGCATGGCAGCTCTACGAAGGAGGGAAACTGGTGGAGCTGGTGGATCCAGAGCTTGGAGAATTTCCAGGGGAAGAAGTCCTGAGGTACATGAAAGTAGCCCTTTTCTGCACCCAAGCAGCAGCCAGCCGAAGGCCTCTGATGAGCCAGGTTATTGAAATGCTTTCAAGAGACATTCGGATCAACGAGAAGGCACTTACAGCTCCAGGATTCTTTCAAGAAGGGGAGGCATCTTCAAGTACCAAGTCAATCCAATCATCTGCTGAATCCACCAGCTACCAGATGAGTTCTGTTCCTGTCACTATCACTCAGGTTACCCCCAGATGAAGATTCAAGGTGTATTTTTTTGTTCCCTTCTTTTTAGTTCTAGTTGGCGTACGTGTCCCATTAGTTTTAGACTTTTAGTTACGTAATTTGCAATTTTTAGTTTTATTTATTGTTTATGATTATTATTATTTGAAATTTCATACAAAAGAAAGGGAAAGTTTAAATGAAAGGAGTTTGTAACCGGATAAGTATGGTTTGTCTTCTTTAAATCAAACCATGGTGAGCACTTGGATTTTCAAATTAGATTACCATACTACCCTCCCGAATGCAATAATCAACAAGAATCGATTTCCTTAGAAACATCTTCCCCAGGATTTAGTGGAACTATGCCTAGCTTGTGAGGAAATGAATATTTCAATAAGCAATACCAACCAGTTTCTCGAATGAGAAATGACTCTTCAATGAGGTGTCTGGATGGAGCATCTTTGTTTGAAAAAATAAACGCAATATTTCCCCAAGTTTTTTGTCAACGCCGTTTTGTTCGACCAAAATAAAAAATAAATAAATTCCTATTACTACAAAACGAAAAGGCAAATAGGAAAGTCAACACTCACGGCTTTGGTGTGGCAGACAAAAAGTAGATCATTTCCATGGAGTTCTGGTTATAAGTTGTTTGGCGGTTATGCATTCCAGCTAGACTGATTGCTTTGCTAGTTGCCTTGGCTGAAAGTCCGTTTTTCCATATTCGTAATCATAATCATGTGCTATTAGTGCTTCAGAAAAGCAACAAAACCAAATCGTAACTGATTTAATTAAAAAAAGAAAGAAAGACAACGAACCCCTTTCCCCCCAACGATTATATTTGCTTGATATGCACACTAATAACACAAGTTCGGTGCTATGCACAAGCAACAAACTATGTCCATAAAGTTAATTCCGTAAAGCAAATAAAAGGATGACATTTGAAATCCAATCTCATGAAATGTTTCGAAAACCAATTAAGAATAAGGTTCAGTAGAAGTAATGGTACTAAATCCTTATGACGGAAATACCATGTTGATATGGAATGCAATAAAAAATCAAAATCTTGAGGAAAATAAAAAAGAATTGGGGCAAGGAAAAACCATGGTGGATGTATTGTTCAGCAATTAGGCTGCTGGTGTTACCTCTGGTTCTGCAGCAGGTTGATCCTTGGCAGCAGTAGCATCTTGTTCAGGTGAGGAACCATTTGCGGTGGCATCTTTGGCAGATGAAGCAGGTGCCCCTTTCTCTGCAGATGTTGTTCCGTTTGAAGCAGCATCTTTTCCATTCTTGGTGTCCTTTTCATCCTTTCCATCTTTAGCATCCTTTGCTGGAGCAGGTGGGGGTGGAATCATGTGAGGTGGGGGTGCATGCTTCAGCTTCACAAGAATATGCCGCATTCTTGAAAGATCAGTGGGTTTTCCAGGCTTTGGTCCCTGGATGACAGTTATTGATGGCTTCTTCTCTTGGTCCTTCTTGCCTCTTTTCTTCTCGATATTAGGGACCTCACGAGGAATGAGTTCTGCTATTGCAGTCCAGTACTGTTTGTCTGCAGTCTTATGGAACTTCTCTTGATTTGCCATGTACAGCTGCTCCAAGCCCAAAATAATATGAGTCAAGATGTAGCAGCACGTGCATCAGCATGAACATGATAATTTGCAGGAAGTATTACCTTTTCTCTTTCTCTGTTATTAGTTTTGTTGGTCTCAATTGTTTTTTCCCTCTTCTCATAGAATGCACGCTTATATTCCTCAGCTTCTTCAATAATCTGGTTCCTCAACTCTTTCTCCTTTTTCTCCTTCTCCTCAAGCAGAATGGCATTTTGACTACAGCAACAAATCGAATATCAACAATTAAAATTTTTGGCTGGCAACTGAAAAGTATTAAATAACAAAGTAACTTCCTCTCTAAATATCAGCATAATTAAGAGGTTAAATTCTGGAACTTATTTCAAATAAACCAATAAATAGTCTAACAGCAGCCGAATAGGCTATCAGAAAGTCAACTATGAAGGGATTCTGAAATAAATGGATATGCTACAAAGTATTAAAGAACTTGCATGGATCAGATCTATGCAAAAGTAATTGCAACTGGTGAGCTCATTACGTCGCATTGTCACTACAACTAAACCATAAAGTGGTTCAAAGCAAAGCATTAACCTAATACACCTTCACATATATGAGAATATCCTCACAAATCTACAATAAACAAGGTAATTATTGAATGTTTATCCTCAGTATTGTCATTGTAAAATGAAAAGCTAAGCACTCCATCTACCATATACTGGAAGATAACAAGCTGCTTCAACCTCCAACAACAAATTAATTGGGAGCATTGCCCCTTCCAACCATGAAAAGCATTTAAACAAGTGCTTTATAAACTAAACTGTGTAACATATTTCATATACTATCATAGAGGTGGCTCTATAGTAACGCAAATGATCTTTCAAAAGAAAATAATGCCAATATTAAGCCCTAGCAACCGTCATAAGATTAAATAATATTCAGAAAAGTTTTTAAAACATTTTCCAATCTGAATAAAAATTCAATGTGGATCTGGATAATACACATCAATCTATAACAATCGAACTGCTGATCAGATCAAAAAAGTTGCAACTTTACATTCAAATAATTTCCTGATTTGGCCATCACAGCTAGTGAACTCTCATGGATCACAATGATGAAGATTATCAAGTACGGCTAATACAAATTGAACTAAAAGTTCAATTAATTCATTAACAAAAGAGATCAAAAAATTTGAACTTAACAAATAACATTAACAAACTGAAAAAACCGAAAGCAAAACAACAAGCTGATGCGGCCATAGATAAAACAATAACAGATCTAGATACAAGAAAGGATCATTAACAAAGTTGAATTAGATTTCATCTTAGTTCAACCAATGCAACAGCGAAATATACGTAACCGACTCAAAAGGACTGCAGATCTAAGCTGAGAAGTATTGCTAAAGTAACAGATCTGGTCAACAAATCAAGCGATTCAGTTTGAAAAATAAATTACTACTACTACTCACCGCCGCCACTCGCGAAAAGCGAAGCCTTCCTCAGGCTCCATCTCACCAGGAGGAGGAAGCACCGGTCCATCCGAAGCGAAAACGTCGTCGTTTCCATCACCAAATCCATTGGTTCCATTTCCGTTCTCGACAGGAATCGTAGTACCGAAAGGAGATTGCGAGTAGGCAGGGGTCGGATCGGAGGATCCGAAGCCGAAGATCTCAGGAGATGAAGTCACGTGATCCACAGCCACGTCACCACCATCCGCAGGGAATTGCTGGTTGTCGGTGAAGTTGGAGTAAGAGCCGTAATTGGAGTAGCTCTCGTCGTCGACATCGAAGGGATGGTTATTTGGAGAAGCGTGAATCTCTTCTCCTTCCATCCCGTACGCATCAAAGGACGCCATCTTTCTCCAAGGAAGTCGAGAATGGAATTCAAATGGAGATTTTCAGTTTTTTTCTTTTTTTTTTTTTTTGGTTTCCTTTCTAGAAAACTGAAATATCAGAGAGAGAGAGAGAGCCTTCCTTTCCTTCAAGTTTCCTTTCGTTTCTTTATTTTTGACATTTTATATACCTAACGGTGACGGGAAGGGACTTGATTCTGGCAAGAATAACATTTTACCGGGGGTCGGGATTGAAATTACTGATTAATCCTTCAAGCTCATAAACAGCCAAAAACGACGTCATTTCGCGGAGTTTTGGTGGGCTTGTGCTTTCGCTGTAGGAACAGTGTCATATAAGACTGGCTTTTGTAAAATTGATCTAGAGCCTTGTCATTATCAAATTCGATCGCCAGTTTTATCATTACACTGACTATTGCAACTTGATTTTCCATCCAAGGAAAATCAGTGAAATAAAGGGCGGGTAATTTTAGATTATATTTTTTTTCTTCATTGTTTCAAATTCTGGATTTCAGAGGAAAGGTAAGGTGGAGAAGATAACATGGAATTAAGTCATTTAAAAAAAAAAAGCAACAGCAACAGCTCTGAATGAAGCAGCTGACAAGATAGGAAAACCAAACACGTCGTAGATCATCAAAAATTGTATTACATGAGCTCAGAGAAGTGGACAAATTTCACCAATGTCAAGACTCTGGTTTCTAAGTGTAATTTGTTCTTTGGTTTTTTTCTCACGGATGGACAGAGATAGCAAACCAGTTAGTTGGGCTCTGGGCTATGGTTAGAAAGCGCTGTTGAGTCTTTCAATGACAACAAGAAGCAGTGCCTGTGCCCTGTGTCTTGCATATCAGTGCCAGTATTCCGTTACTACTGCTTCAAGAAAAAACCAAGTTCCGCCAAGAATTTGGCACATGCAGCAGCGAGTAGAGAGCTATGTTACACCTCCCTTTTTGCCACCTTGTGGCTGTGGGTTGCTAAGCATTTTTGAGGAGAAAAACCATTACATTACCGAATTTATCATCTGTCTGAATGAATGTCCACGAGGCGAGGATAAGATGGTGAATGCAAATCCTGAACATCTCCTCATGCTTTCTGGAGAATTTTAAGTCATTGACAACTCTCATCTGTCGGGCTTCAGACATGTTATGCAAGAAACACCAAGGTTTAACAGTCAACTTGGGTTGCAGGTCATCAATAGCCCTCACCCCGTTGTCTATATTGTGTACTGTACAGAAGTCACAACAGCTGCTTCACTATCAAAATGAGATATCTACCAGAAGGCTTTTAGGTCTTCAAGGAACCGGAGGAGCATTCTTGGGGTATCTACCAGAAGAGGGCATCCGCTGCAGAACTCTGGGAAACTCCGGCTTTAGGCGTTTATTTTGCATACCTTGCAATGACCTTGTCCGCATAACCAATAATACAACAAATAAGAAGGAGTAAATGGAGCAACACTTGTTTTTTCCCCAGGTAACATTACAAGTAAGATCACACACCTTGGAGAACCCTGACGTTTCTGACTATATTGACCAAGCATTGATCTTAAACTTCCAAGGGCCTTTTCAGCAGCCTAAGGGGGAGAAAAAAAGAGCATGTCCAGATGCCCAAGGGCAGATATTATACAGTTGGCAGAAATAATAGAAGTCACACAAAAGAATATGTATATATATATATATATATATATATATATATATATATATATATAAGAAGCTATACCTGCATCTTAGCCTCTTCCCATGTCAACCCAGTCCCTTTCCCTAAAACCTGCCCATCTATTTCCACCTAAACCATAAAACCAGAAAAGATAAATTGTTACAATCAGGGTGAAAAATGACTAAATATTATTAAAAGATCACAAAATTGAATTTTGCTTCTATATCCATAAAATGACCTTCTCATCATTTCTTTTACTGCCATACCAAGTAATAATTGAAGAGTTTTAAGTAGTAGATCCCCAAGGAATTCAGAGATTACTTAATTCAGGCTCTTAAAACATACAGTTCAAGCTTATGGTCTTCATTCTCAACTCTTGGTTGTTTCTTTATCCCTCATTCCAAAAAACCATTCTCAGACTTGACCTTAAAGAATAATACAATTTGTTAAATGCAAACCTGTGCATATACTTCATCTTTCTGCAATGCATTAGATGAAGATGGAGGCTGTGGTTGAAAAACTACCCCAAGGCCCTCCATCATGCACTGCAAACAAACCACACATTATCAATCAGAACTAAAGATTACATCAGTGCTACCAGTTGAACATTTTGAAAACCGAAATAACTAATAAGTTCCTAATATCTCACTAATTCTTTAAGTGCAGTGACTGAACCCATAGATTTCTTGGAGCCTTCTAGTCTTGGATCAGCAAGCCTAGATTGTTCTGATGCAGTTGAAAATGACAAAGATTCCTCTTTAGCCAATAGCTGGTTCCCAAAAGAATTCACATTACCGGGAAAGCCATTATCGTTTATGTTGTGCAACCTACTTAAATCCCCTTCAGCAGACCCAGAATCAGGCTTAATACGTGACAAGTATGTATCTGTAAGTATATTATCAGAGAGTCAGAACTGCTCCAAAAAGCCACTATAAGAATAGAGTCTAAATGACAATGCACAGTAAAAAAAGAAAAATTCCAACAAGATATCCCAGTTAAATGAAACAGAAACAAAACCAGCTCAACTTGGCCTAGTGACAAGAGTTCCATGCCATCAATGTCTTATTCAGCTTGGTGAAGCTGAGTTGTCAAGCAATTCTCTTGTGACGATTATTACCATGAGTATTTATAACATTGGCCTAACACATTATTTAAGGGGAAAAATGAAATGCATTTGCTCAAACTACTAGAAAATATAGTGTTTTTCAAAGCAGTTGCCTTTGACTATCTAGCCTCTTTGTATCCATTTTACATCACAAAGTCCAGTAAAGCAGAGACTAAGGTGTAGAGATTACTTTTTAAGTTTTTGTTTAGTGCATTGATTATTTTATTAGTCTAAAAAGCATTAGAGGGGTCTCAACCTGTCAAATTCAGATATATGGCACAACGTACTTGTAAATAACAACAGAATGATGCAAAAAGGAACAATAAAAATAGTAACACATCTTACTAGCTAAGTTTTTTATGGACTCCTCAGCAGCCTGACGTTGTGCTTCTCTTCTTGTTCTACCGACTCCTTCACCAACTTTCTCCCCAGCAAACCAAGCCTACCAGAGGAAAGAAAGAGGATAAGAAAAGGAGGAAGTCTCCATCTCAAATTTTGAAATACCATATATTATCAAAGCCAAAAATAATAACAATAATAATAATAATCAAATATTTAAATAACCCACATAATTTGTGAACAAAAAGTTCATAGTATGTAAAAGTAAAAACTTAATTTCAAGTCAAAGAGTTTATTGAAACCTCAATGGAGAATTGCAGGTCCAGGCTAGCAACCAAAGCTGGTCTAAATTCCACCTACAAATTTTAGAAACAAAAATTAGAAGCAGCAAGAATATGATGAACTAAAATAAAACATATAGGAATATTCTATTTGCAAACATAAAAAAAAAAAATTATCTATCTCAAATAATACAAATTACTTCCAAATTACCTTGGCTCCGCACTTCATTGCAATATCTTGTAAAACTCCAGCTGAAGTTTCTCCACTTGTAACAGTTCGTCCGGATTCAAAGTCAAGATCCCTGTGGCTAGACGATGATTGGCTAAGGGGCATCTCCTCACCTTAAATTGTGGAACGCCCCAAATCATAACAAAATCAAACAAAAAGTATAATAAATAGAATATAGCAACAACAGTCATTCAAACAAAACAAACAGCAAAAATAGGATGCTATAAATACCTTATCCTGCTAAAAAACTTATAACAAATACATGTCAGACCAGAATGTACTGATCTATAAACTTCCATTCAAAGCTTAGAATTGAAGTTAAATGGAAAGAAAAACAACAGTTATGGCAATTAATGTATGAAATATTCAGTAAACTTAAACCTCTGACTACTGACAATAACAAAGGGCCATTGAATAACAGGAATCGCTGCATTCATTCACTGTGCAATTAAATGTGTCAGCTCACCTGAAAATGAATGATAACTAGATGGTGTATGGTTTAACCCCAAGCGATCATCTCTATGAAGTGCCTGAAAACAAATTATGTTCTAAGATCATTATGTTTCACAGGGAGAGGTAACTTTAACCTTTCACTCTAGCATAGAAAACAGAACTACATGCCAGACCGCCACGAAGAACCAATTACCTCTTTTGACAATCTTTGATTTTCACGAAGAAGTCTATCAGATGGAATAGAACTTTCAACCTTAGGGAAAAAGGGTGGATGTCGATGTTTCTCAATATGCATTCGTTCAGAATCTAAAGGAAATTCTTTGGGAGCTGCTCGGTTCAGTTGTCGTGGGCTCATCTCTTCCTCTGCAGCAAACCAACTTCCACGTGATTGCCCACGTGGAACTGAAACTTGCATTGTAGGTCTTACAGGCGGAAATGCAGGTTCAGGTGGTGTGTGATCTCTTGTATCTTGCCCATGTTGCAAAATCAGAAGCCTCCTCCTTGTATCAGGGTCCAATTCTGATTCTGGAACCTCACCTTCTTCTCTAGCTGGGGAACTTTGCAAGCTTGGTTCTGGGACTGCAACAGGAGCCACTGGTTTAACCACTGGAGCTGCCAGAGGAAACTGCATGTTGGAAAATGAGACTATGGAAGGCTGACTTGCTGATGGTGGAATTGAACTAGAAGAAGATGGCATGGTGTACTGAAGAGAAGGGGTGAGCCTTGGATCTAGGTTAATGGCTGCTGAAGAGACTGTTGATGTAGCTGAAATTGCCTCCTGGATGAAAGAAGCAAATGAAAATGAAAAAAATTTTAATCCAACCCACACAGAAACAAAAATAAAGTCACCTCAACAAGTGACAATAACTAACAGTAAACAAAAATCAGAACTATCACACCTAATTTTAAAACTCCTAGAAAAAAAAAGAATGAAATATATAACCTTGGTTCCGTGGATCAAGAAAAAGCTTAAGAATGACAATTACCTTTAGTCTTCTTTCAACCTCAGCATCTGCCATGCCATCAAATAGAAGTGGATCTTTGTTTCCATTCAAAGCAGAAGTGTCATCCTGAGAGGCATAGCAAATTTAGTACTGGACAAGGAGCAAAGTAACAATACCAAAAATAATTTATAACTCCATAAATATTACAAAAAAGGAAAAAGCTGTCATGATTAACCTCTGAGACCAAATAGTTGCCCACATCCGGAGGTGAAGGAATATCTTTAATATCATCTTCATATGAAATTTCAGGTATTCTTTGTAAAAGGCCTTCATCAAATTCTCTGTCATCAATTTCCCGGGTTATTTCATGGAAAATTTTAAAAGGCATAAACAAATAAGACCAATTGAATTGCTCAATATTGAGTTATAAGACTGACAGGTTATGTCATGCGTATGCATATAAAAATTATTAGGGTTTTCTATTACCTGAAAAACCCGCCTCTAACATTGCAAGCAACATTTCTTGCAACGCATAAAACTGGGATAGTATTATTTGCCTACAACATAAAGAGTTGCAATAAGTGCATGTTGCCAAAAATTTTTAGAAAACTAATGCATATATTGCTCATATATGCAGTCATCAAAATTCCCATAAAGACAGAAGCCAATTTCTGATCGTGCATACTTCAGCTTGGGGAGCATAGTACGGGGCAAATGCTGGAACAACATGCACACGAGGTTGGTCTTTCTCATCCCAAACTTTTAAGCGATCATCAATAACCAGTGCCATTTTTGGATGGCATATTCCATCTTGAAACACATTAAATAAGGATTTCCTAGAACCTGTTGATACCAAAATTTAATTAGAACAAAACAACCAAGAAGTGGACCATTTCAAAAAAAAAACAGATCAAATTGCAAGGTATGGAAATAAATCAGCTTCCCTAATAACTAGCTTACCAGACTTGACACAGACAATACGATCCAACAATTCTTTCGAATTTATCAAATTTGACTCTGGATCAAGAAGTCTCCACATTTCCAGAGCATAATCCCTTTCAGCCATTGTACAAACATAAACCTCAAAACGTTTACGCCCTCTCGCAGTCAAGTAGCTTCGAAGATCCTCCCATGCAGGTCTCAATCTCACAAGAACACTAGTATCACGAATCTAGGGGAAAATATAAAGTCAATGAATGCTAATATGTCCATCAACAAAAACCGTGAGAGAACATGAAAAATTCTCTACATGATCAACTGCATAAATCCATACAGTTTCTCATTTACAGGATAGAACAAGGCAGCATTTAAACATCACACCACAAGAAAAGAACAATTGAACAATATGCAAAAGATCTTTACCAGAATTGACAAATCTATACCTGTGGATTAATGCGTGTCAGAATAATGTTTTTCTCTTGCAATCGAATGAGCGGTCGAATAATAGGTTGGTGATTGTCAGACAAGGCAGGAACAACCTCAGACTGAATCTTGATGACCTTCCCATTTTCGACAACCTGATCATTCTCTGCATACTGCTTTAATATGGCCTTATCATCTTGATAACGCTTCATCTCTGCCACCATACCCGCAACACGTTGCGGATCAACCTCGGTGGTCATCTTTCGCTGCAAAGCTTCTATTCTGTCCTCAAATGAGCGCATTGTATTCGCAACAATGAGAGTTTCATCCAGATCAAATACAATCCCAAGACATCTAAGGTTCAACATGACAAGACAAGAATCATAGAGTCCCCTTGAGACATTGAATCCCCAGAAACAGGGTCTGTCACTATTCCTAGAATACATTGCAACCAAATGGAGCTCACAATCTCCCATAGGCATCACTGCAGTCTGGAAGCACCAAATATCATCACCATCAATTCTCACAAAAATTCCAATAAGAGGACAAAAATAAAGTGTAATATCATAAAGGTTCTCACTCTATAACTGTCAGATGCAATCCAAGTTAAGTACATCCTCAAAGCACAAACTAAGTTCATGATAACAGGCTAACAACAACAATTACAAGATAAATGCCCATATCTATCTAAAGGTGAACTCAGAGATTTCCCATCAAATGGTACCCACCTTAATAAATTCAGGCATAGGGCTTCAAACAGTTCAGCTGACATTTCTGGGCAGTTTACATGAAGTTGAGAGAGTTCTTACAGTCCATATTTTCACTTTTTTTGGTACATACAGTTCATGGGTTCACTAAAATTGTCAAGAATTTGATAATCAATAAGTCAATAATTCCCTGAAATATCAGTTCATATTTCCCTTTCTGGACTAAAAACTAAAGTTTCAGACAGTCATCCAAGATTAGGGCATCAGAAACTTCACTAAAATTGTCAAAAAATCTCATAGTTCCAGAAGTTCATGCATTTTCAGTTCAGACAGTTCTTACAAAATCAGGAGCTACAATAGGTTCATTTCCCAAATTCTCTAAGTTCAAGCATTTTTTTCACATGTACATGGGTTCTGCACAAATCGTCTAAATTTCAACTTGGGTCGTGTAAAAATACTTGTCCGGTAAAGAGTCCAGTAAAGAAGTAGTTTCTTGGCAATTTTAACATTAATTTATTCAACTTATTATTTCCCCTTTGTTTAGCCCAATCTTATTTTAATCTTTTCATTTCTGGGTTTTGTTCAAGTTGATGGCAATTGGTGGGGCTATACCTTGTTGTCTCTGATACATTCGGAGTGCAAAAGATGAAGCGGAGGCGAGTCCTGAGAAGAAGAGTAGTTGTTGTCCTTTGACGATTCCATTTTGAAGCAAATCCCACTACTAGTAATGGTATGTAGCACTGCCAGTGGTGGACATCTCTCACTGCCTTGCGTCAAATATTCTATTCTGATTTCCTTCATTTCTTCTTCCATCACCATTATTTTCCTCTCATCTTCTTCTTCCCTTAGCTGTTGTTGTTGTTGTAGTTGTTGTTGTGGATAAATCTCCACCTCCCCCAACACCTCCTCCCCTCGATACACAACCGATTTGTACATACTCGTCATCAGATTCAGATCCTCAATTTCTCGTTCAATTTCTCATCAAAATCTCGTTCATCAACAACAACAACAAAACAAAACACAAAGTTTTTACTAGTTGTTTCGATCGATTCGAATTCTTTAAGATTTGACCAGATTTTTTGCAGATTGCAAGTTCAATAACAATAAACTGAAACCAAATTGAAGGATCAAAGGCAAAAATTAGGGTTTCTCCTTTTTTTTGGTCAGATTTGTTTACGTAGATCTGTGAATTTTTTGGGTGTTTGATCTGAAAAAAAAAATTTGAAAAACCCTAATAATGGATGGCTTCTTTCTTTTCTCGCTTGCTTTCTTCTTCGCCTCGATTGATTTGTTGATTTTCGATTTTGCTTTTCTAATTTTCCCGTCTAGGAGAAAATATTTAAAAAAAGAAAAAACAATCAATGGTTTTTAGGGTTTGTGTTTTGGTGTTGAAGAAGCGAGAAAACCCTAGATCCAGAAAGCGATAGGTCAAAAATAATACTCCATTGCGTCTTTTGTCTATAATATTAAACAATTATAAATTTAGTGCGAATGCTTAGCGCGAAGGGGAGGGGCTGATTTCTAATTTCCCCATTTTTGCGAAGTCTTAAGATGACGTGCTTGCTGCCGTTTTGGAGAAACTTGGAAACGCCTAATGGAGGGACGTATGTGACGATATGGATAAACTTCGTAGCGTTTAATGATATTTCTGAAACTCTGGATTGGGTTTAACCTATTCTATACGTGGCGGGTTCCTATGGGTTAGCCGCTTATATGGCTGTAGTTTTAGATTCGGTCTCCTGCTTTGACCTCTCGTGTTAGATTTCTAACCCTTTTTCTCTGATGAAATTACCTAACTTTTTGATGTCAAAAATATAAATTAAAATATTAATGGATTTAATTAGTGATTAATATTTTGTAAATGAAAAATTGATTGTTGTGTCTCATTCATCAATCTCTTCAATTGGATTAGGAAAATGTCATTCTATCTTAACTTAGTAAATACAATATTACTTGTAGATTGCAATTTAATTATTTATTATTGTATTTATTTAATAGTATCATAATTATATCGTAACTTTAATAATATCTTTATCGAACAACATCCTAACTTATAATCTATACAGTCACTATTATTAACATATTAAATTTATAACCAAATTATGCTTACTTTACTTTCAAATATTCTCTTAACTAACAATTTAATTGCTAAAGGAGAAAAGCATAACAAGCAGCCGAATTTCGGTACAAAAAATAAATAAAATAATAGAACCTCGTCAATATTATAAAAGTCAAATAAAAAAATAATATTTATTAGTTGGATTTATTGTTGACTTTTTTATATGAAATATTTTTAAGATAGTCGAAATAAAATTTATTAAAAATATATATAGCTTAAAATCTTTACAAAATAAAATAAAAATTGAAACAATTACAAATAAATAGGAATAAGAAATAAAAAATATTAAGGACAAGTTATCGTAAGATGTTAGTTGGCAATCCTTCTCTCAATGGTTTGGCTTAAATGATAATTTACTAGCTTAGAAGCACCACCTACTCCTCCAATCAATCATGTTCATAATTCTTATAAGGGGAAAAACTATGATTAATTTTGGTCCCTTCCGTTATTATTTTTATCAGATCTAATGTATTGCTGGCTCCTAATCTTTAAATGCAGATATTAAACCTCCTCCCCTCCATCTCCTCTACCATTCAATTTGCCACAGTGCCCCTAGTTCAGCTGTTCAACCTCTAACTTGATTTCGGTTTGGACAAATCACGTTACCAAATACAAGAGGAACAAGGGCTTTCCTCAGAGGTGGAGGGAGAGACGGGGGGCGGAGCGTTCCTTTGGAACTGAGGGTCATGAATTTTTGAAAATTTTTATATATTATATATTTTAAAATAATTTTTATTAAATAATTAATATAATTAAAAATAATAAAATAGTTTTACAAATTTTATTTAATTTTATTCAAATTTTTAAATTTTTTTAATATTTTAAGTTTCTCCACCCATTTTGTTTTATTTTTTGTCATTATATTGTGAAATTATAAAAAAGTAAAGTTTTTATTTAATTTTTTTATTTATATTACTATTATTATTTATATTTATTTAGTTTTTTCAATTATATTCTATTTGCTCATATATTTTAAGTTGCTATAGATTTTTTGTTTTAAATTTTTACGAATAATCAATCATATTTTATTTTTATTACATAAATTATATCTCCTACTTGTCATGATTTTTTTCTGTTATGTGGATTTTATTTTTAATGATTTTAATTTTTAAAAATTAAAAAATTAATTATTGTATATGTAATTTTTAAATATAAGTTCAAGTGTTACATTATTGGTTATTGTTTAAAATTTCACTAATATATTATTTTTTATTAATCCTAATTATATAAAAAAAATTATTTTGAGTATATGTTTTTAATATGCTTTACGTTTTATATTTAGTTGAAAGAAAATTATCTTGAGTATAACAAAATATTATTAATTTTGTATATCATATATAACTATTTATATTTTATACATTATAATTTAATATTTAGTATTATAAACTTAAATATAATAAAATAAAAATATTACATGTTGATTAGATTAATTTTTTAATCGTTTATATCGATAAAAACAAAACTTCAAAACAAAATGGATGATAAGTTTCTTACAAATAATTTAATTGTTTATATTTAAAAATATATTACCATCGTCGAACAAAATTTTCCTAAAACGCTAATATAAATTTTTTTATTTACATGTTATATAAAATTATTATTTATTTTAAATCTTTTGATTATTAATGATTAAATTTAATATATTAATTTTAAAAATTTTTAATTTTTATTTTTTTTAACCTTTACCCCTCCAATGAAAATTGGCTAGCTCCGTGCCGTTAGGGAGAGACATGGTCCCCAAATGCTTTTAATAATAATATTATATATATTAATATATATTATGTTTTCAAATTTTTTTATATAGTATCTAATATTTTTTGAAAAAAAAAATTGTGTTTTGTGGATAAATTTTGTTTTCATGACGAGTTACACAAATAATTTTTTTGGTAAAATGATAAAAAATTGTGATTAAATAAGTTACTTTTTGAATTGAAAACGTTTTGATAATTTTATTAAGTGAAATTAATGGCGTAATCTTTTATGAGAATAAAATTGAGTCATAAAATGTTAATTAAAAAAATAAATAACAGATAATTATGTGAGAAATTTTGAAATTAGAATGTAGGTGAAATTTACTTATATATATATATATATATATATATATATATTATGTTCCAAAATGAAATCTGGAAAATTTTAATTTATTAAATTTTAAAAAAGCTTGATAATATCAAATATTGTAAAGTTTTTCTGAAAACAAAATGTAAAGTTTAAAACTAAAAATTAACGGTTAAAAAGGAGAAGATATAGGTGAAAATACTGATGTGTAAAGGGTAAAAGATCCTGAATCCACTCGTAGAAATCAGGATCAAATTGTTAAAGTAAAGTTGTTACTGCTAGCTATATAATTTACAGTATTCTTTGATACGGATGGACCGTCAGATTCTATTATTTAATTTTTATTTTAATAAATTTAATAAGTTGATGACTAACGTTTTATGCATTTGTGAAACCTCGATGTAATAATCGAGATGCCATTAAAATATTCAAATAGTAGACTATGAAAGTCTTTTTTTTTTTGTGTTGACAAGGAGAAAATTCAGGTTTGTTTTATAATAAGGTTGTAGTATATCCGTTTTAGAATAAGATTGTGATATATTATATGATATTATATATCTCACGAGATATTAAAAATAATAAAATAATAGAACAAGTTAATAGGCAAATTGAAAAACACAGTAAATGAAGTTATATTTGTAAAATTTAAATATAAAAATGTAAGCTATCAACTTATGTTTAATCTCATTTATTTTATTAATACAATAATATATATATATATATATTTACTTATTTTTATAAATAAAAATATCAAAATAAAAAATCTTAACATAATTGTGTTACATTTTATCTATTTTATGAAAGGTATATTTGTATTATTTCTACCCATTAAAAATGAGATGGTCATTAGGGTAGAAATGCACTCTTTCATAGAATAAAAACTGGACCCAAATCAAAATGGCAGCCCGAAAGCCCCCAAATACCCAGAAGCTCACTCCTCTTTGACATAAAAGGCTAAAACCTTGTTCTTCTCTCAGCTCACCATCTAAGAGAGAGAAAGAGAGAGAAAGGGATAGAGAAAGAGAGACCTTCTTCATTTTCATTTCAAAAATCTTGAAGTCTCAATTTATTGTCTTTCTTTGCCCAAAATACCCTTCTCTTTCTTTTCAATGCCAAATCCGAGATAGCGCCCACCAGAGAGGAACGCAGGCCCCAAACCATGATCGTTCGGACTTACGGTCGCCGCAACCGTGGTTTAACCAGGACATTCTCCGACTCTCTGGACGACGACGTCTCCGACTCCCCTCCCCTCTCCCAAGAAACGGCGCCGTCTCAGGACATCTACAGTTTCCCTTTTACCTCTCAAGAGTCCTCTTCTTTTTGGCCATCCTCTCAAGAATTCAACGACGACGTTTACAAAAACCAAGTAACGACCCATAGAACAACTAGTAATTTCGATTTTGACGATTCGCGAAACGGCGTCGTCAGGAGATCCAAGAAACAGAAGAAAAATCAGAGCAAAACCGAGGTAGGGTATTCTTCTATGCCCTGGATTTCGTCGACTTCGACTCTGATGGAGGCTCAAGAATTCGGGGAAATGATGGAGCACGTTGACGAGGTTAATTTCGCGCTTGATGGGTTAAAGAAAGGCCAGCCAGTGAGGATCAGAAGAGCGAGTTTCTTGTCTCTGCTTTCAATTTGCGGCACAGCCCAACAGAGGAGACTTTTGAGAACTCATGGGTATGTTGAATTCTTTTGGGTTTTTTAGCTTTGAGATGTGCTTTGTTGAAATTTATTGATTTGGGTATCTGGTAGTGTTAATTTTGCTTGGATTTTTGAAATCTGAATGATCATGAAATTATTTTATCGATTCAAAGGGATTAGGGGTGTTTTAAAGTGTGGTTTAAGGCTTTAAGGGATATAAGAATTAGAATTTTTAGGAAGAGTTTGAAAATTTAAATCCCTTCCGTTGATCTCTAGGCTCTAAGTAAATCTTTCTTCTCGATTTAGTTAAAGAAATGAGAAATGTATCAAAGGTTTAGGTCTTCCTTGAAGGCCAATTTATTAGGAAATATATATATTTTTTAAATTAGGAAATTATTTTGATAGTTGTAGTTTTGTATTATTTAGACCACAAATTTTGAGTTAGGAACTTTGGAGCTGAAAATTATTGTTTGGCTGTTAATTTGTGAATCTAATAGTATTAAGAGTGTCTATGTTAATTCTGTTCTAAAATATATATTTTCCTATATTATTGACAGCAGCTGAAAAGTTCTAAAATTTGAAGTACTATAATACCTTCAAAGGTCTGAGGGCCATTAAACATGACATAGCCTTTTTATAAATAATATCTTAAGGGGATGAAAAGTGATGAGGAAGAAGATATGTAAGACGTATATTTTGACTGATCTTTTAAGAAGCAATGTAATTAATTTTTTTTTGATGTCCTCATTGACTATCTTCCAATTTCAGTAATGTTTTCGATCTTTCTTAAACTGTTATTTATTGCTTGAACTACATAACTGAATTGGAACTCAGTAAGTTTAGGTATGCCCAACTGGTTCATTTAGTTAATGACTTGATTGTATAGGTACATGTAAAGATCCACAGGAACATATAATTAGCTTAGCTTCTCTTTGAGATTTGCATAACCATGTCTTTACATGCACTATGTTCTTTGTAAGCATCTGGATATGTGTTTTCGTTTGTATAAAAGCTTTCTAAGAAAGTAGCTTAAGGTACTTTAGCATATGAGGTCATCCATGATAGGATCAGCGACCCTCGTAATTTGTTGTTATTGTCTATTGACTGCTTCTTTTTTAATCTTTTGGAGAGATTGTCCATTGACCTTCTCAGCTTATTTGATTTTCTGATTTTTACATTAAATTTTTTCTGGTTGAATACTTGTTTCACTCTCTATCTAAAAGAATGCTATAGATATTAGATTGGTCTTAGTGGTTTTCCATTGAGTATTATTTTCTTGCTTAGACTGAGCATATGCATGATGATTCCTCATGTCTTCTGGAAGTCAGAATTATTGTGATGCACATTGTTGTCCTTACGCTAGCTTTTCAAATATGTTCATTTCAGGATGGCAAAGACAATAATCGATGCTATTTTGGGCCTCAACTTTGATGACACCCCAAGCAATCTGGCTGCTGTGGCCCTTTTCTATGTCTTAACCAGTGATGTAAGTTTGACAGCACTCAAAGCTGTACCTCAGTGACTATTTATGAATCTATATGTAATTTTTGCTTAATAGTCAAGGATATTATGCAAACAGGGTTCTTGTGAGAAGATTTGGATCCAGGATTAAATTGAAAGTTAACAATGAAGAATCCCAAACTTATTAGTACTATTATTTATGCATGAGTATACTTAGCAAAAGTGGGTCTTCAAGTGCAGTCTTACATGTATTGCTATCATTAAAGGTGGATGTCAATCTGTGCTGCCATTCATCTTAATTATATCTTCAGTTGAATTTTATTAATACTGAGTGAGAGAAAAATGTAAACATGCTTATTTATTTTAAAATAATTTTGAAGTTCAGATGTTGAGGAATCCATGCTTAGATGCGTGAAGGGAATTATTTATTTTAGGTGAATGTATTATTTCTAGGTGTTCCAAGAAGATCAAATATCAATTATGCGTCATAATTTATGAGTTGTAGCTTTTATACTTTTGGTCTGTTTGCATCAATGTTTTAGACCAATATTTGCATATGTTGAATGAAATGTTTTGGACATGACAATTATAATATTCATCAAGGTTTGTGTGAATTTATTATGTCAGGGTCAGGATGAGCATCTCCTGGAATCACCTAGTTGCATTCGGTTTCTAATTAAACTTTTGAAGCCAGTCATTCCCACTGCTAAAGAAAACAAAACAGGGAAAGTGGGCTCTAAGCTTTTGGCATTACGCAAGGGAGCCGACATGTCACGGGATACAACTAAAATGTTGGATTCAAGCTCTGCTGCCATTATTTCCAAAGTTGAGGAAATTCTTGTTAGTTGCAAGGAAATGAAGTCAAGACATGGGGATGATAGTGGTTTAAGAAGGCCAGAGTTAATACCAAAATGGATAGCTTTGTTGACTTTGGAGAAAGCTTGTTTGTCTAAAATTTCTCTTGAAGGTATATTATGGAAATATCTAAGATTTTTAAGTATTTATTTTATAGATTGATTGGAACTGTAATTGTAGTTCAATGTAGCACAACCACGTATATATACTTTTTCTGCTTGTTGCTGATTGCTTTCATGTTTCTTTGCATTGGTTTCAATCATACAGATACAACTGGTACAGTAAGGAAAACTGGGGGCAATTTCAAGGAGAAACTGAGAGAGCTTGGAGGACTTGATGCTGTCTTTGAAGTGGCCATGGAGTGCCATTCTGTTATGGAGGTCTGAGCTTGTATGTTATATCTCATTTCTGTTCTGTTGCATTTCAACCGAAGGAAATTAAGAAATCTTGCTTTAAATTTTCAGAAAGTCATCTGGTTCCATTTCTTACTAGCAATTTTTGATGCATATATATGTGAAAAAATATTCAGAGGTGACATGTAATGTGTTCACTTGTCTGCAGGTTAGGGTAAAGCAGAGTTTACCTTCACCTCATATTGAAGATAAAAAGGATGTGCAGAGCCTGGTGCTGCTTTCGAAATGTTTGAAAATCATGGAAAATGCGGCATTCCTCAGCAGTGACAATCAGGTATGTAAGTTGCAATTTTGAGTTATTTTGTTTTTATTTTCTTTTTCCACTTAGTTTGTATAACTTAAAACTGCCACTTGATGTTAAGCTGTTAGATTCTAAATGTTCATTTTTCTTTCATTGTAGAGTCATCTGCTAGAAATGAAAGGCCAATTGAACTCTGATGGATGTCGACTATCTTTTACGAGGCTTGTCATAAGTGTAATCAAGATTCTCTCAGGTTACTGGTGTTGCAATTACTACTTCCAATCTTTTCTTTTAATCTTCTTTTTAACTGCTGAAATATTTTCACATTGTGATTTACTAATATTGTTGTTTCCAGGGCTTTATCTTAAGAGTTCTTCTGCATCATCCAGTACTGAAAGGGCTTTTAGTAATTCTAAAGCAAGGGTTGACACTGATGAATTGGCTCTGGCTGCAGATTGTAAAGGTAATGGGCAGTCCTGATATTATTATAAATATATATTTCTAGCAGCTGCTGTCTGACTTGATTGATTCTCTTTAATCTTGCAGTGGGTAGGCATGATGTTATCTCTGTCAATTCATCTGAAAAGTCCTCTAGCTTGGAGTGGTCCTTCTCTGAAAAGAGCTTCAATATATCTCAGAGTGATCCAGGGCCCTCCACTCATTGTTTGGGTCGTTCTGTATCCAGTTTTCGAAGTACACCTACGTCCACCAATGATAGTTACTTACTGAAGATGAGAATCCATTCTTCCTTGTCCAGCTCAAGTAGTGGGAAATTAGGAAGTTCAGATGATGGAATACCTGTGACAAGCAATGGGTCAGGGACTCTTTGTGAGAGACCTGATGATACAAAAGCTGGTAAATGGCAACTTTTAGAGGATAGTCAGGATCCTTATGCATTCGGTGAAGATGATTTTGTGCCTTCAAAGTGGGACTTACTATCTCGGAAACAAAAGATACCCCGAACTAAAAAACATGAGAAACTTGGGCTAAGAAATGGAGAAATCCAAGATGAGCATCAATTCCAATTTACAATTAGCCAACAAGAATCAAGTAATGGGGAAATTTGCCAGACGGAATTTACCAATGAAGAATATCGTCATTCTAATGCAACTTCTGGTTCTCAAAGTGCTGAAGAAGAATATTCCAGCCTTCTATCAGACTGCCTTCTTGCTGCTGTGAAGGTATTCTTAAATATGTAGTTTACAGTGGCTTGTTTTAGCTTCAATGGGTTAATCATATGTATGATTGCAATGAGGTGAAAGGAAGTTACCATTTGTCCTTGTTCTGCTTTTCGAATCCTTGAATGGTATTGAATGGATTAAATAGGCCTGCGCAATTTTATAGACAATATAAAACTGGCTTTGCTTATAACATCTTGATATCCTGTGTGTTTTCTCTCTTACTAGAGTGGTTTTTTTAAATCAAATGGTGGCGTGTTATCTTGGCAGGTTTTGATGAATTTAACAAATGACAACCCTCTCGGCTGTCAGCAAATTGCTGCCTCTGGGGCCCTAGAGACCTTGTCTACATTGATTGCGAGTCACTTCCCTTCATTCTGCTCATATTTGCCTCGTGTCAGTGAAATGGAAGAGAATTCTCTTAGTTTAGAACTTCATGACCGGAACGACAGACCTCTTACTGATCCAGAGTTGGATTTCCTTGTAGCAATACTGGGTCTGCTTGTGAACCTAGTAGAGAAGGATGAACACAACAGGTTGATTTACCTTTGTATTCTGTGCAGTGGCTTACACAGCAAAGTAGAGAGGTCATTTATGCCTTTTTATACTCATAGCTGCGAGCGCGTAACAGTGAAGTGCTAATATTTCTATGCAGATCACGGCTTGCAGCGGCTTCTGTTTTCGTACCAAATTCAGAAGGGTTAGCAGAGAAGAGTCAAATGGCTGTAATTCCACTGCTATGTGCCATCTTCCTCGCAAACCAAGGAGAAGATGATGCAGCTGGGGAAGTTCTGCCTTGGGTGAGGACTTCTTCTCAATATGTTATGGAGTCTGGGCATTATTTCTCTGCTTCCACCCTACCCCCCTCCCCCTTTTTCCCCCTTTCCTCTCATTCCTCATGATTCAGAGAATTAAAGCATTATGTATGTTATGCTAGTGAGCTCCAATAATTTATCATGATTGGCATGCCTTAATCTTTTTTGTATTGCATTACACAGAATGACGAGGCTGCTGTGCTACAAGAAGAGAAAGAAGCGGAGAAGATGATTTTAGAAGCCTACGCAGCTCTACTACTTGCATTTCTTTCTACTGAAAGGTTGGTATGCTTTATATCTTTCCCAGTGCTCAGTTTCCACGTTTACATACTAAAGTATTTTGCCCCCTTTGACAGTAAGAGCACACGAAATGCAATTGCTGATTGTCTCCCAAATCACAGCCTGGCAATTCTGGTACCTGTGTTGGAGAGATTTGTGGTATGTCTTTAATCTGTGTACCATCAATTATGAAATTAGCACCAAAATAGTAGTAGATTGACATCATCTGTCAGTTGATCATAGCTCATTCATCATGAGCAAGATAAATTGGACTTTAGACAAAAGTTTAGGCCAGGTATTTTGACTATAGGGTTTATTAGTTGGTCATGGTTTGATATGCCCTTCCATTGACTGGAAAGCAATTTGCGGAATTTGGGCCTTGAAATTACTGAATTATTGGAACTTTGGTACGTTTTTATGCAATTTGATAATCTGTAACTTGCTTTCTTTTCTCCACCTGCAGGCATTTCATTTTACACTAAACATGATTTCTCCAGAGACTCATAAAGCTGTGGTTGAAGTGATTGAATCATGTCGGATACCGTGAGAACTGATGAAATAATCTGTACAGCCTTGTCTTCCTTTTTAGATTAGCTGTTTGTTATCACACAATGCCAGTGCCCACGAGGATGGGATTGGGCAGCACACTGTACTGACGACAGACCTCTATTATAGTCCATTGACCCCGTTTGTTTGTTTTTACCCCACAATTTTCCCTTTATTAGTTTTTATTTTTTTGACAATAGTATTCTTTGTAGCACTATTCCATCATCTTGATGCAGGCCAAGACTCGTGTATATGAAAGTTAAAGTATAATCATGTAGTTTTCAATTGTCTTGTGCATGTCATGTTGTATAATTGTACATATATGCATTACTTTTTGTCATGAAAATATATGTCAACTTAAGGAGATGATATTTCTCTTAACGTTGGCTGTAAATGGATATGGGTGACAGCCCCTCACCGTGCCTGCATTCCTGCATTTCTGGGCTAGTTCATAAGTAATTGTCAAGCGGTTTACCATTCAAACCAGAGTTCCAGTCCTGCTGAACATTTTTGGCTCTGGCTAGTGGCTGCTGCTGCTCTATCAAGTGAAACGCAACCTTGATAATCTTTTGCAATGTCAAGCCCTGATCTCTTGGCTTAAATATGCAAAAATGTAATACAAGACATGCATAAGCACACTTCCTTAAGAGTACAGTTGATAATTTGGTTTGTGAAAGTATGCCCAACGATCTTTTGGATAAGGGCTCGACTTTAGTTACTTGATGGAACATGCTTTGTCAAGGAAGTTGACAATAAGCTGATTCACCTTGTCTGGGAACTGCTCTTGCATGAAATGTGTTCCTTCTGGCAAGAACTCTATCTCTAATTCAGCTACATAGTCTCTTACTTTTTCGCTTGTTATGTAGTCTTCAATCCCGGGGAATTTGAGGAAATAGTCCTTTCCACCCACGATTAGAAGCACCGGAACCTCCACTTTTGGGTTTTCGATGGTGAACTCTTCAGGCAGTCTCCTACATGAATACAGAATTTGAGATCATAGAAGACAGTGATAAACATTGTGCTCAACATTGAGCAGGGGCAGCAAAGATTAATCAAGTGGAATGTTCGAGAAATCTTACGTGTAAGGGACTTGCATTGGGGAACTAAACCCAGATTTTTCATATGCTTTAGCATACGTTGTTAAATCTTCATTGGTTAACCATGGTGGAAAGGGGTTAGATGGATCAACCAAATCCATAATCTCCTTGCCTGTCTCAGCTATAGGAATTTCACTTCTTGAGAAGAGGATATAGATGTTTCGCCAGACGGTTTTTACATCAAAACGGCTAAAGTCAGCCTCAGCTCTTCCAGGCTCCTATAATGGTCAATGATAGGGAAATCATGATCAAATGCCAAATCGAACAAATAAAGTCTCTAGTCCTAGCTGTGGCGAAATTTGGGAAATCAACTACCTTCCACCTGGAAATGTAGAAACCTTCAGGAAGGTCCCGGAACTTTTGAGGCCGAGGAACAAAGAAAGGCACGCCCAACGACACAACTCCAATAACCCTTGTTGGATGGAAAAGGGAGAGCAGATAAACAGGCCACGACCCAAAGTCTTTGCCGATAAGGAAAGCCTGTCAGCAGGATGTTTCAGTCAAGATTTGATATAAAAACAGCTAATGGTACGCAGGGATCACAAAATAAACACTAATCGTGTATAAATGACTTAGGATGAAAAGGGTCATCATCCAAAAGATATTCTACCTTGTCGATGTGGAAAGAATCAAGAATGGCTATGGTGTCATCGACGAAATCGTTGAAGGATGCTTTCTCTGGTTCTGGGTGGTTTCCAGATAGTCCATATCCCCTCAAATCAGGTGCAATTGCACGGTAACCAGCACCAGCGATTGCAATCATTTGATGTCTCCATGAATACCATATCTCTGGAAAACCATGTAGAAATACAACCACTGAAGAACCTGCAGAGAAGACTGAACATTATATGAAGCATAACAAGATAACATTGTAGATTTCTCAAAGCAACAAGGAATGTCAATTGAAACCTGTTCCAATCTCAGCAACGTGAAGGTTCACTCCTCTTACATCAATGTGCTTGTGCTGTATTTGATCCATTGTGCGAGAGAGAGAGAGAGAGTTGACTATCAATTTCTAACCAAATGAGGCTAGAGAAATTCTTTTAGGAAGGTCGAAGGTGGCTAGTCACTCAATGGCCCAACGGTTCGCGCAGGCACTGAGTTCGGGTTAGGTTGGTTTTTGCAAGAGACCCGTTTCACGGTTTCCCTAGTGGTCCAAGTGCGCATATCCATACTTACTGGTTAAGCAAGCCGAGAATTCAGATATCTAGGCTGAGAGGGGAATCATGGTCTCTTAAAGATGATTTCCGTCATATGGTTCAAGACTAGAGTCCGATGATAGTTGATAAAATACAAAAAAAGTTGCTTCGAAACCAGGAGAGAGTGCTTTCTGTGCAGACTACAGACCAGCTGGCCATGGTCTTGAATTGCCTAGGATCAAAGTCTCAGGTTAAGTTAGAGAAACAAGGGGCAAGGAAGAAGAACAGTACCAAGGGGCAAGGGAGAAGAACAGTATCTAGGGTTCTCAATCACTTATTAAACCAGTATTCGAGTTATAATCTAACAGTACCAAGGGGTACGGGAGAAGAACAGCATCTAGGGTTCTCAATCACTGATTAAACCAGTATTCGAGTTATAATCTATCTCTCCTCTCACTTCAACAGCCATCAGCTTGTCAGTAGATCCCATTTCTTGCTGGATAAGGGTCAAATTCATCCCAAAGTTTTACATTTTGCATTAGACTCTCCAGGGAAAATCCGAGGCTATACTGCCCACTGGCTGTAGGGCTGTGTTTTATTCCAGTATATGAAGACATACATTCAATACTTTAAAGAGGATGTCACTGGATTACATTACAATAACTGAGTTTCATATTCATTCAGTATTTAAAGATTCCTACAAACGCCAGCCAATTCTTAGACACATTTCACACACTGACACCGTCAAATGTGGCTCTTGAGGAAGTCAAGGATTAGCTCATTCACCAGCTCAGGTGACTGCTCCTGAACAAAATGGGTTCCTTCAGGCAAATATATGATATCCAAACCAGGTACAAGCTCTTGTGCCTTTCCGAACTTTATGTATTCCTCTATCCCAGGAAATTTGAAGACATAATCCTTGCAACCCATAATCAGTAACGCGGGAACTTTAACTATTGGATCTGTTATGCCAAAATCTTCTTCAAAGGACCTACAAAAGCATAAATCAACCTGAAATATGAGCATAAATTGAACTAAAACTCAAATAATTAGCAAGCAGGGGAAAACCTTTGCAGTACATGCAATCATAGCCTAGTTAAAACTAATAGACTAGCAGTCTACAGAATTCTATCCAGATGCTGTGGTCAGCCAGCTGCTATGGCCTACGTTGGAGGAGATTACAGCAGCACATGCAATTGACTAAGGAAAGGATCAAGGAGTGCTTAGAACATAAATTGAAAAGGTCCCATATATCACTGATTTTTATTAGAATCAACACACATACCTGTATGGAACTTGTAATGCAGTCCTAAATCCAGATTTCTCATATAAAGCTCCATATGCTGCAAGATCTTCCTCCGTGAACCAAGGTGGGAGAGGAGTAGAAGCATCCACCAAATCCATGATCTCCTGGTTTTCTGCTGCTATTGGTATTTCGCTTCTGGAGAAGAGTATGTAGATGTTCCTTACAACTGTTTTAGCATCAAATCGTCCAAAGTCAGCCTCTGCGCGTCCAGGTTCCTACAAGAAACCCGACGGAATATAATTCAATCAAGTAATGTGGTTTTCACTTTTCCAATTACTTCTAACACTTCAACAAAAAATCTAAAATATACCCTCCATCTTGATATGTAGAAACCTTCAGGTAGGGACTGATGAAACTTCGGAGGTTCCGGAGGAAGATATGGCACTCCCAGTGTTATAACAGCAGAGACTCTATCGGGGTGGAGAAGGGCAACGTGGTAAGCAGGCCAGACTCCAAAATCCTTTCCAACAAGAAAAACCTACACTCATAGCGAGGGAGCAAACAACAAAGATGAAGAATCAATTCCAAGTCGCTTAACTCAAACATGAAGGTAGCATTGCGAGAACACTTAGAAAAAGCTAAGTCTGCTTCAATTTATCAGACAATCCCACCAAAAAAGAAGCCCTAATTCCTTCAATCTGATTAATGGGAATATAGCAAATTATAATTAGAAAACAAAACGAATCCCAATTCCTTCAATCTTACACAGTTTCTTTGATACATATAAGCTCACCAAAACATAGATAAAAGTCAGAAAAGTTGACCTTATTGACTCCGAGGTGGTCTAAGATAGCAACAAGGTCGGAAACGATGTCAGCAAAGGAGGTCCTTTCGGGTTCGGGTGGTATGTCGGATAGTCCGTAGCCTCTGTAATCGGGTGCAATGGCCCGAAACCCAGCATCGGCCACAGCAACCATCTGGTGTCGCCACGTGTACCATATCTCCGGGAATCCGTGTAAGAACACCACGACGTTAGAACCTGAAGGTAGAACCCCAAATTATTTGATAAAAACCAAAAACAAAAGAAAAAAAAAATCAGTTAAGGTTTTATGGTAAAGAAGTGAAGACGAGCACAGTAGAACCTTTTCTCTTCTTTTACCTGTCCCCATTTCAGCAACGTGAAACTTCAGACCTCGTACGGTGACGAAGTTGTGCTGGATTTGCTCCATTGTTTTGAGGTTCTTATTATTGTTTGACTCTTGATTCTGTTCCTGTTCTTTCGTTTAGTTCACTGACGAAAGCTTAGCTGCAGACATAGGAGTGGCGATACCTACTAACCGAACCATTTTATTTCGTCATGTTTAAAATTAAAAATTAAATAAAAAGTAGATCCACAAAAGTTTAACAGATTCAGGCCCAGTTCAGGCCCAATAAGAGGATACATTTAAGTGGGCCCATAAAAACTGCACCAACTTAGGCCCATATAACAGCAAAATGGGCCAGTCCGCCTATATCGTCAGGAAGATTAAATTCTTAATATTTTAAAAAGATTTTAAAATATTTATTTTTGTTCTGGGAATTTTGTAGAGTAAACTCTATTTAAATTGTGGTTTCATTTTTCTCACATGATATCTATCTTGTGATTCTTTTTTAAAACAACACTCTCTAAATGTTTTTTTAATTAATATTTCATGGAAATTTTTTGTTTTTATAAAAATTTAGACTGTTAATTTTATTTAATAAAATTATTAAAATATATTTTAATTTAAAATTGATATATTTATTCATATTTGAAGGAGTTTTTGTAATTTATTAAATAAAATTAATAATTGTGGGAGCAAAAATTATTCACAAAGTAAATATTAATAGAGATGTAAATTAAATTTATTTAATTTTATATTCTTAAAATTATATGAATTTAAAATTTCCGAACAATGATTCCCGTCACTTTTTTTTTTTTTTACCTCCCACATTGGCAGGTAACATATGGGCCGATGAGCTTAATATCCCGACCCAAGTTATTTGTCGTCCAACTCAGCGTCTGGTGCTCGCCCTTTCTTCCCCTACTAACCCTCGGTTTCTTATTCAAACCTCTCCGATTTAAGGCTCGGATCAAAAGAATCCGCGACGAGAACGATAGCTCTTCAAGGTTAGCCTCAACCTCTCTCCTCCTCTTTTACTCTAATTTTCCTGTTGGACTGGTTTGTTTTTAATCTTTACGGTCAAGGCGGTGTCGCCTCCGTCGCTACGTCGGCGCCGGTATTTTCCCCTTCTCTGCCTTTTCTTTGTTTGTTTTTGAAATTCATGGTATCCCGAGCCTTTACGCAGTTTGAAAATAAAAGAAAATTTTGCTGTTGCATGTAGAGAGTTAACAAATTATGACTTTTCAATGTATCTGGTTTAGATCTGCGTTTTGATCATCACAAGCATTTTTAGGGGGTCATTGCTTCTTTATTGCACTTCTACAATGTTTTTCGATCAATTCTGAGATTCACCATTAGTAATGGTGGAAGAAGAGCTGAAGAAGAAGAATAGAGGAGGAAGTTGAGGTTATTAAAGTAGAACCCTTTAGTTTTTATATTGTTAATTGAAATTGTTTTACATTATTATTATTTCATGCACCAAAGGGTAATGTTTAATTTTCTCTTCAAACGGGTTTACATGCTTCCTATGTGTCCATTTAATCAGCATCTCTTCATAGTTTCCCTTTGTATAAATATTTTCTTTGTGGTAATGACTGTTCAAACTGGTACACTGTAACTTTCCAGTTCAGGAGTGGAACAAACTATCACAGGGTAGAAGGGTGTGCCGGTAATCATGGCAGACTTGGAAAATTTGCTTCTGGAGGCAGCAGGAAGAACTGGTACAGGAGGGAGAAACCGGCACTCGCTTCCACCATCTAGAAGGCGACGTGAGGGTTCTTATTCTGATGGTGGAAGTGACTCTAGGGATGACGATTCAGATGATGATCATGGCTATGCAAGCAGAAAGCCATCTGGATCACAAGTTCCATTGAAGAAGAGGCTGGACCCTGCTGAAAGAGATGATGATCAGGGCAGTCAGGAAGAAGGTGATTATGATGATGGTGTTTCTGTTCATGAGGGTGACAGCAGTGATGAATCTGATGTTGGTGATGATCTTTACAAGAATGAGGATGACAGGCGAAAGCTTGCACAGATGACTGAACTTGAAAGAGAACTGATTCTGTCAGAACGTGCAGATAAGAGAGGTGATAAAAAATTTACTGAAAAGATTAGATCGAAGCGGGAAAATGATAGGCCAAGCCGGTCTCGGAAAGAGACTCCACCTCTTCCGTCTTCTCGTGGGGTGCGGTCATCAGCTAGATCTGCTGATAGGGCAGCTGCTAAGGATGATGCCCTGAATGAGTTGAGAGCAAAACGACTGAAGCAGCAAGATCCAGAGGCACATCGTAAGTTGAGAGATGCATCTAGAGGAAGTTCGGGTAGCCGGGGCTTATCACCAGTCAAGCGGAAACCCTTCACTGCATCAAGTCTAAGTAGCTCTAGTCAGAGTGACAGTGAAAGTAGGTCTAATAGCGAAGATGAAGGATCAACTGGGGATGGTGGAATGGTTGATAGTGATGATGATAGGGGCATGCAGGGGCCAGACGGCCCAACATTTGATGATATAAAGGAAATTACTATTAGAAGGTCAAAACTTGCAAAATGGTTTATGGAGCCATTTTTTGAAGAGTTGATTGTGGGTTGTTATGTAAGAGTTGGAATTGGGAGGTCGAAGAGTGGCCCTATCTACAGGCTCTGCATGGTCAGAAATGTTGATGCCACAGAACCTGAGCGGACATACAAACTAGAGAACAAGACAACATATAAGTATTTGAATGTTGTTTGGGGCAATGAAAGCTCTGCTGCCAGGTGGCAGATGGCTATGATTTCAGACTCTCCACCGCAAGAGGAGGAGTTTAGACAATTGATTAGGGAGTTGGAGCGAAGTGGAGGCCGGATGCCAAGCAAACAAGATGTGCTTGAAAAGAAGGAAGCATTACAAAAGGCTAAAACATTTGTCTATTCAGCAGCTACTGTAAAGCAGATGTTGCAGGAGAAAAAGTCCACCTCATCTAGACCATTAAATATTGCAGCTGAGAAGGATCGACTGAGAAGGGACCTGGAAATTGCACAAAGTAAGCATGATGAGGCAGAGGTGGAGAGGATTAAGATGAGACTGCAGCAACTGGAGGCATCCCGGCAGGCACAGGAGAAAGATGCCAAGGCTGTTAGGTTGGCTGAGATGAATAGAAAGAACAGAGCTGAGAATTTTAAAAATGCATCAGAACTGAAACCCGTAAATACTGGTTTAAAAGCAGGAGAGGCTGGGTATGATCCATTTTCGAGGAGGTGGACTAGATCAAGGAATTACTATGTTGCAAAGCCTCCTGGAGCAGATGCAGCAGCAGTAGCTAATGGTGATAGAATTGGTGTGATTGCCAGTGGAAATGGCAATGATGCAAGGGCTGCTGCAGAGGCTGGCAGGGCAGCTACAGTGGCTGCCTTGCAAGAAGCTGCTGGTGCTGGGAAGTTGGTTGATACAAGTGCACCTGTTGATGAAGGGACAGAATCTAACATGCTACATGACTTCGAGATTCCAATCTCATTAAATGCGCTCCAGAGGTTTGGTGGTCCCCAGGGAGCTGTGGCAGGATTCATGGCTAGGAAACAGAGGATAGAAGCAACTGTTGGATGCCGAGTCCCTGAGAATGATGGGAGGAGACATGCTCTTACCTTGACAGTTAGTGACTACAAGAGAAGAAGAGGGCTTCTTTGAAATAAAATGTTACATCTAAGCAATGCCTGTATAGGTAATGATATTTTTATTTCAGCTGTTATTTGAAGGAAAGTTTGTACCATGTCATTTGATCAAACTGCCTTGAGGCTTGTTGAATTAAGTATTTTTTGGTGTGAGTATACGTAGGTTTCGGTTTATCAAATCATGGTTTGAGTGCTGGTCTTTATTATAGCAAAACTTACCATCTAGCTTTGGTTTGTTTTATGAAAGATAATGCATACCGGAGAACGGGAGGAAAAAATAGAAGTGATCACTACCCATGCAGCTAATGCAGTTGATTTGTAGAAGAGAAAAAGACTTCCATAATTTGGCTGTCTTGTTTTAACAGATGTTTGAGTTTCCTTACCTAGGTTATGATAGTTTTCAAATACTAATGTCATATCAAGTATTTTAGAGGAAGTAGGAAGTTTGTTTCAAGTGAGATTTTGAGGAGCTTATGAGTACAGGAATTGCACATTTTATTAGGTTAATCCTTTAAAGAGAGAATAATGATTTTGTGACAAAGTGTTATCAGGGCAAATTCAATCTAAATTCGATGCTCATGGTAAGCACGATTATGGGGAAGCGGGTAGGTTGGCCAATGACTACGAGAGCTTGTCAGGTCAAGTGGAGAGAATGTTATGTTAATTATTTTAAAGAAAATAAGTAGGGTTTTTCAATTTCATATTGAGTAAGGAGGTTGAAGAAAAGATAAAGTTTTCATGATATTAACATGGTTCTGAAACGACTTAAGTGATGCATTGAAGGGAAATAAGTTTTTCTTTTTGCTCCTGTTTTACCAATTTTTATTTAGTGCAACATAAATTTTTTATATTATTTAGAAAAAGGTAAAATAATGGTATCAAGACTCGAAGGCCCAAGTGCTCTTCAAACCATAGCTACTAGTAATCCAGAAGCAATCCTATTCCAGTATGCTTAAGGTTTCGGGAAGGTTTTCCTTAATAAATGTAGGGGTTATTCAATAAACATATCCACCGTTCTCTCCCTGTTTTAGCCCCCCGCTCCTAACAAGGCCTAGCCTCGTCAAGGCTAGGTAGGCTTTGGTTAATCTTTTTCTAGGGGAAAATGGCTCTTGGGCTTGGACAAATATTTTGGGCTTGAAATTCTTGAACAAGCTTTTGCAATTAAAGAGTCTATTCTAAGAAATCAATTAAAGATTGATTTTTTGGCTTTGGGAATCTATTTTTAGTAAAACTTTCTTAAAATGGTAACTTAGTTTTAGTTGCCAAATCAATAATTGTGATAATCTTTATTGAAATTTGGATCAGCCCCAGCATTAGTTGGCATGAGATTGGGCCCTTTTTTTTATTTATTTGTAAGAATTATTTGAACCCTATATTAGTCAATGGAATTAGAATATTTCTCTTACATATGATTAAGTTCAGAGATTAGTAAATAAATTGTTTTATTATATTAATAGACAAGTTATGAATCACGAATTAATTTTAATGTCAGAAAATTGATTGAGGCAGGTTGGTTTTGTGGATGGTGTTGGAATCCTTTTATTGTTTTTTGTTGTTCGTTATCTAAATGCATTAAAATTAGTCCACTTGTCGAATAATTATAAAAAGATTCTGATTTCTTTTTTCAATTTTATTGTTCACAAACTAAAGTTAATAATAATTTCTTCATAGGATTTAAAAATGCAAATTATTTCTCAAAATCTGTACCTTATGGTAATTTTGAATAAGCATAATCTCTCCACCATAATCTTCCTTAATCATCATTAATGACATAAAATTTTACCAAATGAAAATTATCTTAAGTAGTCCGACAAAAGGACAGATGCGACGTCGTTTCACCACCCGAAGGGAAAAAGAAAATAAAGTGACTTTATGAGGGGCAAAAAAAAAAAAGAAAAGCGCTACCCATTAACAGCATCGTACTTGGTTTCCTTTCTTTCTCGTAATAAAAGCAGCTTTGGAGAACTCCGTTGTCTTACATTTTTTGATTCCCAATGTCCAAACCACAACTCTAAAATAAAATTTATTTTTTTGCCGCCTCCTCCATTTCCATTGAAATCCCTTCCCTCCCTCCTTCTCCTTCTTCTTCTTCTATTCTGTTTTTGTCTTTGGCAACTGTCTTGGTTCTTTCTTACATAGAACTTTTTTCTTTTTATGTACAAATGAAACGACTGTTACTACTACTACTACTACTACTAGTGCCAAGAGCTTCAAGCAATTCACTTTAGTTTCTTACAAGACCAAAAGTGCCAAAAGAAGGGGGGGGCAATGTTTGAAATGACCAGACTTCACCACCGTTTCCAACGTATCAAAAGTTCAGTCTATGGCTTTGTGTTCTTGTTACCCACTTCCATTGTTGCTCTTTTCCTTTTCATTCTTCTAGCTTGCAATGGTTTCTCTGTCTTCTACATTAACCTCCCTGTTCCCGCCAAATCTTCACCAGAGCCCGCCAATGTGTTGCCTGAGAATCTTCCCGGGGACAAGAAGGTGACAAAGTTGGCATCCTCGGTGATGTATGCGGTCAAAGAAGAGAACCCACCTGTTATTTCAAAGACCCATTTGCCTCTTCTGCAAAAACCAAACTTTTCAGTGGTTCCTGTTGATAAGCCTTTGGTTTTTAGGCCAAAACAGGCTCGTTTAAGCCGTCAGATATTGAGGATTCTGCGTTCAGGGACAAAAGCAAAGGGGTTCTCCGCCCAAGTTAAGGATTTTTTTCAGAATTCCAAGTGTAAGTCTCGGTTTTTCATGACTTGGATTTCTTCAGTAGAGTCGTTTGGTGATAGAGAATTGCTTGCTGTTGAAAGTGTGTTCAGGTCACACCCAGAAGCTTGTTTACTTATCGTGTCAAATTCATTGGATTCTAAAAGGGGAAAGGTTGTTTTAAAGCCATTTTTGGACCGGGGGTTTAAGTTGGTTGCTTTTGATCCTGATTTTGATTATATATTCAAGAATACTTATGCAGAGTTGTGGTTTAATCGGTTAAAGAGAGGAAATCTTAATCCTGGTGAGGTTTCTTTGGGTCAAAATATCTCTAATTTGCTTAGACTTGCTTTGTTATACAAGTATGGTGGTATTTATATAGATACAGATATTATAGTTTTAAAGAGGTTCAATAACTTAAGAAATGTGATTGGTGCTCAATCCATCAATCTTGAAACGAAGAATTGGACCAGATTGAACAATGCTGTGCTGATATTTGATAAGCACCACCCCTTGCTGTACAAGTTCATTCAAGAATTTGCTCTCACTTTTGATGGAAACAAGTGGGGTCACAATGGTCCTTACTTGGTTTCAAGGGTTGTTGCAAGGGTTACCGGTAGGCCTGGATTTAACTTCACCGTGTTGCCTCCATCAGCATTTTATCCGGTCGATTGGAGTAGAATTCGAAGTCTTTTCCAAGGGCCTAGAACTAAGGTTCACTCAAATTGGTTGCATAATAAGCTTGAGCAAATCCGCAGGCAAAGCTTTGCGGTTCACCTTTGGAACAGACAGAGTAGGAATGTTAGAGTTCAAGAAGGAAGCATTATTCACCACATAGTGTCAGATTGCTGCGTCTTCTGCGATTCTTCGCGGTCGAGTTTGTAAGTAATAGAATAAGGATCAGATTGTTTCAGTATTGCTCTCTTTTGGAATGTTTATGATGTTAGTCATATGCAGTTATATATAGACTTAACTCCTGTTCATTCCACCATTATAGTGTTGAATAAGATTGAAAGAAAATGTGAATCAGTTTTCTTCTATGAATCCCTCATTGTGCATCATGCATACCCCTTTGGTTATTCCATCTAACCTTGTTTCTACCAATTCTTTCAATTTCTGAAAATGGAAAGGAAAGAATGCAGTCCAATCATACTTTCTTCCATGCTAGGTGACAGCAAAACCCAATAATTGAGATATGGTTGTTTGATTTGGTGAATAAGTGGAGGAAGAAGCTAATAAAATTTGGGACTTTCCATGAATAAGCCATGAAAGTGATTTTTCAGCTTTCAATTAATGAAGGCACCTACTTTTCTGGCCTGGCTTACATCATGATAGTATATGTATTATAATTTATCTCTTGTCTTCACCATATTCCCTGGATATCTCAATTTGTAACCATCCATGGTCCTACTGCAGTTGGCTTCCTTCACCGTTATCTCCAGATTCCACACTTCCTAGGAAAAAACTTGTCAATGCTGTTGCCCTGCTGTGAAAAGATTCTCCACCTTGATTTTTCCATTAATTATCTCTCAAAATAATTCTTTTTTCCATCACTTCTCGGCACTAAATAAGCATACTAATATTCATAAACTATAAATGATATTGGATGAAGTCAATGGGTACAGCAATACCTTGAATGTGAAGCAACGACACATTTATTTTGTTTTTAAGGTCATGCCAATCTGCATACAATGGGGTTTTCTCATTTTTTTTTTGGGATGGGGTTTATTCATTTTGTTTTCAGGTCAATTGGATGGGTTTGGGGACGTTTGCACATGCAAATTAAGTGATTTTGTCTACGCTGACAGAAAGGCCTTTTGAGTTAGTTTAAAGGGAAATTTGTTGATTGTCTTCAAAGCATGAGAACATGTCTCTGTTTCTCAAGAGTTGACACAAAGATGGCTTAATTGCATAACAATAACTACACCTTGCATATCACATGTTAGCAAAAACAAAAAAGGAAAGTAATAAACTTAATTGAATTATCAGAATATAGAATAAGATATATTTTTTAAGGTTTAAGCCAATTTTTAATACCCTTCACCCTGATCAAGGCTTCTCCACGTTTTCCTTCTTTGTTTATTGCTTTGTTACCAGGACTCCTAACTTCTTCCGCAGGCAAAACGGAATTCTATTATTTTATCACATCATTATATAATAATATCATCATTAATGACTACGCCATATAGTTATTATCATAAGCTAATGGTACCAATGACACGTACATATTAATGCTAATAATTTGTTAATCATGATTATGAAATGGTGAAACAAAAGGATGCTTTGATTGCAACTGGCGACCCTTTGCATGAGAACTGAACTGAATATAGACAATTGCCAACACCAGTGCCCTCTCCTCCTATCATTTTCATCTTTTTGGTAACCCCTAATCGTCTAAAAGAGAAAAGTCACTGTGGAGCGAAGGCCCATGCATGAACCAATTAAGATAACGTTAACAAGGAATATTCGACAATAATCATTCATCAATTAGTAAATTATTATCTTCACTGTTACTTTATGAGGGCGGCTTTAGTTACCCTGTAGTGCTTTTGTCTGTGTGAAAGTGTATGGTAGCTGTTAATGGTGTAAACATGTCATTGAAGGCAAACGTGGTATATGTTTCCTTCTGTAAAAAGCCTAGAACTTTATTCAATTCTGTGCCCACATTTGTTTCTTCTGTTATTTTTTGTTTCATAGTTTAACTTCTGACAATTGCAGTCAAGAAAGTGAAACTCTCTTGCTGCCTGTCCTTATCGCTGGCAGCCCCTTACTGCATGTGCCCTCTGTGCGCTTTCGTTTTCAGCACGTTCCTTCCTAGTTCCTCCTCAAGGTATGCCGTGTGTCTGATGTCTCTTTAGTCTTTACTCTTAACAGTTTTGCATTGGGAAATGTGATGGAAGTTAATATATAACTGTGCAGGATATAGTAAACTTTATCTTCCATGGATTGAACTGTATATAGCAATGCAAACCAGGAACTTAAGCTTGGCATGTACTTGAATCCGAGTCCTTTAAAAATACATGCTAGTTCTTCCAGATTATAGGTTGCTGAGACATTGGCAAGAATTGCAATGGAAGACCAGATAAACAGTTTCAACAAATTTGACGTTGGCGAAAATGATCATGGACAGGAAAAGATTTCCAATCTGAACTCCTAGACTTCTAATAAGTTCTATCCCATGTGTCGAAAACCACCAAAGCTCTAACTCTATAGAGTAAAACATTCATGATTTGATTAACCCTTTATCGTTTAGTTAGATGTGTCGTGACGTGCGGGTTCGGGAACCCGTTCGCCAGACGTGGGCCAAAATTAAAATCGTGTGGGTGTGGGAGTCGCCACCAATCATGTTTATCTAAGGTGTGATTGGTCACCTATTAACCCGATTCTTAATCAACAGAGTCCTAAATTAATTTTAGGTCCGTCGAAAGAACGAGAACTGGTCCACGTTTTTTTTTAGAGGTGGGTTCGAGAGTGCGGTTACGTACGGAGAAGGGTTAGCACCTCCGTGACGCCCGTTCTACGAATGGTACCATTTAATCTTAAGTTATCTTAACATAACATTTTCTTAGTTTAATCCCTATTTTATTAATTGAATTTTATTGAATTGTCAGACTGAGTTTTTCACTTGGTTTTACGTATGCATATGATGCAAGCGTAGAATGATGTCGTGACTTGTTTATTTTAAATGATGGAGTCGGTAATATTTTATTAGAAAATTATTCGAAGACTATCCCAACGCTTTGGTGAAGTCTCGAAATCCTCCTCACCTAGAGATATCCCCGGAAGAACTCGTCTCTACGAGCTCCTCGGGGAAATTCCATCATCGGGATTTTCGCGCCATTTACAAAATAAGAGTGGCATGCAATGACAGTATAAAATGATGGTATCTACATGCACGCGTTTATTGTTTTTAGGTGTTTTAAAAAATTTAGATTATTTATTATTTATTTTTATTATTTTTTGATTTTCTATTTAAATCCATATTTGTTGTTGGCCAATTTTTTACTTGGTTACAAAGCTTATCTAATAAATAACTAATTAATTTTTAAACGATTGGATTATTTAGTAATATTTATTTAAATTAATTCGAATGTAACAAAATTTTCTTACATATATTATTTTTAACCAATAACTATTTGACTTAACGGGTATTGGAGTTTAGAGTTCGGATTTATC